>NC_092000.1:10464501-10766946 GCF_044704955.1 Pristiophorus japonicus | reverse complement strand
TGGGATTCCACCGGTACGCTCGCGGCCTTCCGCGAGAGGTGGGCACCGGAGGGACTGGAGTGCATCATCACGCCCGGCAACCAAATTTTAATTTGATTTTACGTTTTAAAGTTTAATTTGATTTAATTGCCGGTGCTTTTAGTGTCCCCCTTCCCTTTTATAGGGGGCACTGGGGAAAAATTGTGATTTTAGTGCCCCAAAAAAAACTAAAAAAAGAAAAACACAAAAAAAAAAGGAGAAAAAAAAAGGGGCCTTGTAAATGTCTGGTGTGTCACCCAGGTCGGGTGGCACAGTTTAATGTTTTTTGTTTTGCAGATAAACTCCAAAAAGAGTTTCATGAACAAGGACCCCCAGGTCCCTTTGCACCATAGCATGTTGTAATTTCTCCCCATTCAAATAATATTCCCTTTTACTGTTTTTTTTCCCAAGGTGGATGACCTCACACTTTCCGACATTGTATTCCATCTGCCAAACCGTAGCCCATTCGCTTAACCTATCCAAATCTCCTTGCAGCCTCTCTGAGTCCTCTACACAACCCGCTTTCCCACTAATCTTAGTGTCATCTGCAAATTTTGTTGCACTACACTCTGTCCCCTCTTCTAGGTCATCTATGTATATTGTAAACAGTTGTGGTCCCAGTACTGATCCCTGTGGCACACCACTAACCACTGATTTCCAACCGGAAAAGGACCCATTCATCCCGACTCTCTGCTTTCCAGCCAGCCAATTCTCTATCCATGCTAATACATTTCCTCTGACTCCGCGTACCTTTATCTTCTGCAGTAACCTTTTGTGTGGCACCTTATCGAATGCCTTTTGGAAATCTAAATACACCACATCCATCGGTACACCTCTATCCACCATGCTCGTTATATCCTCAAAGAATTCCAGTAAGTTAGTTAAACATGATTTCCCTTTCATGAATCCATGTTGCGTCTGCTTGATTGCACTATTCCTATCCAGATGTCCCGCTATTTCTTCCTTAATGATAGTTTCAAGCATTTTCCCCACTACAGATGTTAAACTAACCGGCCTATAGTTACCTGCCTTTTGCCTGCCCCCTTTTTTAAACAGAGGCATTACATTAGCTGCTCTCCAATCCGCTGGTACCTCCCCAGAGTCCAGAGAATTTTGGTAGATTATAACAAATGCATCTGCTATAACTTCCGCCATCTCTTTTAATACCCTGGGATGCATTTCATCAGGACCAGGGGACTTGTCTACCTTCAGTCCCATTAGTCTGTCCAGCAGTACCTCCCTAGTGATAGTGATCATCTCAAGGTCCTCCCTTCCCACATTCCTATGACCAGCAATTTTTGGCATGGCTTTTGTGTCTTCCACTGTGAAGACGGAAGCAAAATAATTGTTTACGGTCTCAGCCATTTCCACATTTCCCATTATTAAATCCCCCTTTTCATCTTCTAAGGGACCAACATTTACTTTAGTCACTCTTTTCCGTTTTATATATCTGTAAAAGCTTTTACTATCTGTTTTTATGTTTTGCGCAAGTTTACCTTCGTAATCTATCTTCCCTTTCTTTATTGCTTTTTTAGTCATTCTTTGCTGTTGCTTAAAATCTTCCCAGTCCTCTAGTTTCCCACTAACCTTGGCCACCTTATACGCATTGGTCTTTGATTTGATACTTTCCTTTATTTCCTTGGTTATCCACGGCTGGTTATCTCTTCTCTTGCCGCCCTTCTTTTTCACTGGCATATATTTTTGTTGCGCATTATGAAAGAGCTCCTTAAAAGTCCTCCACTGTTCCTCAATTGTGCCACCGTTTAGTCCTTGTTTCCAGTCTACTTTAGCCAACTCTGCCCTCATCCCACTGTAGTCCCCTTTGTTTAAGCATAGTACGCTCATTTCTGACACAACTTCCTCATCCTCAATCTGTATTACAAATTCAACCATATTGTGATCACTAATTCCGAGAGGATCTTTTACGAGGAGATTTTTTCCTGTTTCCTGTTTTTTTTCCTGTTTCGTTACACAGGACCAGATCCAAAATGGCTTGCTCCCTTGTAGGCTCTGTTACATACTGTTCTAAGAAACAATCCCGTATGCATACTATGAATTCCTCCTCCAGGCTAGCCCCTGCGATTTGATTTGACCAATCGATATGTAGGTTAAAATCCCCCATAACTACTGCCGTTCCTTTTTCACATGCCTCCATTATTCCCTTGATTATTGCCCGCCCCATCATGAAGTTATTATTTGGGGGCCTATAAACTTACTATCTCTAATCTCCACCCACAATGATTCAACATTTTGTTCATTGGAGCCAATATCATAAGAAATAGGAACAGGAGTAGGTCATATGGCCACTCGAGCCTGCTCCGCCATTTAATAAAATCTTGGCTGATCTGATCATGGACTCAGCTCCACTTTCCTGCCTGCTCTCCATAACCTCTTATTCCCTTATCGTTTAAGAAACTGTCTATTTCTGTCTTAAATTTATTCAATGACACAGCCCCCACAGCTCTCTGGGGCAGCGAATTCCACAGATTTACAACCCTCTGAGAGAAGAAATTTCTCCTCATCTCAGTTTTAAATGGGCGGCCCCCTATTCTAAGATCATGCCCTCTAGTTCTACATTGGACACTCATTCACTGATACAGGGACCTGTACACTCTAGATACATGAGAAGATGTTTCCCCTCGTGGGGGAATCGAGAACTAGGGGGCACAGTTTCAGAATAAAGGGTCGCCCATGTAAAACGGAGATGAGGAGGAATTTCTTCTCTGAGGGTTGTGAATCTTTGGAATTCTCTATCCCAGAGAGCTGTGGAGGCTGGATCATTGAATATATTTAAGATGGAGATAGACAGATTTTTGAACGATAAGGGAGTAAAGGGTATTGGAGAGCGGGCAGGGAAGTGGAGTTGAGGCCAAGATCAGATCAGCCATGATCTTATTGAATGGCGGAGCAGGCTCGAGGGGCCAAATGGCCTACTCCTGCTCCTATTTCTTATGTTCTTATGTTCTTTCTCTCTGTCTCTCTCTCTCTCCCTTTCTCTCTCTCTCTCTCTCTTTCTGTTTCAGTCTTCCTTTGCCTGTTTCTGTCTCTCCCATTCTCTGTCTCTCTGCTATTCTCTGTTTTTGACTCTCTGCCTTTCTCTCTGTCTCTGACTCTCTGTCTCAGTGATGTATGGATGCTTTCTCTCTCAATATATACAAGGACACATTGCCCAAGGAGTTCCCGACAGCTGACTATAGAGCACTCCACTCCCTATCAGAGATGTCAAGTTCAAATCCTAATTTCAAATGTTGCTCAAACTAATTTGACCCCCAACCATGAGTTCCACTTTGAGCCTGACCCATGCAGTAACCCGGCGTTACCCATATGGAGGAGGGTGAGCTACTGGTGAAGGTTCTATCACACCCTCCCCTAGACTTTATCATTGAACGATCATCATCATAGGCAGTCCCTCGAAATCGAAGAATACTTGCTTCCACTCTAAAAGTAAGTTCTCAGGTGACTCTTCAGTCCAAAACGGTAATTACAGTCTTTGTCAGAGGTGGGACAGATAGTCATTGAGGGAAAGGATGGGTGGGACAGGTTTGCCGCACGCTCTTTCCGCTGCCTGCGTTTGGTTTCTGCATGCTCTCGGCGTCGAGACTCGAGGTGCGCAGAGCCCTCCCGGATGCTCTTCCTTCACTTAGGGCGGTCTTTGGTCAGGGACTCCCAGGTGTCGGTGGGGATGTTGCATTTTATCAAGGAGGCTTTGAGGGTGTCCTTGAAACATTTCCTCTGCCCACCTGGGGCTCACTTGCCGTGGAGGAGCTCCGAGTAGACCTCTCCTCCTTCCGCAAAGTGGACCTCCGACCATCCCAATGCCTGCCCTCAGCCAGGCTTCGGTTTTCTCAAATTGAACGATGAGGAAATGGTGGCTCTGTTATAAATCGGAACCCACTCTTATTTATGTCTTTCAGGTAAGGTTGACCTTCCAGCTGGTTCAGAGGTCAAGGGTAAGGACCCGGCCTTGCCCTACTCTGTGGAAACTCCCTACGGCTTCCATCTGGACCTGGACTTTGTGAAGTACGTGGATGACATCGAGAAGGGGAACACCATCAAAAAGGTTCACATCCACCGCAAGCCGAGGGGCTGTGGCTACACGGGGTCGTGGTGGACCTCCACCGAGTCGCTGTGCTCCAACATCAGCGCCGACAGCAGACGCTCCTCCTTCTCGTATTGCGGGCGGAGTATGTACACGCCCACCTGCAGCCTGCCCGGAGGCTACAACCGGCCGTCCTCGCTGATATCCGGCGGCTACAACGCGCGGGTGGAAAAGACCCTGCTGGAGACCAAGAGGCGGCTGGAGGAGGAGCCGCTGGGCTGCGGGGAGGGCAGGAGGCCCCGCTACACCAGCCTGAGCAGCCTGCACAGCAGCATGGTGGGCTCCACCAGCTCGCTGGCCGGGGCGGGCCAGTCCTACTCGCGCCTCTCCTCGTACAACGGCTCGCAGGGCCTCGCGTCCGGCCAGTTCACCCCGCTGAGCTCGGGCCTGGCCACCCCCTCCACGCCCAACCCCACCCACCTGCACAACATCCGCGAGCAGATGGCCGTGGCTCTGCGCAGGCTGCGGGAGCTGGAGGACCAGGTGAAGGTGGTCCCGGTGCTCCAGGTGAAGATCTCGGTCCTCCAGGAGGAGAAGAGGCAGCTGAGCGTCCAGCTGAAGAGCCAGAAGTTCCTCGGCCACAGCCTGGGCTTCGGGTCACACCGGTCACTGAGCGGGCCCAGCAAGCACCGCGGGGAGCTCTACATTGACATACCCGAAGAGGACAGCTACCAGGCCAAAGCAGAATCGCCTCTGTCTCCGGCACTGAAGAAATCGCCGCTGGAGACCGCCGGCAAGCTGGAAAACGCCCATCCCAAACCAACAAAGGACTCGGGGCCGGGGAACGTTGGGACCCACGAGGACTTGAAGGTCAACGTGACAAATGGAAGCCTGGCTGGGGCCAGGAGTGTCGGCGTTTGGGTGCGAGAGAAGGACTTGGGCGTGTCGCCCACCACGCTGCAGCTAGAGGTGGAGCACTACCGGCATATCACGGAGCTCCTCACCAAGAAGATTGCCATGTTGGAGAAGCGGCTGCGCGACACGGTGAGAGAGCTCCAGGCCGCCCACCAGGGCGTCGAGCGGCAGAAGCGAGAGATGGCAGACAAAGGGCAGCAGGCCGACTTCTCCGCGGCGGGGGCCGCCGGGGCAACGAGCGCAGGCGGGCGGAAGCCAGCTCCGGACCCGACCAGGGCCAGGCGAGACGGGCCCGAGGCAGATCTCCAGTCCCAGGCGGGAAAGAGGGGAGATACGGCACCAGGCGGCGGCGGCGGCGGCAGCGGGAAGGAGCGCTTCACCGAGCTGGTGCCGCAGTGCGCGGCGGGCGTGCCGCAGGCCGGCCATTTTGGACATTCCCTCGGCGAGCCGGCTGCGGGCAGGGCGCAGCAGTTCATCCAGCCACAGGGGGCGCCGAAGGAGACGCCCCACGCTAAGGGCGACGCGGCCCAGGGGGCGGCAGGCGGCGGCCGCCACCCCGTTGGCGGTACGGCACCGCCCGCCAACAAACCGGGAGGCGGCGAGGCAGCGGCAGCGGCGGCGGCCGAGGAGAGGCTCGGGCCCACCTCCGAGGCACCGTTTAAGGAGGTGACGGCCAAGGTGGTGACCTGCACGATTGTGACGACGCTGGCGTCCACGTGCGAGGAAGTGAACTCGGTGATGACCACGGCCAAGAGTGTGAAGCAGGTGAAGACAGGCCCAAGCGGGGCGCAGCTCCGGGAAGCTGTGGAACAGCTCACGCAAGGTACGCTATTAAAGTGACCGTGCACCGCCCTGCTGTCTGTACCCGCATGGAAATCAGAGTCAGCCCCGCCCCTTTAAGACTCAACTTTGCAAATGAAACCAAAGGGATGCTATTTTCCCACAACTCATCAAGTCTTTAAAACTGTGGCTTTAATTGTGAGCAATTGTTTAATTCAAAGCACGTGACAAAATGCAGATTTTTTCTAAAATTGAAATTGAACCGATGCTATAACGTTGTCTCTTTATGTCTCTTTTCAAACATATTCACTCACCCTCTCTCTTCCCAATTTCCTCCACTGACTCCCCCTGTTATACATCCCCCCCCCCTCCACTCTCTCCTGAAGGCACTGACTCTCCTTGGGGTACAGGAGAAAGTGAGGGGAGGGGACGAGGAACGAGAAAGACAGGATAGGAGAGGAGTGGGGATGGGAGGGGAGGTAGTAGAGCAGCGGGGGAAGGGAGAGGGAGGAGAGAAGAGAGGGAAGGAAGGGGGGAGAGGAGAGGAGAGCTGAGGGGGAAGGGAGAGGGGAGGAGAGGGAGAGATGGAGGAGATGAGGGGAAGGGAGGAGAGGGGGAGGGGCGTGAGGGGCAAGGGAGAGGAGAGATGATGGGGAGGGGTGAGAGGGGAGGTAGGAGAGGAGAGGGGTGAGGGGGGGAGGGGAGAGAGGGGAGGGGAGCGAGGAGGGGGAAGGGAGAGGAGGGGGCTGGGGGGGAGAGGGGAGGTAGGAGAGAAGAGGGGTAGGGAAAGGGGTGAGGGGGGAGGGGGCAGAGGGAGAGTGGAGGGGGTTAGAGGGGGGAGAAGGGAGGTAGGAGAAGATGGAAAAGGGTTACCATCTGTCAGTTTAATTTCAGTTTCACTGGAGGTTGGAGTTTTTCCCACGTCAGTCCCGGAGTGGGAGGTGAATCTCCCGTGAGACCAAAGCACCAGGTTGGTAACTTTAGCACCTGCCCGAGGAGAAGATACAGAGAACAAAATGTGAACTGCGCAGAAAACCAGCCGATGTGAGGGTGTTGGTTGTGACAGCTGTGCTGACTGGGCAGTGTGCGGAACCACTGGATGTGACGGACTCGCCCAAAAATAGCAGCTGCAGAGAGACAGGAGAGCAGCGACGGAGAGAGAGAGAATGGACACATTGTCCGCTCAGCACCTTCTCATTCTGCGGAGAGAGCCTGCTGTCAGAGCCTGAGCAATAACCAGTCATCGCCATACAGCGTGCTGGGCCCAGCAATCACATCTGCCAAACATCAGTGTTTTCTGACAGGGATGGACTCAGACTGGGCTCTCTCCCTCCAGTATTGACCCCTGCTCCAGCTTCTTTCCAACTCCAGCTCACTCAACCTTCCCCACTCCTGCCCACGTCCCACTTTCCTTCCTGCTGCCCCAGCCCCTCAACTAGGCCCCGGCCCCACCTCCACCCAGGTCCACCTTCCCGTGCTCCTTCACCACCCCCCCCCCCCCATCCCTGTGTCCTTTTCCCCACCCCCACCTCCCCTGGGTCCTGCTCCCCTCTCCCCCGGGTCACACTTCCTCACCCCCACCTCTCCTGGGTCCCCCCCGCCCTCCCTGTGTCCCCTTCCCCACCCCCACCTCTCCTGGGTCCCCCCGCCCTCCCCGTGTCCCCTTCCCACCCCCACCTCCCCTGGATCCCTCTCCCTGCCCCCCCCCCTCCTTGTGTCCCCACCCCCCCTCCCCTCCCCCTATCACCTTCCCCACCCCACCACCCCTGGGTCCCTCTCCCTGCCCTCCCCCTCACTGTGTCCCCACCCCCACCTCCCCTGGGTTCCCCCCCCCCTCCCCGTGTCACCTTCCCCACCCCCACCTCCCCTGGGTCCCGGTCCCCCCTCCCTCCGGGTCCCCCATCCCGACCCATCTCATCTGGGTCCCGTTTCCTTTAACCGGGTCCCCCTTCATCCTTCCCCTGGGTCTTGCTACCCCTCCTCCCCCAGGTCCCCCTCCCCCGGGCCGAGTCTCTCTTCCCAACCTCCGCCCTTCCCCTAGATCCTGCTACATCTCCCTCTCCCCAGGTCCCCCTTCTTCCCACCCCCATCCCTCGCCACGTCTCATTTCTCCTCCCCCCTCTCCCCTGGGCCCTGCTTCCCTTCACCACCACCCCCCCCCCCCGCACACCACCTACCAAGTCCTGCTTCCCTCTCCCCTCCCCAGATCCCTCTCCCTTAGGTCTCGCTTGCCCACCCCCACTTCCTGTAATGTATGTACCTGTGAGTATGCTCACAGGTTTGTTGAGCTGTTGCATTGTGAGTGGCTTAGCCAGTCACGTGATGTTCACAAGACTCAATAAAACCCCAGCCAGTTAGGTTCGAGGGATCCACGATGAGGCAGGTGGTTGTGAGCCTGGTGGATGAACTGGTAATGTCTAGTGTTATTGTTAAGCCTTCGCTAATAAACCGAATAGTTCTTCATACAATGTGTTGCTATGAATTCTTAAGCAAAGAACCCATGAAGCAAATACATTATACCATCCACACTAGTGTTCCAGTAAAACTGATTCCAGCTCTGTACGTCTGGACCCAGCATGGTTTTGGCAGTGTCGAGAATGTCTGATCGGGTGAACACTAACAGCTGGACAGCGGTCACACAGCTGGGCTCCTGGGTTTATACTGACTGTGTTTCACTGGGACAGGAATTCGGCGTGGTGAAAGTGAAGAGGAAATGGTTTTATTCGTGGGATTTTAAGTTTGGGGTCGAGCACGTATGCATCTGGAGTGAATTCTGAACTTTTCCCACTAGCTGGCGAGTGCGTGGGGGGGGCGGGGGGGGGTGGTGATTGGGTCGTATGTTCGGGGGAGAGGCAATGACTTTGCAGCGCTGGGACCTGCATTGGAATCCAGCCCAACCCAGCCCTCGCTCACTGCTGACACATCCCATACAGAAGGAGTTGGACAGCCTCAGTCCACTCCTATTGGCTACAGGCCCACAGCACTACATTGCCCTTAAAGCAACACCAAGCTTAAAATCTGACTCAGGCAGGTCACAGAACGCCCGAGATTGGGAAAGACATCACACAGCTGTAGTAGGAGGCACTGTTCGGAGTGTGGGAGTGAGGAAACATTTAATAATCGTCGAACACTAAGAAAGGGAGCACTTTCTTAATCCACTGTTCATACCACGCACTCTCAGACCAGGTACAGCATGGGTTAGATACAGAGTAAAGCTCCCTCTACACTGTCCCATCAAACACTCCCAGACCAGGTACAGCATGGGTTAGATACAGAGTAAAGCTCCCTCTACACTGTCCCATCAAACACTCCTAGACCAGGTACAGCACGGGATAGATACAGAGTAAAGCTCCCTCTACACTGTCCAATCAAACACTCCCAGGGCAGGTACAGCACGAGTTAGATACAGAGTAAAGCTCCCTCAACGCTGTCCCATCAAACACTCCTAGGGCAGGTACAGCACGGGATAGATACAGAGTAAAGCTCCCTCTACACTGTCCCATCAAACACTCCCAGGGCAGGTACAGCACGAGTTAGATACAGTGTAAAGCTCCCTCAACGCTGTCCCATCAAACACTCCTAGGGCAGGTACAGCACGGGTTAGATACAGAGTAAAGCTCCTTAAACATCCCTGAACTTCAAGCTCAGAGGAATGCTTCCTTGGTGTAATGTTTGTCCGTCCATGCATTGACCTGGAACACAGAGACACATCCACTATAAAGGTCTCCTCAAAGGACAGAGCAAATTGCAGAGCAGATGAACCGAGACACTGAGGGGAGGGATCTCACCTCAAATTTTTTTTGTATTTCCAGCTTCTCGAGCAGACCACAAAGCAGATGCTGCTGCCCACTCCGGACGCCCCCTCAGGGGCATTGAAGCCCCTCGATATTTTTCGGCTCCCAATGCATGTAGCTCTGCGGAAACTCCCTCTGAGGAACACACCAGCCCGAAGCCAGCAGATGCCCAGCTCCAGCCCTCGGAGACGGGGTGTCTGGCTCCGTCGAGACAGGAGAGCTCCGTCCCGTCTGCAGACGACTCGGCGCGGCCAGGTAGCCCTTCGATCTTCCGCGTTAACCCTTTCACAGCTGCGGGTCCTTTGTTCTTGACGTGTTGTAGTTCGAAGGGTTGGTATCACGCGCAGAGCACAGTGGTTTGTCGGGAGATCCCGGCAGCTCAGAAACAGCTCCCCAAGTGGCTCAGTTGGTAAGTGCACCGCCTGCTATTGTTGGTAATGAGGGTATCAGCCGTGGCTCAGTGGGTCTCACTCTTGCCTCGGACCCACAAGATTGAATGTTAAAATCCCACCCAAATTAGGCTGACACTCCCGATGCAGTGCTGAGGGAGCCCCGCACTGTCAGAGGTGCCATCTTTCGGATGAGACGTTAAACTGAGGCCCCGTCTGCTCTCTCAAGTGGATGTAAAAGATCCTATGGCACTATTTTGAAGAAGAGCAGAGGGGAGTTATCCCCAGTGTCCTGGCCAACATTTATCCCCCAACCCACACCTAAAACAGATGTTATTTCAGTGCTGTTTGTGGGAGCTTGCTGTGCTCAAACTGGCTGCCGTGTTTCCGACATTTGCAATGCTTCAAAAGTACTTTATTGGGTATAAAGCGCTTTGAGACTTCCAGTGGTCGTGAAAGGCGCTGTATAAATGCAAGTCTGTCTGGGTGATCGATATGGATTAGAACGGACCATGATCGCTCTCTGGCCTATGCTGAGTTAGACGTTTAACTCGTGTGTCGCCATTGACAGGATCAGATACAGATCGACCCTTGCAGTCAACTAGCCTGCTGTGAGGGTCACTTCCCAGGCTCACACATGAAAGTTGCTCACTTTAGTGGGATATCCAGTGAACCATAGCCCAGTATCAGTGCCTTCAAGAGGACAACGGGAGGAAATTATTAAAGCATATTTTATTTAATATCATTGTCGGTTTCGGCACCCAATAAAACATTAATTTTAACAATTTGCGAGCTGGTATCGCAACAATCTGTGGTCACTCTGCAGAGCTTGGGCATATATTTATACCCAGAGTTCCCTGGTCTCGCCTGTGTTAGCAAAGGGATTTCCCTCGGCAGAATCAAGTCTTCTGAAGGGGGTGTGGCAGGCGAATCATACAGAACAGAAGGAGGCCATTCAGCCCATCGCGCCTATGCAGGCTCTTTGAAAGAGTGATCCAATTAGTCCAACTCCTCCACCCCCTCTCTTTCCCCGTAGCCCTGCAATTTTTTTCTCTACACCAATTATACATCCAATTTCCATTTTGAAAGTCAATATTGAATCTGCTTCCGCCACTCTTCCAGGCAGCGCGTTCCAGATCATAAGGCAGGACTGTCGTATGAGGAGAGATTGGGTCAACTCATCATCATCATCATCATAGGCAGTCCCTCGGAATCGAGGAAGACTTGCTTCCACTCTTAAAATTAGTCCTTAGGTGGCTGAACAGTCCAATACGAGAACCACAGTCCCTGTCACAGGTGGGACAGATAGTCGTGAGTGAAGGGGTGAGTGGGACAGGTTTTCCTCACGCTCCTTCCGCTGCCTGCGCTTGATATCCGCATGCTCTCGGCGATGAGACTCGAGGTGCTCAGCGCCCTCCTGGATGCACTTCCCCCACTTTGGGCGGTCTTTGGCCAGGGACTCCCAGGTGTCGATGGGGATGTTGCACTTTTTCAAGGAAGCTTTGAGGGTGTCCCTGTAACGTTCCCTCTGCCCACCTTTGGCTCGTTTACTGTGAAGGAGTTCCGAGTAGAGCGCTTGCTTTGGGAGTCTCGTGTCTGGCATGCGAACAATGTGGCCTGTCGACTAGACCTGTATTCACTAGAGTTTAGAAGAATGAGAGGGGATCTCATTGAAACTATAAAATTCTGATGGGGTTAGACAGACTGGATGCGGGGAGGATGTTTCCCCTGGCTGGGAAGTCTAGAACAAGGGGTCACAGTCTCAGGATATGGGGTAGGAAATTTAGGACTGAGATGAGGAGAAATTTCTTCACTCAGAGGGTGGTGAACCTGTGCAATTCTCTACCACAGAAGGCTGTGGAGGCCAAGTCACTGAATATATTTAAGAAGGAGATAGATAGATTTCTAGACACAAAAGGCATCAAAGGGTATGGGGAGAAAGCGGGAATACGGTGGGGTTGAGATAGAGGATCAGCCATGATCATATTGAATGGCAGTGCAGGCTTGAAGGGCCGAATGGCCTACTACTGCTGCTATTTTCTATAACAGCTCATTGCGGTGAAAGACAAATTCTCCTCAGCTCCCTCAAATGTGTGGGCAGGGAAAATACTCAGCCTAGGTTGACAACTGTTAAACGGCAGCAAGACCTGAGGCCTGGGCCCCACACTTTAGGCTCCTGGATCGGGAGAGATATAGGTAGGCGTCGTACAAATCGAGAACAAAATAACCGAAAAGGAGGGGTGAGAAATATTAATGGTTTGGTGCCAGGGCTGAGCCAGGATTTTGGGGGTGGGGGGTGAACTGGTTGAAAATAGCAAAATAGCATCTGTTTATGTACGCACTGCTTCATCATCATCATAGGCGGTCCCTCGAGACAAGGATGACTTGCTTCCACTCCAAAAGGGACAAGTTCACAGGTGTTTCAATGAAGGACCTAATATTCCAGAACCAGAACGACATCCTGAAGGGTGGAAGATGCCTGTGTGTGGATTTTTTTAACGTGTGGTGACCATTACACACCAGCCACCACACGGGCTTGACAGAGCTAGGTCTTGGTCCAGTGGCAAGGGTTATCCAAGACGAATGGAGACCAGCTCTGCTGCACGGACCTAGTGCGCACACATATCGCACCTGTGCTGACCCTGGGCCCCTGGCCCCGAACCCACGCCTCTCCTGAGCCCCGATCACATCCCTCCACAGTCTCTCGCCACTCCTGCTGTATCTGCCCACGCTCCAGTCACCGACCTGGACCTTGATGACGTCACTCTTTGATGCCGTCACCCTCCTGTACCAGCTCGCACTGCTCCCTGGAGTAATAGGCCTCCACGCTGCTCGCTGGAGTAATAGGCCTCCACGCTGCTCGCTGGAGTAATAGGCCTCCACGCTGCTCCCCGGGGCCTCCACGCTGCTCCCCGGGGCCTCCACGCTGCTCCCCGGGGCCTCCACGCTGCTCCCCGGGGCCTCCACGCTGCTCCCCGGGGCCTCCACGCTGCTCCCCGGGGCCTCCACGCTGCTCCCCGGGGCCTCCACGCTGCTCCCCGGGGCCTCCACGCTGCTCCCCGGGGCCTCCACGCTGCTCCCCGGGGCCTCCACGCTGCTCCCTGGAGTAATAGGCCTCCACGCTGCTCCCCGGGGCCTCCACGCTGCTCCCCGGGGCCTCCACGCTGCTCCCCGGGGCCTCCACGCTGCTCCCCGGGGCCTCCACGCTGCTCCCCGGGGCCTCCACGCTGCTCCCCGGGGCCTCCACGCTGCTCCCTGGAGTAATAGGCCTCCACGCTGCTCCCCGGGGCCTCCACGCTGCTCCCTGGAGTAATAGGCCTCCACGCTGCTCCCCGGGGCCTCCACGCTGCTCCCTGGAGTAATAGGCCTCCACGCTGCTCCCCGGGGCCTCCACGCTGCTCCCCGGGGCCTCCACGCTGCTCCCCGGGGCCTCCACGCTGCTCCCCGGGGCCTCCACGCTGCTCCCTGGAGTAATAGGCCTCCACGCTGCTCCCTGGGGCCTCCACGCTGCTCCCCGGGGCCTCCACGCTGCTCGTCGGGGCCTCCACGCTGCTCCCCAGGGCCTCCATGCTACTCCCTGGGGCCTCCACGCCGCTCCTTTTATGGCCCTGACCTGCCGCTGGTGTTCTCACGCAGGTCAGAGCCTCCATTCCACACTGCCTAAAAGGGTGGAGGAAGCAGATTCAACAGTAACTTTGAAAAGGAAGTTGGATAAATACTTGAAAGGGAACTATGGGGAAGGAGTGGGACGATTTGGGCAGCTCCTTCAAAGGGACGGCACGGGCACGATGGGCCGAATGGCCTCGCTCTGTGCTGTGATGTTCTATGATTCACGATTCTGTGCCAGTTGGGACTGGGATCCCCGCAGTGCTGGGGTCTCTGAGGTAAAGGTCTTTCTTTCTTCTTTCTTCTCAGTTTCCCCACACGGAGCACAGCTGAAGTCCATTATGAAGAAGAAGGAGAGCGGGGCGAGTTCTGAAAGCCCTCCGACAAAGAAGAGCCTTCAGTTTATAGGAGTGAATGGCGGGTGAGTAAGCAGGGTCTGCACCCGCGGCACAGTCGCACTCCGCTGATCGGTGGGAGGGGTCCCAGCTCCAGGTCCCTTCCCTTTCACCCGAATGACCCTTGATCGAGATTCTCACTGAATTGGACTCACTCCGAACAGACATCCAAGAAGCTCTTTGATCCTGACTGATTAGACCCTTTTACCCTTGTCTGCAGCGCAAAAACTAGAGAAAGCGTTAGTTTTATTACTGGCGAGCTCGTATAACAGCTGTGTACCGCCCTTCGACCTGAATTTTTACCCAGAATTCCCTGCACGAGTTCCTGATCTCGCCGGTGTTATCACAGGGACTGCACTCCGCAATTAGTTCATCCAAAGGGTTGTGGGGCAAGAGAAATGTGTGGCCAGGGAAAATAAGCAGCAGATGTATCTCAGTTTGCCAGCTGTTAAAGAGCAGTAGCATCAGAGGCCTGGACTTGGCCCTTTAGGCTGATGGATAGGGAGAGAATCGTTCCAGGAAAAGACCACGCAAACTGTAGAATAATCCAAAATTCATCTTATTAACCCCTCACCTCCTGAATAAACAGGGACACTACTGTTACAGAATGAGTGATCCTTACCCTGCTGAACAAACAGGGACGCTGTACTGTTACACTGTGAGTGATCCTTATCCTGCTGAATAAACAGGGAGTCTGTACTGTTATATAATGAGCGTGTTTATTATCCAGCTATATTGCAGCCTCAGTGTTATATATGCAGACTATAGATATACTCTGTGTAGTCACTATATAGTTGCATAAGATGGAGACTTGTTACCTGACATACTCTCAATAAGGTTTACACTGTGTATGTACTATGCTGGCACCACTAGAGGGTGCAACTGGTGGAGACCGGGGTTTCCTGCCCCTGTGGCAGAGGCTGTCCACCAGAGGGCACTGCGGTGGGAGACCTGAAGGTCACCTGCATAGGTGTGAAGGGCCCAGAATAAAAGGCCGCCCACCGTGCTTGTGCCTCACTCTGGAGTTACAAATAAAGGACCAAGGTCACTGCAGTTTAAGTACAACACATTGCCTCGTGGAGTCATTCATAAGTGCATTACAGACATAACAACCAGTGTCTCGTATCTAAAGGGTCACAGATTCTTTTACACTGGAGCTGCTGGATCCGACAGGTTTGCAGGTCAGACATCCTGTGTGAAGGTGCAGCTGATTTCATGGTCTGTGCTGTAATCGTTAACACTGCTGTCCCCGCTAGTTATAATGATCGTGGCCCCTGTGCTTGGAGGGGAAACATCATCCCGGGTTCCCTCCCCATCACTATCCATGTTACCTTCTTCCATCGCTATCCAGGGTTCCTGCTCCTGATCGCTATCCAGGGTACCTGTTCCTGATCACTATCCAGGGCTCCTGTTCCTGATCACTATCCAGAGTTCCTGTTCCTGATCGCTATCCAGTGTTCCTGCTCCTGATCACTATCCAGGGTTCCAGCTCCTGATCTCTATCCAAGGTTCCTGCTCCTGATCACTATCCAGGGTTCCTGCTCCTGATCATTATCCAGGGTTCCTGCTCCTGATCACTATCCAGATTTCCTGCTCCTGATCTCTATCCAGTGTTCCTGGTCCTGATCGCTATCCAGGGTTCCTGCTCTGGTCACCATCCACATTTCCTTCTTCCCATCGCTATCCAGGGTTCCTTCTCCCCGTTGCTATCCCAGGGTCCTGCTCCTGATCAATAACTCCAGTTGCAACAGGTGGATGTATGGAGAGGTTGGGCTCGCTGTGATCTTCATTAATAACTTGTTGACACCTACTGTCTGAGTTTGAAATAAAGAATGGTCCAATGGACAGGAAAGCAGGTCTGCATGTTTTCTGGCATCAGGTGGTTTCTTTGGGACATGAGGGGAGATAAGTGGGGAGGGGGTAGGTGGGAAATCAGTTGAGAAGATTCCTCTGAGCATCAATTTCTTTCCTCTAGATACGAGTCAACATCTTCTGAAGAATCGAGTTCGGAGAGTTCATCGAGTGAGTCGGATGATGAGAGCGGCGAGAGTGATTACCATGAGGCGAGTGAGAGGCTTCCTGGCGACCAGGTGGAGAAAGCAGAGAGCAGGAGGACGTCAGCACAGCCTGGGCAAGAAACCAAGAGTGTGCGGACTGTAGCAGAACCTGTGCAGGAAACCGAGATCTTGGAGATTCCAGTAAAGCCTGTGCAGGGAACCGAGATCTTGGGTTCTCCAGCGGAACACGTGCAGCAAACCGAGATCTTGGGGACTCCGGCAGAACCTGTGCAGGAAACCAAGATCTTGGGATCTCCAGCACAGCACACAGCAAGACATGAAGTGGAGGAGCAGGTGCCGAATGTAAGGAGTGAGGAGGATGTGAAGCAGATGGTGCAGAGAACAGAGGGAAAGGCAGAAGAAACAGTCAAACAAGGAGAGGACAGAGCAGCAAACGTTGATTGTCATGAAATAGTGAGCTCAGAGCAGGAAGCTAACAGCAGCATGTACGTAAATGAATTCTCACTTTTCATTTTGCGGAACTCTCTGAGCAAGGGCGGTGCTGCAGAATGTAAAATATCCCGTGTATTTCATTCAGTTCTCCATCAAACACTCCCAGGGCAGGTACAGCACGGGGTTAGATACAGAGTAAAGTTCCCTCTACACTGTCCCACCAAACAATCCCAGGGCAGGTACAGCACGGGGTTAGATACAGAGTAAAGCTCTCTCTACACTGTCCCATCAAACACTCCAAGGGCAGGTACAGCACGGGGTTAAATACAGAGTAAAGCTCCCTCTACACTGTCCCCATCAAACACTCCCAGGGCAGGTACAGCACGGGGTTAAATACAGAGTAAAGCTCCCTCTACACTGTCCCATCAAACACTCCCAGGGCAGGTACAGCACGGGGTTAGATACAGAGTAAATCCCAAACCCAGTCTGCCCACAGGTTTCTTATAATTTGCATGAAAATTCCAACAAGAGTTTTGAGGACTTGTGCTGGGGGAATGTCTCTTTTTGAGTCAGATGTGACAAGTTTACTCCCAAGTGGAACTAATATTAATTACTCAGTATTCAGCAATTCACTAAAGGAACTTATCAGTCACCAAATTGGCGTAGAGGAAACTCAACCCTGAGTCAGAAGGTTGTGGGTTCAAGTCCCTCTCCATAGTCTTGTCCACAAAATCTAGGCTGACACTCTAGTGCAGTACTGAGGGTGTGCTGCACTGTTGGAGGTGGCGTCTTTCCGATGAGATGTTAAACCGAAGCCCTGTCTGCCCTGAGGCCGTGAAATTCGCTGTGTTTCACAGTGTGATGGTGCATGCTCCCCTGTGTGTTCCCTCACTGATCTGTGACTCTCTTACTTCCAGGTTTGAGCTGACGGAGGGCTTGGTGTCGGCCTGCGTGACTCTGCAGAAACACCGAAATGATCCAGATGGGTTCACGAACAAAGATGTGGTACGCTGCCTCGCTTTCTATCAATGTTCGCAGTTGCTCTCCCCTCATGTGACACCACGTGACAAGCTCACAGCACTCTCCTCTGCAGACCTTTAGTTAAGTGTCCCGATTATTTTATAGACCCAGAAGCAGAGGGAGAGGCAGCTGGTTGACAACGCACATGTCTTCTAGATTCATATAGCGCAGAATGAGGCCATTCGGCCCGTCGAGCCCGTGCCGGCTCTCTGCAAGAGCACTTCAGCTAGCCCCACTCCCCCGCCCTTTCCCCATAGCCCTGCACGTTTTTTTTCCTTCAGGACTCACTAGCTGCCTACGTTTGCTGGGACAAGGGGGTATCTGGGCAGGTTGATTGGTCAGTATCTGGGCAGATTAGCTAGGGGTATCTGAGCAGTTTGGCAGGGGGGTATCTGGGCAGATTAATGGGAGGGCGTATCTGGGCATATTAGCGACGGGGGGGGGTGGGTATCTGGGCAGATTGGCAGAGGTGCATATGGGCAGGTTGGCAGGGTAGTATCTGGGCAGGTTGATTGGTCGGTATCTGGGCAGATTAGCTGGGGGTATCTGAGCAGATTAGCAAGGGTAACTGGGCAGATTAGCAGGGTAGTATCTGGGCAGGTTGGCAGGGTAGTATCTGGGCAGGTTGATTGGTCGGTATCTGGGCAGATTAGCTGGGGGTATCTGAGCAGATTAGCAAGGGTAACTGGGCAGATTAGCAGGGTAGTATCTGGGCAGATTGGCAGGGGCGTATCTGGGCAGATTAGCAGGGTAGTATCTGGGCAGGTTGGCAGAGTAGTATCTGGACAGGTTGATTGATCGGTATCTGGGCGGATTAGCAGGGGGTATCTGGGCAGATTAGCGTGGGGGGGCAGTAACTAGGCAGGTTGGCAGGGGGTATCTGGGCAGATTAACTGGGGCGGTGTCTGGGCAGATTGACTACAGATTGTTCAGTTGTAACCTGTTCCTGATTGAATGCTTCTTGAATGCCCTGCAGAGAGTGAGCTATCTCACGGTGCAGCAGGAGTGGCTTTTGGTGTCCAGCCCGAAGACAGCAGATCCTGAGGTGGTTCGCCGATACCTGGCCGTGTTCAAGGCCATGTCCCCGAGTTTACTGGAGCTGATAGTCAACATGGCCGATGGGAACGGCAACACAGCCCTTCACTACACCGTCTCTCACTCCAACTTCCCCATCGTCAGGTTGCTGCTGGACACAGGTACACCCTTCACCTCCAGGGGGCAGCACTCTCACCTCTGAGTCAGAAGGTTGTGGGTTCAAATCCCACTCCAGGGACTTGAGCACAAAACCTAGGCTGACACTCCCAGTGCAGTGCTGAGGGAGTGCTGCATTGTCGGAGGCGCCGTCTTTCAGATGAGATGTTAAACCAAGGCCCCGCCTGCTCTCTCAGGTAGATGTAAAAGGCTCTATGGTGCTATTTTGAAGAAGAGTTGGGGAATTCTTTTCTGGTTTCCTGACAAATATTTATCCCTGATCCCAAATCAATAAAAACAGTGTATCTGGTCATTTTTGGGAGCTTGCTGTGCGCAAATTGGCAGCCACTATTCCTACATTGCAATAGTGACTACACTTCAAAAGTACTTCATTGGCTGTAAAGCGTTTTGTGACGTCCTGGGATTGCAAAAGGTGCTATAGATTCTAAGGGGGCTTGCCAGGATAGATGAGATGAGGAGGAATTTCTTCTCTGAGGGTCGTGATTCTTTGGAATTCTCTGCCCCAGAGAGCTGTGGAGGCTGGGTCATTGAATGTATTTAAGGTGGAGTTAGTCAGATCTTTGAATGATAAGGGAATGAAGGGTTATGGGGAGCAGGTGGGGAAGTGGAGTTGAGGCCAAGATCAGATCAGACATGAATTTATTGAATGGCGGAGCAGGCTCGAGGGGCCGAATGGCCGACTCCTGCTCCTATTTCTTATATTCTTATAGAAACGCAAGGCTTTCTATTTTCTGTAAAGCTTTAGAAAGTCGTACCGTGTGCTAATGGGGATTTGTGTGTGGTGCGCGGTGTGTGTGTTTAACCTGTGCCGGCTCTTTCTGTCACAGGCGCCTGCAGTTTGGATAAGCAGAACAAGGCGGGTTACACCGCCATCATGCTGGCCTCTCTCGCTGCGCTACAGTCCGAGAGTGACATGCAGACCGTGACGCAGCTCTTCCGCCTCGGCAACGTCAACGCCAAGGCCAGCCAGGTGAGTCAAAGGTCAAATCATTGCTTTTACCCCCTCCACCGCCCCAGTCTCTGCCCGACCAAAGGCCGTTCGCGCCAGACGCCAACAGGCCGCGGTTTACGCCAGCGCCTCGCTGGTTTTGACTGCTCGTGTCATCTGCGATGGGTTTCCATCAGACGTTAAACCGAGGCCCTGTCTGCCCCCTCAGGTGGATGTAAAAGATCCCGCGGCAGTATTTCAAAGAAGAGCAGGGACCTTCTCCCCGGTATCCTGACCAATATTTATCCCTCAACCAACACAACAAAAACAGATTATCCGATCATCATCACATTGCTGTTTGTGGGAGCTTGCTGTGCACAAATTGGCTGCCGCGTTTCCCACATTACAACACTTCAAAAAGTACTTCATTGGATGTGAAGCATTTCAGGACATGCTGAGGTCCTAAAAATGCATTCTTCCTTCCATGGTCACCGGGTCTCTGTCCTGGCCAAACTATCTGTAGTTGCAAGTAAGATAAAGGGATTAGAGAAGAGTTTACCAAATTCACGCCTGTGATTGCCACGCAACAGCTGGAGATTCCAGCCGTCCCTTAGTTGAGCCTCACTTTTATAAACCGAGCTGTCACCTGATTCGGTTAGACCGCTGCGATGTGCTGGGAGGTTTTGGAATATGGCCTTGAGCACTGGCTGTGGTAAAGCAAGTTCATCCTTCAAATAAAGCCAGCTGAGAATCACTAGGCGGAGCTGTGCGATTAGAGGACACGGGTTCAAACTAGCCGAAGGGAAAGTTATGGCCGATACTGAGGTTCTGAGCAGAGACAGTGATCAACACTCCAATGGGACTCCCAGGCATAGTGGTGGAGGAAAAAACTGCAATCATTTAAGGAGCAATAAGCCATGGAAATGAGGGTCTTTCTGGATAGATGCATTAAGATGAGTGGAATGGTCTTCCTCATCTATAATTATTCTGTCAATGAGCCCCAAGTTGTCAATGGGCCCTGAGCTGTCAATGGGCCCTGAGCTGTCAATGGGCCCTGAGCTGTCAATGGTCCCAAGCTGTCAATGGGCAGTGGGCTGTCAATAGGCCCTGAGCTGTCAATGGGCCCTGAGCTGTCAATGGGCCCTGAGCTGTCAATGGGCCCTGAGCTGTCAATGGGCCCTGAGCTGTCAATGGTCCCAAGCTGTCAATGGTCCCAAGCTGTCAATGGGCAGTGGGCTGTCAATAGGCCCTGAGCTGTCAATGGGCCCTGAGCTGTCAATGGGCCCTGAGCTGTCAATAGGCCCTGAGCTGTCAATGGGCCCGGGCTGTCAATGGTCCCAAGCTGTCAATGGGCAGTGGGCTGTCAATAGGCCCTGAGCTGTCAATGGGCCCTGAGCTGTCAATGGGCCCTGAGCTGTCAATGGGCAGTGGGCTATCAATGGGCAGTGGGCTGTCAATGGACCCCGGACTGTCAATAGACCCTGAGCTGTCGATGGGCAGTGGGTTGTCAGTGGGCCCCGGACTGTCAATGGGCCCCGAGCTGTTGCTGGGCAGTGCCCGCTGGGTTTCCCTTGCCCCCCTCGTAATCCGGAAGCTGCAGTACACCCTTGGTCCAGGAGAGGTTAACGCTGACGGTCTTTCCCCTTTTCTCGCGGCAGGCGGGCCAGACGGCGCTGATGCTGGCGGTCAGCCACGGGCGGGCGGAGATGGTGAAGGCCCTGCTGGCGTGCGGGGCGGACGTCAGCATCCAGGATGACGACGGGTCTACGGCGCTGATGTGCGCCTGCGAACATGGCCACGCAGAGATCGTCCGGCTGCTGCTGGCGACGCCGGTCTGCGACGTAAATCTGGCGGACAACGTGAGTGAGCTTGCGAGGGGGCTGCTCTCTGGGGAAGCCCCAGGAAAGCCCCAGGCTCCAATCCCGGCCTGTGCCAATGTTGCCGGTCAGCCAGCCACGAAACTTGGTTCAGGGGTGCAGAGGAGGAATCAAATTAGCCATGGTGCCCTTCCCTGTTTGCTATCCCCCGTGACCCTGCCAGAAAGTGCGCGCATGGACATTCTAGGGAAAGCTGGGGTCAACCTCGCTTACGATGGCCCCCCCAGGGTTGGGAATCCAACTGAGACTCATTGTCTGGGCTCCCACCTGGGGGAGGTATCTCGGGGCAACAGGAGGCTCGGGATTGAATCCCAGCACAAGGCAGGGGAGGCGGGGTGGAGAAATGTTTTAACATGAGAGTAATGCAGAGAGGAGAGACGAGGAATTACATTGGTGTCATTAAAGGAGCTTTACTGAGCTTTACCGTATAAAAGCCCAGGGAAATGACCAATCGCGGGTGTTGCGCACGGCTGTAAATAAATCCCTGGCAATGCATGTTGGTGCAGACAGGTGGTGTGTGCGCAACGCTGGTACGGCGGGTAAATGGTTTGGGGCAACACACACATACACCATGCATGTTCTACACCGAGACAGTGGGGCTGAACATCCGGCCCACCACAAACCTGGCACACTTACCGTTTTTAAGTGTTTTCACCGCCAGGTAGGATGAGGTCAACTCTTGATCGATATCCAGCTCTTTGTCGATTTTTTTTTGGAAGCGGCCAAAAAATCGGTCATAAAGGGGGCGTAAGTGTCGGTGAGGGGCGGAGATGGAGGTGGGACGGATTCTCCACCGCTGTCACTCAGTGGCAGGGTGGCGGTGACATCATTGCGAATCTGCGTCACCGCGTCTCTCGCCTCCGTTAAAAGGGAGAGAGAATTGGCCGTCAGTCGCGGTCGGACACTGGGCCACCAGCGAGAGTTTCGGCCGGGCCAGCGGCCTGGCACCCCCAAGGGGGGGGGGGGGGGGGTGGGTGCGGGGGCTGCCTGTTGGCGGCCCGGCCGAACCCGGGGGGCACAAAACACCGGCCGCAAAAGAAATTAGATGGCGGCCGCGGCATTGGGATCTCGCCTTTAATGGCCGCCGCGCAACCAGAGCGGAGAGCGAGCAGACAAGGTGCACCGACAGAGAAAGCTGTTGGGGGCACTGCTCAGCGGAAATAAGATTTTTGTGGCTGAATTTGGCGGGAGGTGGGGGGGCGAATGGATGATGCCAGAAAAACCCCGTGACGGCCATTCGACCAGAAATCGGCGGCCGCTCGACTCCACCCCCTCACCGTCCCAAACGGGCTGTAACGGGCCTTATTCGGGAGCTGAATTTCGGCCCCAGTATTTCCACAATACGGGGGGGGGGCGGTAATGGGTACAGGAACAGTGTGTGTACAGTATGGGGGTAATGGGTACAGGAACAGTGTGTGTACAGTATGGGGTAATGTTACAGGGACAGTGTGTGTATAGTATGGGCGTAATGGGTACAGGGACAGTATGTGTACAGTATTGGGGTAATGGGTACAGAGACAGTGTGTGTACAATACAGGGGGTAATGGGTACAGGAACAGTGTGTGTACAGTATAGGGGTAATGGGTACAGGGACAGTATGTGTACAGTATGAGGGTAATGGGTACAGGAACAGTGTGTGTACAGTATGGGGGTAATGGATACAGGGACAGTATGTGTACAGTATGAAGGTAATGGGTACAGGAACAGTGTGTGTACAGTATGGGGGTAATGGATACAGGAACAGTATGTGTACAGTATGGGGGTAATGGGTACAGGAACAGTGTGTGTACAGTTTGGGGGTAATGGATACAGGAACAGTATGTGTACAGTATGGGGGTAATGGGTACAGGAACAGTATGTGTACAGTATGTAATGGGTACAGGAACAGTGTGTGTACAGTATGGGGGTAATGGGTACAGAGACAGTGTGTGTACAGTATGGGGGTAATGGATACAGGAACAGTGTGTGTACAGTATGGGGGTAATGGGTACAGGAACAGTGTGTGTACAGTATGGGGGTAATGGATACAGGAACAGTGTGTGTACAGTATGGGGGTAATGGGTACAGAGACTGTGTGTACAGTATGGGGGTAATGGATACAGGAACAGTGTGTGTATAGTATGGGGGTAATGGGTACAGAGACAGTGTGTGTACAGTATGGGGGTAATGGATACAGGAACAGTGTGTGTACAGTATGGGGATAATGGGTACAGGAACAGTGTGTGTACAGTATGGGGGTAATGGATACAGGAACAGTGTGTGTACAGTATGGGGGTAATGGGTACAGAGACAGTGTGTGTACAGTATGGGGGTAATGGATACAGGAACAGTGTGTGTACAGTATTGGGGTAATGGGTACAGTGACAATGTGTGTACAGTACAGGGTCTGACTGTAAAGTGTGGGATGCTCTTTGACACTCTGTTATTTGTCTATGTGCAGGATGGCAGCACCGCGCTCTCTATCGCAGTCGAAACCAGACAGAATGAGATTGCTGCCCTTCTCTATGAGCATCTGAATCGCTCCAAGACTCCCAGCTCCCTCCCGGTGAGAATCTCGGCAACCCGTCCTCGGGCTGCTGGAACCGGCGGGAAGCGCGTGCATCCTTCTGCTATTTATAATGGTTGGTTTCCTCCCTCTGCCCAGTCTCCTTCCGACTGCACAGCTGCGACAGGCCAGCTCGAAGGGGTCTTCATGGCAACTGTCTCTCGCTCAGTGAGAGAGGCCTGTCGAGTGCGCCCAGAACTGAGCCAGCTTCACATCACCACAACTTTTAAATCCAATCTTTCTCACCCAGTGTTAACATCTTGGACCTGTTCCCATCCATCCGTCCATCCATCCATCTATCTATCTATCTATCTATCTATCTATCTGTCTATCTATCTGTCTGTCTGTCTATCTATCTATCTATCTATCTATCTATCTATCTATCTATCTATCTATCTATCTATCTATCTATCTATCTATCTATCTATCTATCTGTCTATCTATCTATCTATCTATCTATCTATCTATCTATCTGTCTATCTCTATCTATCTAACTATCTATCTATCTGTCTGTCTATCTGTCTGTTTGTCTGTCTAACTATCTATCTATCTATCTATCTATCTATCTATCTCTCTCTGTCTGTCTATCCGTCCGTCCGTCTGTCTATCTATCTCTCTCTCTCTGTCTGTGTCTCTATCTGTCTAACTATCTATCTATCTCTGTCTGTCTGTGTCTCTATCTATCTATCTATCTATTTATCTGTCTGTCTAACTATCTATCTATCTATCTATCTCTCTCTCTCTCTCTCTCTCTCTCTCTGTCTGTGTCTCTATCTATCTATCTATCTAGCCTGTATATATTTATATCTATCTCTCTCTATCTCTATCTCTCTCTCTCTCTATCTCTATCTCTATCTATCTCTCTCTCTCGATCTCTCTATCTCTCTCGATCTCTCTCTCTCTATCTCTCTTGATCTCTCTATCTCTCTTGATCTCTCTCTATCTCTCTCTCTATCTCTCTATCTATCTATCTATCTCTCTATCTATCTCTCTATCTCTCTCTCTCTCTCTCTAAATCTCTATCTCTGTCTCTCTATCGCTATCGCTATCTCTGTCTCTCTCTGTCTCTCTCTTTCTCTTTCTATCTCTATCTCTATCTCTATCTCTATCTCTATCTCTATCTCTATCTCTCTTTAGCTCTCTATCTATCTATCTCTCTATCTCTATCATTTCTATCAATCTCTAGCTATCTCTCTATCTCTCTCTCTCACTCTACTAAAAATGCTGGGAGTGAGTGACACAGCATGGCCAGCACTCCAGGTTTCCCCTTTCCCTGTGGTGTACAGGCAAAACAGAGAAGTTATGTTAAACTTGCTTCGAACCTTGATTAAACCACATTTAGAGCACTGTGCATAGATCCGATCTGCATATTATAAAAAGGATCTAGAGGTACTGGAGAAGGTGCAGCTAAAATTTACAAGGAAGATACCAGAACTGAGAGGTTATAGTTATCAGGAAAGACTGCACAGACTGGGGCTGTTTTCTCTTGAAAAGAGAAGGAAGGCCAAGGGGTGACCTGATAGAGGTGTTTCAGACAATGAGCGGGTTTCGTAGGGTAGAAACATGTTCACACTTCTGGGAGAGTCTAAAACTATGGGACATACATATAAGATAGTCACTAATAAACCCAATTAGGAATTCAAGAGAAACTTCTTTATCCAGAAAGTGGTGAGAATGTGGAACTAGCTGCCACTGGGAGGGGTTGAGGTGAATAGCATATATTCTTTTAAGGGGAAGCTAGATAAACATATGAGGGAGAAAGGAATAGAAGAATATGGTGATGGGGTGAGATGAAGAGGGGTGGGAGGAGGCTCGTGTGGAGCATAAACACCGGCACGGACCAGTTGGGCCGAACGGCCTGTTTCTGTGCCGTACGGTCGATGGAACAGTTGGAGTGCTACAGCCCCGTACAGTCAGTGCCCTCTGGTGGAGATTCTTTGAATTGCCTCGGTTTGTTGCGAAGGGAAGTTATGAAGCCCGTTCCTTCCACAGACCGCCCGGCCTCACTCTCCTGAGAAACAGGACCGACCACAGGAGCTGAAGTTCAGGGAGATCTCTTCCCCAATCCTGCCGGCAATCGCGGAATAGGCCGGAGCGTCGCTCCAGCCTCTGACCAGTTTAGGGGGACCACTGAACTCGGCTTGCGACTGGATACCCTCATTTCGAAGGGAGTTGGGGGGGTGGGGGGCCAGAGGGAGGTGGGGGGGGCCAGAAGGAGGTGGGGGGGGGGCGAGAGGGAGGTGGGGGGGGCGAGAGGGAGGTGGGGGGGGCGAGAGGGAGGTGGGGGGGGCGAGAGGGAGGTGAGGGGGGTGAGAGGGAGGTGAGGGGGGTGAGAGGGAGGTGAGGGGGCGAGAGGGAGGTGGGGGGGGTGAGAGGGAGGTGGGGGGGGTGAGAGGGAGGTGGAGGGGGGTGAGAGGGAGGTGGAGGGGGGTGAGAGGGAGGTGGGGGGGTCGAGAGGGAGGTGGGGGGGGTCGAGAGGGAGGTGGGGGGGCGAGAGGGAGGTGGGGGGGCGAGAGGGAGGTGGGGGGGGTTGAGAGGGAGGTGGAGGTGGGGGGGGTTGAGAGGGAGGTGGAGGTGGGGGGGGTTGAGAGGGAGGTGGAGGTGGGGGGGTTGAGAGGGAGGTGGAGGGGGTGAGAGGGAGGTGGGGGGGGGTGAGAGGGAGGTGGGGGGGGGTGAGAGGGAGGTGGGGGGGTGAGAGGGAGGTGAGGGGGGTGAGAGGGAGGTGGGGGGGGTGAGAGGGAGGTGGGTGGGGGGGCGAGTGGGAGGTGGGGGGGGTGAGAGGGAGGTGGGAGGGGGGTGAGAGGGAGGTGGGGAGGCGAGAGGGAGGTGGGGTGGGGGGGGTGAGAGGGAGGTTGGGGGGGTGAGAGGGAGGTGGGGGGCAGTGAGAGGGAGGTGGGGGGCAGTGAGAGGGAGGTGGGGGGGCGGTGAGAGGGAGGTGTGGGGGGGCGAGAGGGAAGTGGGGGGGGCGAGAGGGAGGTTCGGGGGGGCGAGAGGGAGGTGGGGGGGGCGAGAGGGAGGTGGGGGGGGCGAGAGGGAGGTGGGGGGGGCGAGAGGGAGGTGGGGGGGGCGAGAGGGAGGTGGGGGGGTGAGAGGGAGGTGGGGGGGGGTGAGAGGGAGGTAGGGGGGGCGAGAGGGAGGTGGGGGGGCGGGTGAGAGGGATGTGGGGGGGGGGCTAGAGGGAGGTGGGGGGGGCGAGAGGGAGGTGGGGGGGCAGGTGGGGGGGCGGGTGAGAGGGATGTGGGGGGGGGGCTAGAGGGAGGTGGGGGGGGGCGAGAGGGAGGTGGGGGGGCAGGTGGGGGGGCGGGTGAGAGGGAGGTGGGGGGGCGGCTAGAGGGAGGTGGGCAGCACTCAGTCATTTTGACAAATGAAAGCCAGGCAGAAAAGGTCAGTTTTCCAACGATGGATTTATTGTTTCGAGACTGTGAGAAGGCCCGAGCACAGAGCTAGATCGGGTCACTCGCACCCTTGCCAGTGGGTTATCCCGTTTCCACCTCCCCCACTCCTCCCTCCCCCCACCTTGCCACGTGTCCGCTCGTTATTAAACTGGTCCGCTATTGGACTGGGCACAGAGGGCTTCCGTTGTTCACTTACAATCGTGAGTGACACCCCCATACCAAAGTCCGCCCCTAATATTGTGTTTGAGGTGTGCGGTCTCTTTAAGTGGTTTCCAGGCCCATCCACAGTTTCGCACATGTGCAAACTTTAACATTGCAGAAGGTTCCGGGCTGTGCGGGGCCCGCTGAGAGCTGCACCTTATAGGGAATGTTGGTCCATTCCCCATCCCTTCAGAGGGTTCATCCGCTGGAATTTCCCAGATATTCCTCTCCCACGCCAAATTGACCTGTGTTTTTATCTGTTTTTTTCGCCTCTCCCAGGAGATGACACGGTTACGGATAGGGTGAGGAGAGTGTATAAGAACATAAGAGCATAAGAAATAGGAGCAGGAGTCGGCCATTTGGCCCCTCGAGCCTACTCCGCCATTCAATAAGGTCATGGCTGATCTAATCTTGGCCTCAACTCCACTTCCCTACCCGCTCCCCATAACCCACATATATTGTGATTGACAGGCCTTTACCTGTCGTATGTCCGTATGCCTTTGTGACCTCTGGCTAGCCTCTCACCTCCGCAAACTCAGCTGCCCGTGTCCTAACTCACACCAAGTCCCGCTCACCCATCACCCCCTGTGCTCGCTGACCTACATTGGCTCCCCGGTCTATCCATGCCTCAATTTTAAAATTCTCATCCTTGTGTTCAAATCCCTCCATGGCCTCGCCCCTCCCTATCTCTGTAATCTCCTCCAGCCCCACAAACCCACCCCCCGCCCCCGAGATGTCTGCGCTCCTCTAATTCTGCCCTCTTGATTATAATCGCTCAACCATTGTTGACCGTGCCTTCTGTTACTGGGCCCCAAGCTCTGGAACTCCCTCCCTAAACCTCTCCGCCTCTCTACCTCTCTTTCCTCCTTCAAGACGCTCCTTAAAACCTCCCTCTTTGAGCCAGCTTTTGGTCACCTGCCGTAATATCTCATTTTGCTTGTGAAGCACCTGGGGATGTTTTACTGGGTTGATTTGTCTCTCTCTAATTTAAAACCACCAATCCCGATCTTTATTAAGTGTATCAACCTTTGTGGCCCTCTTCTCTTCTTCTTATGCAGCTCCCTCGGGGTCGAGGGTGACTTGCTTCCTCACTAAGATGAGTTCTCAGGTGACTGATGAGACCAATGTGGGACCTCCAGTCTCTGTCACGGGTGGGGCAGACGATGGTTGGAGGGACGGGTGGGTGGGGGGGGGGGCTTGGGTTGTCGTGCCCGCCTTCCGCTGTTTGCGTTTGGCCTCCGCTTACCCCCGGCAAAGAGACTCGAGGTGTTCGGCGCCTTCCCGGATGCTTCTCCTCCACTTTGAGAAGTTTTGGGCCAGGGATTCCCGAGAGTCGGTGGGAATGGTACATGTTTTCAGGGAGGCTTTGAGGGTGTCCTTGAAGCGTTTTCTCTGCCCTCCTGGGGCTTCGAGTAGAACGCCTGTTTCCGACGCGCATTGCCTCTAATCCTCGTCTCTGCGCTCGCACTCAGAGAGCGGTCCGATCGTGAAGGAACGAGCACTGTGCCGATATTGAACGCCTAATGTGCCTGTGTTTGTTTGTTTGTGTGTTTATTACAGGGCCCGCCCGCCCTCGCTCACCACTCCCCGTCTGAAGCCCAGCAGTAGGCCCGAGGGCCTCCCGGTCCAGCTCCTTGCGCTGCACCCGTGGAAACTTGACAGGATGTGCCTGAACAGACTGAGCGGGGGCCTCCCCCTCCCACACCGGCACGGTCGGGCACCTTACACCGCCTGCTCCACTCGGCGTGTCCGGAGGAGCCGGGGCCTGTATCCTGTCGCCTGCGTCAATTGCCCCTCGGAGGCACGGATCACCGAGGGCCAAGGTCTGAGCGAAGGGCCCGAGAATCTTCGCGCTCTCCCGGTTATAAACCTGCTGCTGCAACCCCGCACGACAATCCACCCGGCGGCCTTTTATATGAAGAAAATATATATATAGACTCTGTAAAGGACAATCGGCCAATCGTGGCTTCAGGCCGCACAGTTCTGATTGTGACCGTCACTGGTTCTCCATCACCTCTCGTCCCCTCCCTCACACTCTCCCCACCCTCTCCCTCGCCCCCACCCCCTCCCCCATCCTCTCCCTCGCCCCCTCCCCCATCCTCTCCCTCACCCCCTCCCTCACCCCCTCCATCACCCCCTCCCCTTCCCTCCTCCAACCCCACCCTACCCCTCACCCTCCTCCTCCCTCGTCTCCCTCTGCCATCCCCTCCTCCTCCCTCTTCAGCTCAGTTGACACTTTGCCTGTCCGCTGCTGTCAGGATTATCAGGGCCCGGTCACTAGGCACTGCCTCCGTCCCTTGGAGCACCCCCTCTCCCCCCTCCCCCGGCCAAGGGCTGTGCCCCTAACGCCGCTCCTGTCGGTCAGTCCTCGGGCCGAGCTCACTGCCCCAGCGACATGGCTTGCGGTAAAACAGCGTCTCATGGGGCCTGCAGATACAGAGTTTAGTCCGACAGGGCCTGACAGAGGCTGTGACGCAACAACCGGGCTACGCTCCCGCGATGCCGTGTTCCAGCTCGCTCTAAAACCGCCATGTCAGGAACGGCACTGGTCTGACCAGAGTCCAGCTGAAGGCGAGGCTGTATACACACCACCCCCCCATCGGCCCCCCCGGGGCTCTGAGTTAAGGCCCTGGTTCTGAACTCGCCTCGACAGACACACAGCCTGTTTAATATCTCCCTCACACCAGGGTTCAGTGGAGATTGATACTGGCGATGAACACCAGGCCTTCTCATGTTAGCTGTGGCTCAGGCAGCCTGACCCAGGCCTCCGGGAGAAAATGGTACCTGGAGAGAGGGGGGGGGGGGGCGAAGGTCAAAGGTTGCTCCCAGCCGCTAGAGCCTGGGCTCAGCGAGCTGCCCCCCTAGGCAGCAGCTAACAACCCCCCCCCCCCCCCCTCACCTGGGGAATGATACCTGACCTCTGGGAAACTGAAAGTGGGAGGGAGGAGGAGGCGGGGAAAATAAATAATTTCACTCAATACACAGGGTGTGATGCTTCAACGAGCAAATAGCTTGTGTACGGCGGGGGAGGGGGGGGAGAGGGCGCAGGAAGCAATGACTGCTTTACCCAGCCAGAGATCAGTACGGAGCAGCCCAGCCTTGTAGTTTGGAGACCAGGGGGCCTATTGGAAGTGGCGGGGTGGGGGGGGGGAGGGGAGCGACAGAGAAGAGACGGAGACATTGGGGCGACGTTTCGCTTCCATTTGACTCCCAACGGAAACCGAAGTTGGGCGGGGTTTAGAAAACGGACAGCCAATCCGCTGCCCCGTTGTGTTTAAAATGTCCCGAAAGCTTTATTTAAAACGTCACATTTTTTTTATTTGTTTCAAAGGGGTGTGAAGGCAATGGACCACCCAGGGTCAGACATTACTCAGCGTTGAATATGAAGATGGTGCAGTGAGTTGTACCGTGCACAGTTATACACCCTCCCCCACCCCCTCACCATAGCACGTACCGATATATAAACCAAATGTAGTGGATTTCTTGTGTATATTATTAAGCTGATATTTACAGGTCCGGTTACAGTCCCACTTCCTGCCGCTCGCCATTCTATCTTCTGCTACTAACCTGTTGTACTTCATTCCTGTTGAAGGTGCTGGTTTCGGGTCTCCCCGAGATCAACCACACCCCCCTTGGTATCTTTGTATTACCCTTTATACAGAAGTATCTATCGAAAGAGTTTTGTAACCCACATATTGCAATACACCGAAAAGGGATTATTACTGGCCTGTGTTTTATTTCATCGACCGACTCTCTGAGTGAGTGCAGCAAGATTGTGTGTGGTTTTTGGACTCCTCGCCCAAGGAAGGATATACTTGCCACATTGCCATGTGCAACCAAGGTTCACCAGACTACTTCCTGGGATGGGGGAGGATTGTCCTATGGGGAGGAGGCTGAGGGGAAACCTGACTGAGGTGTATAAAATTATGAGGGGCCTGGTTAGAGTGGATAGGAATGACCTATTTCCCTTGGCAGAAGGGTCAACAAAAAGGGGGCATAAATTTAAAGTAATTGGGGGGAGGTTTAGAGGAGATTTGAGGGGAAATTTCTTCACCCAGAGGGTGGTGGGGGTCTGGAACTCACTGCCTGAAAGGGTGGTAGAGACAGAAACCCTCACCACATTTAAAAAGTACTTGGATGTGCACTTGAAGTGCCGGAACCTACAGGGCTACGGACCGAGAGCTGGAAATTGGGATTAGGATGGATAGCTCTTGGTCGGCTGGCACAGACACGATGGGCCGAATGGTCTCCTTCCGTGCCGTAAATTCCTATGATTCTTGGAGAGATTGAGCAGACTAAGTCTTTATTCTCTAGAATTTAGAAGAATGAGAGGCAATCTCATTGAAACATACAAAATTCTTACAGGGCTTGACAAGGTAGATGCAGGGAGGATGTTTCTCCGGGCTGGGTCCAGGGGTCACAGTCTCAGGATAAGGGGTCGGCCAATTAAGACTGAGATGAGGAGAAATTTCTTCACTCGGAGGGTGGTGAATCTTTGGAATTCTCTGCCCCAGAGGGCTGTGGAGGCTCAGTTGTTGAGTTTATTCAAGATAGGGATCGATAGATTTTTGGATATTAAGGGAATCAAGGGATATGGGGATAGTGCAGGAAAGTGGAGTTGAGGTAGAAGATCAGCCATGATCTCATTGAATGCAGAGCAGGCTCGAGGGGCCAAATGGCCGACTCCTGCTCCTATTTCTTAATGTTTTGAAGATCACATAAAACATTTCAAAGGTGAGGAGGATGAGAATCAGAGGGCAGATGGGGCCAATGAATGTTCATCAGATCGGTAGCAGGAGAGTGGGTTGAATAGGCCAGGCCGGGAACTGTACATCTGTAATAGATGTACAGCACAAGTCCATTTGGAACAAATATAGATCTGAATCACCTTGCACCTTCCATTATAAATGTGTGCCTGGGAATTTATAACAGAAATATAAAAATAAGGACAGAATGTCTGACTTTAAAATGTGGACTGAATTATATGTGCTTGCCAAGGTTCAATCTCCCACTCTCTAACCCTGCTTCACCTCAACATTACACTGGTCTTGATGATTCCCCAGTGTACAATGTTACAGGAGATCACCTAGTGTACTTATGTCCATATGTCCATTCCAATGTTCCCTGTCATTTCACTTGGCTGTTAGGGGCTGCCTGGGCCATTCAAAATACTGCACACGCATGGTTTTTACATTGAAATACTGGCAAACCGGCTGCACAGGACCTCTGTAGCGCTGTGTGGCTACATACAGACATATATATATATATACACGCACTCATACACAGACACCTTTCGGATGAGAAGTTAAACCGAGGCCCCATCTACCCTCTCCGGTGGACATGAAAGATCCCATGGCACTATTCCGAAGAAGAGCAGGGGAGTTATCCCCGGTGTCCTGAGGCCAATATTTATCACTCAACCAACATCACAAAAACAGATTATCTGGTCACTATCACATTGCTGCTTGTGGGAGCTTGCTGTGCGCAAATTGGCTGCCGCATTTCCCACATTACAACAATGACTACACTTCATGGGCTGCAAAGCGCTTTGGGGCTTTCTGAGGTCGTGAAAGGCGCTATAGCAATGCAACTTATTTACTTTTTGCAGACCTATACTTTTAGTGCAAGGGATTCCTAGTAAAGGCAGTCTTTCTAATGTATCTTTATTCTGATAAATCTCTTCACAGTCAATTCCTGCAGAACATGGCGTCCAGCTAAATAACTGCAGGCTGCATGGAGTTGTATCCAGTGTGAACAGAATCATCAGACACTTACAGCCCCGGGACTCTGGATAAATATACGGTGTACTGGAGCATCTATATTAAAATTAAAGCTTAATATGTAATTGCTCCAGAAATACAGCAGGGGGCGACGCAGTATCATGCTGTGGTGCAACTCGGGTTGCTCTGAAGCTGCGTTTGAGCCCTGCTGCCACTAGGGGGCTCTGTTGGGCAGCGCTGCCAAAGGAGAGAGTTGGACAGCAATAGTTTGAACCTGGTGTTTGATGTGCTTTACCCTGTGTGTGTGTAAAGTTAAACCGTGGAAAGTACAGCACAGGAGGAAGCCATTCAGCCTATCACACCCGTGTCTTGCTAGCTCTTCAACTCACCTGTCTCCTTTCATCCCGGTACCCCATCTTATAACAACAGAAGAAATAGGAGCAGGAGTCGGCCCCTCGAGCCTGCTCCGCCATTCAGTAAGAACATGGCTGATCTGATCATGGACTCAGCTCCACTTTCCCGCCCGCTCCCCATAACCCTTGACTCCTTTATCGCTCAAAAATCTGTCTATCTCAGCCTTGAATATATTTAATGACCCAGCCTCCACAGCTCTCTGGGGCAGAGAATTCCACAGATTTACAACCCTCTGAGAGAAGAAATTCCTCCTCATCTCCATTTTAAATGGGCGACCCCTTATTCTGAAACTATGCCCCCTAGTTCTAGATTCCCCCACGAGGGGAAACATCCTCTCTGCTTCTCCCCTGTCAAGCCCCCTCAGAATCTTATATGTTTCAATAAGATCACCTCTCATTCTTATAAACTCCAATGAGTACCAGGCTCCACCTGCTCAATCTTCCCTCATAAGACTACCCCTTCATTCCAGGAATCAGCCAAGTGAACTTGTTTTATATTCTTTCTTTACAAATACTTTTCCAATTCCCTATCAAACGGTGTTAGGTAGAATTTTGCAGCACAGAAGCAGGCCATTCGGGCCCAGTGGTCTATGCTCCACATGAGCCTCCTCCCACACTCTCTGCCCCAGTCATCATCATCATAGGCAGTCCCTCGAAATCGAGGAAGACTTGCTTCCACTCTAAAAGTGAGTTCTCAGGTTACTGTACAGTCCAATACGGGAACGACAGTCCCTGTCACAGGTGGGACAGACAGTGGTTGAGGGAAGGGGTGGGTGGGACTGGTTTGCCGCATGCTCCTTCCACTGCCTGCGCTTGGTTTCTGCATGCTCTCGGCGACGAGACTCGAGGTGCTCAGCGACCTCTCGGATGCACTTCCTCCACTTAGGGCGGTCTTGGGCCAGGGACTCCCAGGTGTCAGTGGGGATGTTGCACTTTACCAGGGAGGCTTTGAGGGAGTCCTTGAAACGTTTCCTCTGCCCACGTGGGGATTGCTTGCCGTGAAGGAGCTCCGAGTAGAGCGCTTGCTTTGGGAGTCTCGTGTCGGGCATGTGAACAGCGTGGCCCGCCCAGTGGAGCTGGTCGAATGCGGTCAGTGCTTTGATGCTGGAGAGATTAGCCTGGTCAAGAACGCTGACGTTGGTGTGTCTGTCCTCCCAGGGGATTTGCAGGATCTGGCAGAGACTCCGTTGGTGGTATTTCTCCAGCGATTTGAGGTGTTTACTGTACATGGTCCATGTCTCTGAGCCATACAGGAGGGCGGGTATCACTGCAGGCTTGTAGACCATGAGCCCCGTGTGGTAAAGAGTTCGGTTCTGAGTGTGAAAACATTTTGTCTCCTTTCTCCTCTAAACAATTTCCAGTTTATCGAAGGACAATTTGGTCGGGATTTGTTTTTAAGGTCATGTCTCAGCTTGGCACCGGGTGATATGGGCTGCATGTCTGGTACAAGGTGTGAGGGAATCAATACAGTCAGCCCACTCCCACCCACTGCCGCTCCGACTCTGGTCTACAGTGTCCCGTTCACCGGACCACCTCCCCCCCCCGCCCCCACAACCCCCTCATCTAGCACTGGCCGCAAAGCGCTTTGGGACATACTGAGGTCGTGAAAGGTGCTATAGAAATGCAAGTTGTTCTTGCATTAGAAAGCTAGGACTTGCATTTATATAGCGCCTTTAACATAGTAAAACGTCCCAAGGCGCTTCACAGGAGTGTTATCAAGCAAAATTTGACACCGAGCCGCATAAGGAGATATTGTGACCGAAAGCTTGATCCAAGAGGTAGCCACCAAGGACCATCTTAAAGGAGGAGAGAGAAATGGAGAGGTTTAGGGCGGGAATTCCAGAGCTTAGGGCCCAGGCAGCTGAAGGCAAGGCCGCCAATGGGCCCAGTGGGCGACACCAGCTCCCATGTCTCCATCTGATCAGGTTCTCAAAGAGCGGCGCACGGTTTGAAAAGTGCTCTTCTTGTGAAGATGAGTTTGAATGAGCCCTCAGTGACCTGGGATCGTGCACCAAAGCCTGACATCGCATGCAGCGCAGTTTGATGTGACGGTGTCGATACCCTGTCCTCCGCTAGCCTCACTCCCGCCTGAGATTTTAATTCACGAGCCCTGGTCCTGCTCGCCCCCCAGCCAAATTCCCTGCGTACTTTGGTTACAGTTACAGGCTTCCAAACAACTATCGGCTGCCACCTACCAACCCTCTGTCCGAACCTTCATTGCGGCGTTGAACACTCCCTGGCCAATGGCCCAGGCTCAGAGACACAGCCTCGGGTGGAATGCCCTGTCCCTGGCACCCTGCTGGGCGCAGGTTGGCACCAATCCATCGAATCCCGCTGCCTTTCGCACCCTAGTGTGGGATTTTCCGTGGGATGCAGGAATCCCCAAAGGAATCTGAACGGCCAATGTTTAAACCTTTCATCCCGCAATAATCAGGCAGTAAAGAAAGCAAATGGCATGTTGGCCTTCATAGCGAGAGGATGTGAGTATAGGAGCAGGGAGGTCTTACTGCAGTTGTACAGGACCTTGGTGAGACCACACCTTGAATACTGTGTGCAGTTTTGGTCTCCTAATCTGGGGAAGGACATTCTTGCTATTGAGGGAGTGCAGCGAAGGTTCACCAGACTGATTCCCGGGATGGCAGGACTGACATATGAAGAAAAACTGGATCAACTAGGCTTATATTCACTGAAATTTAGAAGAATGAGAGGGGTTCTCATAGAAGCATAGAAAATTCTGACGGGTTTGAACAGGTTAGATGCAGGAAGAATGTTCCCGATGTTGGGGAAATCCAGAACCAGGGGTCACAGTCTAAGGATAAGGGGTAAGCCATATAGGACTGAGATGAAGAGAAACTTTTTCACCCAGAGAATTGTGAACCTGTGGAATTCTCTACCACAGAAAGTTGTTGAGGCCAGTTCGTTAGATATATTCAAAAGGGAGTTAGATGTGGCCCTTACGGCTAAAGGGATCAAGGGGTATGGAGAGAAAGCAGGAATGGGGTACTGAAGTTGCATGATCAGCCATGATCATATTGAATGGTGGTGCAGGCTCGAATGGCCGAATGGCCTACTCCTGCACCTATTTTCTATGTTTCTATGTTATGTATGCACCTGTGAGTATGCCCACAGGTTTGTGGAGCTGTTGTTTTTAATGCCCCAAAAAACCCACAAAAAAACAACAAAAAACAACAACAAAAAAAGAGGGCAGGTATAAGTGTCTGGAGTGTCCCCCAGATCGAGGGGCACTTGATTTAATGTTTATTTTGTCTCCCCCTAAAAAGAGTTGTGGAGCTGTTGCATTGTGAGTGGCTTAGTCAATCAGGTGATGTTCACAAGACTCAAGAAAACCCCAGTCTGTTGGGTCGAGAGGTACGCAGGTAGTTGATGAACTGGGTAATGTGTAGTGTGATTGTTAAACCTTTGCGAATAAACCCAACTAGTTCTTAATGGCAATTCATCATCATAGGCAGTCCCTCGGAATCGAGGAAGACTTGCTTCCAGTCTTAAAATGAGTCCTTAGGTGGCTGAACAGTCCAATATGAGAACCACAGTCCCTGTCACAGGTGGGACAGATAGTTGTTGAGGGTAAGGGAGGGTGGGACAGGTTTGCCGCACGCTCCTTCCGCTGTCTGCGCTTGGTTTCTGCATGCTCTCGGCGACGAGACTCGAGGCGCTCAGCCCCCTCCCAGATGCACTTCCTCCACTTAGGGCGGGCGGACTTTGGCCAGGGACTCCCAGGTGTCAATGGAGATGTTGCACTTTATCAGGGAGGCTTTGAGGCTGTCCTTGTAACGTTTCCTCTGCCCACCATTGGCTCGTTTGCCATGAAGGAGTTCCGAGTAGAGCGCTTGCATCTTTCTCAGCTCCAGAAGATGGCCTCACACTTCCCCAACATTGAACCCCACCTACTGTAACATTCTTGAGCGTGATGATCTCCATCCATGACCAACTGAGGGAGGAGAAAAGTACGTCTGTTGGGACGGTGAGGCGGATGGACACCTGCTGATCAGGTGACTCCTCGCCTCTGAAGCATTCAGTAAAGATGGGGAGGGGGGCAGGTTAAGGTGATTGTGTATCCCGGCGGGGAGTTTGATCCACATCACTTCTCCCTTTTTTCATCTTTGATGGTTTTGAGCTGTTCCTCCCACGCACTCTGTTTTTTGACAGTGTCAGCCACTCTCTTCAAACCTTGTTTTAAATTTAGGATGCTCTCGTGGGCTGAAGAACAGCTTGTCTTTTCTGCGTGGGCGGGCCGACATCAGTGTGCGCTGATGGAACTGACTGACAGACACCTCTACGTCGACGGCACGGCCTACAGGCAATATGTCAGCCGCCCCCCTCCCCCCGGCAACGGACCTACCTCCCTGGCAACGCACCCACGCCTCACCTGCTCTCAAATCAAGGTTCTCCAAACTCACGGGGTTCCGTTGGGAAAAAAAGACAGCATGCCGAGTAAAAGTTAACCAAATGACCCACTCAGTGTTTTACACTGAGCCCTTGTTCCACCGAATACATTATCATCATCATAGATAGTCCCTTGGAATCGAGGAAGACTGGCTTCCACTCTTAGAATGAGTCCTTAGGTGGCTGAACACTCAATACGAGAACCACAGTCCCTGTCACAGGTGGGACAGATAGTTGTTGAGAGAAAGGGTGGGTGGGACTGGTTTGCCGCACGCTCCTTCCGCTGCCTGCGCTTGATTTCTGCATGCTCTCGGCGACGAGATTCGAGGTGCTCAGCGCCCTCCCGGATGCACTTCCTCCACTTAGGGCGGTCTATGGCCAGGGACTCTCAGGTGTCGGTGGGGATGTCGCACTTTATCAGGGAGGCTTTGAGGGTGTCCTTGTAACGTTTCCTCTGCCCACCTTTGGCTCGTTTGCCGTGGACGAGTTCCGAGTAGAGCGCTTGCTTTGGGAGTCTCGTGTCTGGCATGCGAACTATGTGGCCTGTCCACCAGAGCTGATCGAGTGTGGTCAGTGCTTCGATGTTAGGGATGTTGGCCTGGACAAGGACGCTAATATTTGTGCGTCTGTCCTCCCAGGGGATATGCAGGATCTTGCGGAGACATCGTTGGTGGTATTTCTCCACCAGCCTGACTTGAGGTGTCTGCTGTACATGGTCCATGTCTCTGAGCCATACAGGAGGGCGGGTATTACTATGGCCCTGTAGACCATGAGCTTGGTGACAGTTTTGAGGGACTGGTCTTCAAACAATGCCTCATCAGCAACCTGTGTGTAACCATGGTTACAGCCTGAGGCCTACTCCTGGTAAGCACGGTGCCAACCATTCAACTTATTCTTGCAACGTGACATCCAAAGCAGAGTTCGTGTCACAGAAAGTATTCTTAGTTAGTAATGTACACTTAACCAACCGACTGTAATTACTCACTGTAACCTCCCTGTACTTTGTACCATATCATCCAATGCCTAACTATTAAATCCCCCTATACTTAATTCATTTACGATGTCACCCTATATTTAAATAGCCGACTCGATTTTTTAGAAACACCCTGTCATTGAACCTTCTGAGGTGCTATGATTTAAGGAAGGTTCAGATCTAGAAAGGGATCATTAGTTTGGAATGTCTTCGAGGAAGGTTCTGGATTGAAGTTATTTTACACTTTCTCCCTCCCGCTCCCCTCGTCCTCACCAGGTCCTACACGTACACTCCGAATCCTCGTCTCTCCGACTGTCTGTTCTTCATGCGTCTGATGTTAAAAGAAAGACTTGCATTTCTATAGCGCCTTTCACAACCTCAATATGCCCCAGAGCGCTTTACAGCCAATGATGCCTAATCACTGTTGCAAACACGGCAGCCACTTTGCTCACAGCAAGGTCCCGCAAGTAGCAATGTTCCCCTGTTCTTCTTCAGAAAGGTTGATGATAGAGTATTCAAACAGGCTCATTTAGACAGACTGTGAAAATTCACAGACCCCCAAGTCAAGGCTGCTACATGCAGTTCGACATGTTGCATTAACTCATCAATCAACTTGACATTTTAGGACCTTGGGTAGTGAGCCAATAAGGTCAAAGAAGCGAGTTCTTTTCTGTAAATTGATCCAGGCATAAATACAGCCAATTTGACCATGTGGTTTCAGTAAGACAAAGAAACTGGCAATCAGCCAGCTGCTTGTTACTCTCTGCTAAAATTAAAAAGTTAAAACTACCATTGGAGTTCGTATTTCATTGGAAATTAAGAGATCTAACAGTTGAGTAGGTTGGGCCTCTACTCATTGGAATTCAGAAGAATGACAGGTGAGCTTATCGAAACGTATAAGATTATGAGGCGGCTTGACAAGGTGGATGCAGAGAGGATGTTTCCACTGATGGGGGAGACTAGAACTAGAGGGTATGATCTTAGAATAAGGGGCCGCCCATTTAAAACTGAGGGTTGTAAATCTGTGCAATTCGCTGCCTCAGAGAGCTATGGAAGCTGGGACATTGAATAAATTTAAGACAGAAATAGACAAGTTTCTTAACCGATAAGGGAATAAGGGGTTATGGGGAGCGGACAGGGAAGTGGACCTGAGTCCATGATTGGATCAGCCATGATCATATTAAATGATGGAGCAGGCTTGAGGGACTGTATGGCTTACTCCTATTATTTCTTATGTTCTTATGAATTGTGCCATGGGCTCTTTTGCGTTGACCTGAGAAAGCAGACGGGGCCTCGTTTTAATGTCTCGTCGAAAGACTGCACCTTCGACAGTGCGGCACTCCCTCAGCACTGCACCTCCAATAGTGCGGCACTCCCTCAGCACTGCACCTCTGACAGCGCAGCGCTCCCTTTAGTACACTTGACCTTTGGGTCAGCAACTCACTCCTGAGGTCGGCCTGCTGACACCCTCCTCCTGATCCAGGAGGATCTGTATCCTGGGTACCTAGGTCCTGAGTGAATAGAGAAATATAGATGGCCTCCTGAAGAAGCTGTACAGTCCACTGCCACCTTGCTGCCCATGCCAGAGATAGCCCCTGAGAAACGAGCTACTGCAGCACAGTGCCTCACACACCCCGGGCGTGGCTCCGAGAAGCATTCATCAGTTTTCTTCATGGTGTTCCTCGCCGACCCAACAAAGTGGCAAACTCTCAAACGTCGGGGCTGTTAGTCAGAGTGTCAGCTGTGGCTCAGTGGGTAGCACTCTCGCCCCCGAGTCAGAAGGTTGAGGGTTCAAGTCCTATTCCAGAGACTTGAGCACATAAATCTAGGCTGACACTCCCAGTGCAGTGCTGAGGGAGTGCTGTATTGTCGGTGGTGCCGTCTCTCGGATGAGACGTTAAACCGAGGCTCTGCCCTCTCAGGTGGATGTAAAAGATCCCACGACACCATATGGAAGAAGAGCAGGGGAGTTATCCCTGGTGTTCTGGCCAATATTTATCCCTCAACCAACATCACTAAAACGGATTATCTAGTCATTGTCACATTACTGTTTTTAGGAGCTTGCTGTGTGCAAATTGGCTGCCGCGTTTCCTGCATTACAACAGTGACTGCACTTCATATAGTAATTCATTGGCTGTAAAGCGCTTTGGGACGTCGGGTGGTGGTGAAAGGCGCTATAGAAATGCACGTTTTTCTTTCAGATGGCTGCGACATCTGACCATTGTTCACTCTGAACTACTATTTATGTTTGAAATTTTGCTTTTGTGCACTGTGTTTTTGGGTAGGGTAGTTTTTGTCGTCAGCAAGAGGTAGTTGGATAACTAACTGCTGGAAACACTTTGAACTGTGCAGCTTCTTCATGAGGCCATCCATATTCCTCTATTAGCACATCAAATCAAGGGACACTCTCTCTCTCTCTCTCTCTCTCTCTCTCGCTGCTGTTTCTCTTAGACTACAACAGCCAAATCCAGCGAGGGTTCCCTAAGCACCCATTGGCTGACAATAAAGTAAAATGGCGGCAGTGTGCATGTGACCAAAAATGCGGCTCGCCATTCCAGCCCCGCCCCCACTCCTCTAATGCTCCCTGCTCATCAGGCATGCCACAAAACCATTTATCACAGCTCATTTCACTGCTGGTAAGGCAAGTGCCTCGTTCATTATGTGCCCCACATTGTCATTGTCGTCTTCTTAGGCGGTTCCTCGTATCGAGGATGACTTGCTTCCACACCAAAAAGGGATGAGTTCACAGGTATTTCAATGAAGGACCTGACATTCCAGGTCCCGAACTACATGTTGAAGGATGGAAGATGCCTGTGCGTGGATTTTTTGGACCACACGGGCTTGACAGAGCGAGGCCTTGGTCCAGTGGCAAGGGTTAACCAGGACGACTGGAGACCTGCTCTGCTGCACGGACCTATTGTGCGCACATATCGCACAGTGTGGGCTGGGCCCGTGCTGCCCCTGGGCCCTCGCCTCTCCTGGGCCCCGATCACATCCCTCTACCATCTCTCGCCGCTCCTTCGCCCCGACCTCACCGTTCCTCTGCTGCTTGCTGCCGCTCCTGTTGTGCCTGCCCTCGCTCCAATCAGCAACCTAGATTTTGGTGATGTCCAATCCAGTCGCCCTCCTCCAAGTCGTCACCCTCCTGAACCGGCTCACGCTGTACCTTGTAGTGGTACGCTTCCGCACCTCAGTAACAGATGCACTGTGCCACCCTCAATGTAACAGTATCAGAAAAGAAAAAAAGATTTGCATTTATATAGCGCCTTTCACAACCACCGGACGCCCCAAAGCACTTTACAGCCAATGAAGTACTTTTTGAAGTGTAGTCACTGTTGTAATGTAGGCAGCCAACTTGTGCGCAGCAAGATACCAATGACCAGATCATCTGTTTTAGTGATATTGATTGAGGGATCAATATTGGCCAGGACACTGGGAAGAAGCCTCCTGCTCTTCTTCAAAATAGTGACACAGGATTTTTTTTTTACCAGAGAGAGCAGATGGAGCCTCAGTTTAACGTCTCATCTGAAAGCCAGCACACTGTATCAGACACACTGTCACCCTCAATGTGTGAGTAAAAGATACACTGTGCCACTCTGGGCATACCCAGTATCTTGGGCTTGAGATGTAATGTGACTCTTCCACTGCCCCAGATTGTGACACCGAACCACTCAGATTGACTCCTGGTTACTGTTGTGTGATCGCACACTGCTCGCACTCACTTCACAGGCCACTTGTTCTCTCACTTTTTTCATCTCAACTCTTTTGCAAAGATGTCTGTACAGCCCCTGCCGACTGTACTGAGATCTCTGCCCGGCTCCTGTTCTTGCTTAATTAAAGAGATATCGCCCTCCGAACCCAGCCAGAGCTCCTGGGACATCCCTCTCCCGTCACTCTGCTCCAGGCTCCCGTCATGTTGGTTGTTGTGATAAGTTTGCCCACGAATATACACCGTGTTATTTCTCTTATTGGGCCCAAGTTTCCACACGATCAAAAACGGGCGCCCCTCCGAGCTGGGCGGCCGTTTTTCGCGCCTAAAACGGCGCCTAAAAAAACCGCGTGATTCTGGAGCGCCCTGCAGCTCCTTGTCTGCCTGGCGCGGCGCCCAGGGGGGGGGCGGAGCCTACACTCGCGCTGATTTTGTAAGTGGGAGGGGGCGGGTACTATTTAAATTAGTTTTTTTCCTGCCGGCAACTTTACGCGTGTGAAGTGTGAAGGAAACATTGGCACTCGGCCATTTTTGTAGTTCTTTGTAGCTGTTTAATTTTTGAACATTTTTTAATAAAAGCACATTGCCATCAGCACATCAGCACTTGCAGCCTTCTCACTGTCTCCCCCCCCCCCCTCCGCGGGAAGAACGGGCGCCTCCTCCTCCTCCCCCCTCCCCCCCGCGGGAAGAACGGGCGCCTCCTCCCCCCCCCCCCCCCACAGGAAGAACGGGCGCCTCCTCCCCCCCCCCCCCCCACGGGAAGAACGGGCGCCTCCTCCCCCCCCCCCCCACGGGAAGAACGGGCGCCTCCTCCCCCCCCCTCCCCGCGGGAAGAACGGGCGCCTCCTCCCCCCCCCCCCACGGGAAGAACGGGCGCCTCCTCCCCCCCCCCCGCGGGAAGAACGGGCGCCTCCTCCCCCCCCCCCCCACGGTAAGAACGGGCGCCTCCCCCCCCCCCCCCCGCGGGAAGAACGGGCGCCTCCCCCCCCCCCCCCCCCGCGGGAAGAACGGGCGCCTCCTCCCTCCCCCCCCCGCGGGAAGAACGGGCGCCTCCTCCCCCCCCCCCCCCCGCGGGAAGAACGGGCGCCTCCTCCCTCCCCCCCCCGCGGGAAGAACGGGCGCCTCCCCCCCCCCCCCCCGCGGGAAGAACGGGCGCCTCCTCCCCCCCCCCCCCCCGCGGGAAGAACGGGCGCCTCCCCCCCCCCCCCCCCGCGGGAAGAACGGGCGCCTCCTCCCTCCCCCCCCCGCGGGAAGAACGGGCGCCTCCCCCCCCCCCCCCGCGGGAAGAACGGGCGCCTCCTCCCTCCCCCCCCCGCGGGAAGAACGGGCGCCTCCTCCCCCCCCCCGCGGGAAGAACGGGCGCCTCCTCCCCCCCCACCCCGCGGTAAGAACGGGCCCCCCCCCCCCCACGGGAAGAACGGGCGCCTCCTCCCCCCCCCCCCCCGGGAAGAACGGGCGCCTCCTACCCCCCTCCCCTCCCCCACGGGAAGAACGGGCGCCTCCTCCCCCCCCCCGCGGGAAGAACGGGCGCCTCCTACCCCCCCCCCCCGCGGGAAGAACGGGCGCCTCCTACCCCCCCCCCCCCCCCACGGGAAGAACGGGCGCCTCCTACCCCCCCCCCCCCCGCGGGAAGAACGGGCGCCTCCTACCCCCCCCCCCCCGCGGGAAGAACGGGTGCCTCCTCCCCCCCCCCCGCAGGAAGAACGGGCGCCTCCTCCCCCCCCCCCGCAGGAAGAACGGGCACCTCCTCACCCCACCCCCGCGGGAAGAACGGCCTCCTCCCCCCCCCCCGCAGGAAGAACGGGCACCTCCTCCCCCCCCCGCAGGAAGAACGGGCACCTCCTCACCCCCCCCCCGCGGGAAGAACGGGCGCCTCAGGCTGACTGCAGCATTCTCTGTGCCTGAAGCACTTTCACACAGGTAGGAAGATGGTTTATTTAATCTTTTCTTTGCTTATAAATGTTTATTCAGGTTGGATTTATTTGTATAATATTTGTAGAAGTATAAATAAGGATTTATTGTAGAATTTAATGACTTCCCTTCCCCTCCCCCACCTCGTTCCGGACGCCTAGTTTGTAACCTGCACCTGATTTTTTAATGTGTAGAACAGGTTTTTTCAGTTCTACAAAAATCTTCACTTGCTCCATTCTAAGTTAGTTTGGAGTACGTTTTCACTGTGGAAACTTTGAAATCAGGCGTCAGTAGCCGGACACGCCCCCTTTTGAAGAAAAAATTCTGTTCCAAAGTAGAACTGTTCTACCTGACTAGAACTGCAGAAAAAAAAATGTGGAGAATTGCGATTTCTAAGATAGTCCGTTCTCCACCAGTTGCTCCTAAAAATCAGGCGCAACTCATGTGGAAACTTGGGCCCATAGTCTCAGCTGTGGCTCAACGGGTAGCACAACTGCCTCGGAGTCAGAAGGTTGTGGGTTCAAGTGCCACTTCAGAGACTTGAACACAAAAATCTAGGCTGACACTCCCAGCGCAGTGCGGAGGGAGCGCCGCACTGTCGGAGTCGCTGTCTTTAGGATGAGACGTTAAACCGAGGCCCCGTCTGCTCTCTCAGGTGGACGTAAAAGAGCAGGGGAGTTCCTCTCGGTGTCCTGGGGCCAATATTTACCCCTCAATCAACATAACAAAAATAGACTATCTGGTCATTATCACATTGCTGTTTGTGGGAGCTCGCTGTACGCACATTGGCTGCCACGTTTACCACATTACAACAGTGACTACACTCCAAAAGTACTTCATTGGTTGTAAAGTGCTTTGGGCCATCCTGAGATTGTGAATGGCGCTATATAAATGCAAGCCTTTCTTTCCATTGGTCCCCCACCTTCAGCTTGCTTGGCCTGAGAGTGGAGACACCGCTGCAAATGCCGTTTACACAAGTGACACCGTCCCACCTCCCTGCTCAGCACAGATCCGACTGGGAACTGGCTGCTTCATAGCACTGAGCAGGAGCAGGCTGATGTGGGAGGTGGGGGTGAGCAGCAAATCCCTGTTTGGGGGGAGCGGGGAGAGGTAGGGGGTAGCGGGGAGAGGTAGTGGGGAGCTGCTTATGAGAACAACTTAAGTAGGATTACGTAGAATATACGATACAGAAACAGGTCATTCGGCCCAACCAGTTTATGCTCCACTCGAGCCTCCTCCCGCCTTTCCTCATCTAAATCTATCGGCATAACCCTCTATTCCCTTCTCCCTCGTATGCTTGTCCAGCCTCCCCTTAAATGCATCAATGTGATCCAGTGATCCAATCTCACTGTATGAGCCAGTGATCCAGTCCCACTGGATAGGTCCAGCACTGCTATTCTTACACTGAGTATACGCAACGTGCTCTGTTCAGCTCATCACAAAAGAGACTCGCGATCAGAAGAGTAACGCCTGCCCTCCAACACTCCTGCAGTTTTTTGTCACTCCTGTCTCACTGAACAAATTATTCAGCTTCAAACTTTTTACGAATAATAGTCTGAGTGTTTTGGGGCCGGAAGTTCCAAACAGAGCGTGTGATAAACTCAGGGGGGATCAATACAGCTCCCCTGCACGGTGGGGAGGGAGAGAGAGAGAGAGAGAGAGAGAGAAAGCAAGAGAGTGAAAGGAAGAGAGAGAGAAAGCAAGAGAGTGAAAGGAAGAGAGAGAGAAAGCGAGAGAGAGAGAGAGGAAGAGAGCCAGAGAGAGAGAGAGGAAGAGAGTGAGAGGGAGAGAAAGAGAGTGAGAGGGAGAGAGAGGAAGAGAGCGAGAGGGAGAGGTAGAGAGAGAAAGAGCAGGAGAGAAAGAGGAAGAGAGCAAGAGGGAGAGAGAGAAAGAGGAAGAGAGAGAGTGGGAGAGAGAGAGAAAGAGCAAGAGAGTGAGAGGGAGAGAGAAAGAGCGAGAGAGAGAGAGAGAGAGAGAGAGAGAGTAAGAGGGAGAGAAAGACTGAGAGTGAGAGGAGAGAGAGAGAAGGAGAAAGAGAGGGAGAGAGGGTGAGAGAGTGAAAAACAACAATTGAGCGGGATAGAGCGAGAAAGAGCAAGAGAGCAAAAGTGAGAGAGAGCAAAGGAGAGAGGGAGAGAAAGTGCATGCGAGCTATTGATTACCCCTGGTGGAAAGTGCCAGGTCAGGAGGGAGGGGAGTACAGCAGTGCTGCCTCCCGTAGTTAAATAGCTCGGCAACAGTCACTGTTTTCAGTGTCAAGGTGAAAGAACGCCCACTTGGATGAGGAACTGAATGCCCATTCCTAGCACCGTCCCCCAGGACTCGATACTTGTAAATAAAACAGTGCAAAAGTTCTTTTGAGGGACAATAAATACAGAAGCAAAAGTATGCAGGTGGAGGCTAGGATCATATAGGCTCTCATGTCACTTATATTCTGCTCAGTTTGACCAGAGGCTGATTGACTTGTTTCTGTCCACTTCCCATCCCCCTCGCTGTCCTTGGCCTATTTCCAGAGCTACAGTGCAAAGTGAATTCCATTAAAAGACGCTGTGGTGTGCTGGGATTCTGGGCCGTAGCCAAGACACCCTAGTCAATCTCGGAATCAGCCCTGTGTTTGGAGGCGATGAATAGTCCCTAGGCCATGGGCCCCACCTCCCCGAGAGTGGAGGCGTGGACTTCACATCACACCACCAGCGAGAGGCGTGTTCCTGGTTAAAATTAGGAGAGGCCTCGCAACGACCCTGTGGCTCTCCCCAGAATCTGAGGCTGTGTGTGCGTCAGGCTGAAGGAGGCCTCACTATAATCCGTGACTGTGAACCCCCGTTGCCGGGACAACCAGAGTGCTGTCGGCCTGGTTTGATTCCTGGGAAATTACGGCATAACTAAAAGGATTTTTTAAACCTCTGGCTCATTCTTACAGCAGAAAACCACGGGAGGATAGGATTATGGGGGAGGGGGTTTGGATTGTTGGGTGGGGAGGGCGTTTAGTAATGTTTGTGGGTGTAATCATGGATTGCGGGGGCCGGAATGGAAAGAAAGTGATTAAAGATCTTCAGTCTGAGTGTAACGTGGAGATGTGAACGTGAATTTACTTAGGACGTTTTTTGTAAGGTTCCTTTGGATGTGTTTTGCTCGCCCTCTCCCTCACCCCTGTCGGCCAGAACATGCTGCAGCTGCCCCCCAGTGTCTCAGTGTAACTGGCCTCAGTGCCTATGGTTTGTGTGTGGCCCTGTGCCCCATTGCACTGTGTCACTCGCTTATCCCCCCAATTTCCCGCCCCCTCCTCGTCCGGCGCTGGGTGCTCAAATTACATTCCTCACGCAGAGGCCTAGAGGGCAAGTGTTGGCAAGCTATTCCACTGCAGAAGGCATCACAGCTGAGCTCAATCCTGGGCCCGCCCCCAGACACACGCCTGCTTTCTGGTGAGGAGTGGGGTAGGGGGAGCCATTGGATAGTGATCACGAGGAGAGATGATATTTCACTCTCTCCTCCCCTTTCTCATCCAGAGTCAGTGAGATTAATTGCAATTTCTACTGCCAACCCCGTCTCGAGGTTACCTTACTCACGGGTTAACCGAGGGGAGGGATTGAACCGAGAAGCTTCCCTGGGCCCTGTTGCCTTCAATTACTCACTCACAACCAGCTGAGGCACCAGGGCGGGGGCTGGGAGGTGGGGGGGCCAGGGGTGGGGAGGTGGAGGTGGAAGGCCGGGGGGGGTGGGGGAGGGAAGTGGAGGGCCAGGGGGAAGGAGGTGGGGAGGAGGGGGAGGGAGGTGGAGGGTCGGGGGCTGGAGGTCCGGGGGGAAGGGAGGTGAGGGGCAGGGGGTGGGGGAAGGTGAGGGGCCGGGGGGCAGGGACTGAGGGGCCGAGGGGGAGGGAGGTGGAGGGCCGGGGGGGGGGGGGGAGATGGGGAGCTGGGGGACGGGGGGTGGAGGTGGTGGGGGGGGGCTGGGGGGGAGGGAGGTGGGAGGGCTGGGGGGGCAGGGGGAAGGATGGTGGAGGGCCAGGAGCAGAGGGAGGGAGGTGGGGTCTGTGGAGAGGGATGTGAGGTGCCGCAATGGTTAGAGCTGTTTTTTGAATTGTCGGATGACTGTGAGTGAAAGCTGAAGGCTTCAGCACCAGACTGATGAGGCTCGTATAAAAGATCCTTGATTGCTATTCACGGTCACCATGGAAACAGCCCCAGCCTGCCCTTTCCTCGAATCGATGTGTCTCATCCAATAATGGGGCCTTGTTGTGAAGTGGCAGAAATGCTAACTGTTTTTAAGGGCAGAGACTATTGAAATGCCCTCTTTATAGGGCGATTGCCCTGAACGCTACTGACAAAAGAGTCAGGGTAGCCTCAAGTCTCCTGGCTGGGGTGACAGTGGGAACTAGGCAACAGCTCAAATCAGAAGCGTTCCATCTTTTACCGCACTCCAGGGTCCTGCTCACCCACCAGCCCTGCGCTCGCTGACCTACTTAAGCTCCCAGTCCAGCAATACCTCGAATTTAAAATTCTCATCCTTGTATTCAAATCCCTCCATGGCCTCGCACTCCCTCCCTATCTCCGTAACCTCCTCCAGCTCTACAATACTCCGGGATCTCCGTGCTCCTCCAATTCTGGCCTCCTGCGTATCCCCAATTTCCTTCGCCTCACCATCATCAGCCGTGCCTTCCGCTGCTTAGACCCTAAGCTCTGGATTGCTCTCCCTAAACCTCTCTGCCTCTCAACCTCTCCCCTCCTTCAAGATGCTATTTAAAACCTACCTCTTTGACCAAGCTTTTGGCCACCTGCCCTACTATCTCGCAGTGTCTGCCGTGGCTCAGTGGGTAGCACCTTCACCTTGGAGTCAGAAGGTTGTGGGTTCAAATCCCACTCCAGGGACTTGAGCACATAAATCTAGGCTGATACTCCAATACAGTGCTGAGGGAGTGCTGCACTTTTGAAGGTGCCGTCTTTCAGATGAGATGTTAAACCGAGGCCCTGTCTGCTCTCTTGGGTGGATGTAGAAGATCCACGGTGCTATTTTGAAGAAGAGCAAGGGAGTTATCCCAGTGCCCTGGGGCCAATGATTATCCCTTAATCAATGTAACAAAAACAGATTATCTGGTCATTATCACATTGCTGTTTGTGGGAGCTTGCTGTGCACATATTGGCTGCTGCGTTTCCTATATTAGAACAGTGACTACATTTTGAAAAAAGTACTTAATTGGCTGTAAAGTGTTTTGAGACATCTGGTGGTCGTGAAAGGCGCTATAGAAATGCAAGTCTTTTATGTGGCCCGTTGTCAAATTTTGTTTAATAACGCTCCTGTGAAACGTCTTGAGACATTTTACTACGTTAAAGGAGCTATATAAATGCTAGTTGTTGAGTTCCATGTGCCAGAATCTAATGAATTAACCTGTGTGTCCTATTTGTGATAGGTGTTTAAACATAAGAAATAGGAGCAGGAGTCGGCCATTTGGCCCCTCGAGCCTGCTCCGCCATTCAATAAGATCATGGCTGATCTGATCCTGGCCTCAACTCCACTTCCCCGCCCGCTCCCCATAACCCTTGACTCCTTTATCGTTCATGAATCTGTCTATCTCCACCTTAAATATATTCAATGACCCAGCCTCCACAGCTCTCTGGGGTAGAGAATTCCATTCCAAAGATTCAATGGCCCTCTGAGAGAAGAAATTCCTCCTCATTTCCATTTTAAATGGGCGACCCCTTATTATACTCCATCTGCCAAATTTTTGCCCACTCACTTGGCCGATCTAGATCCCTTTGCAGATTCTTGGCGTCCTCCTCACAACTTGCTTTCCCACCTATCTTTGTATCATCAGCAAATTTGGCTATGTTACAAGATCCCACGGCATCGTTTGCAGGATTGACATTGGCACCCTCAACCAGCAACACCAAAAATAGATGAAAATTCATTCATCTCGGTGCTGTGTGTGGGATCATGTGCGTAAATAAGCTGCCACATCCACCTACTTGGTGGCTGTAACATAATGCATGCGAAGCTATATAAAGGCACGTTCGTTCCCTCGTGAGTCACTGATATTTACTGAGTATTTACTGAGGGTGCAGCAGGTGAACAAGGCTTTGCTAGCAGTTAGTTTTGATAGGAGCTACCCTCACTGAACAGCATCCCAATTGGACAGTTTGAAGTAGCGAGACATGTCTCCTCATTCCTCGCATTGTAGTCTCATTTTTCTCATTCCTTTTGGGCCCACACCAAAAGTATGGCCCATTCCCGGTCCCGCTGGAGTTACAGGCAGCGTTGCTGCAGCTGCTTCCCGGCTCCTTACTAATGCTTCGCTTTTCAGCTCCTTTGTGTCAGCCGTGGCTCAGTGGGTAGCACTCTTGCCACTGTTGGAGAGAAATTTCTTAACCTATAACCTTTGTAACTTTTATAATGTGTAGCCAGCTCCCCTGACTTTCTCTGATGAATTATGGGACGGGGAGAGTAGTCAAGTAAGAAATGTATACTTAAGCAAAAAGCATGTATAGTCTCAAGTCCGGTGACCCTGAGTCATGGAGATAGGGGAAGTAAGACAATGGGCAGTTGAAGAGGCAAACAGATGTATATCGCTTGTACTAATAACAGGAAGATAGTTCCTTGGTTTTCTGCTGATGTGGAGAACTAACCCCACTTGTGTGAGCGTATGCTAGTTAACCTTTGACTTACCACAATGTAAAGATAGATTGTCATAGCATTACCATATAGGGTAAGACGTACAAAAATGTTAGATAATTGGACAATGGTGTAAGGGGGCGAGACCGCCCCCAAAGGTATAATTGTAACTTGGAAACTTCGCTCGGAGAGAAGGTGTGGCGAAGCTGCGAAGTTTCCCCACTTCTCCCAGAGCGCTCTGTACGAATAAACTGTGACGTTTTCCTTCACCGTACTCGGACTTGGTGTGGAATTTATTTCCCTTACAATTTGGCGCTGCGAGCAGGGTGAATACTGTCGCCTCGGGTCGCCTAGCCGATGGAGAGGGACGAGTAGTCAAGGTTTGACCGTCCAGTCAATTGGGCCCCGGAACAGGCCGACCCCTGAGCCCCAATTCACCAAAGAACAAAACGTCCGTGAACGGTGAGAAAAACCACAGTTGAGCCGCGGGTTAGAGTCTAAGCTAGCTTGGTATGAGTGATGTGTGAAAGAAACGAGTGTTCCCCGCCACTTCGATTGTCACAAACTATCTCAGTCACCTAACTTGAGCCGGAATTAAGAGGGCGAATGCCCCACATGAAGGCCAAGGATTAAGGTCGAAGGGAACATAGAGAGGACAAAGTGGCAACGGAAAAGTGGAACATTGAGTGAAGTAGGGACTAATCTCCTTGCGACTTTGAGTCACACAGGTCGGGACTTTGAGGGTCGTGTGTAGAACAATTAACGTGGTTGTAGTAAGTTGCGGGTGCAGCTGGAAAAGATCGTAGTGGGTCGCGGAGGCACCATTTTTAACGAATCGCAAGTGTGTTGAAACACCTCTGACGATAGAGACTGCAAGTCCTGAACGGACCGCTGACAGTAGTAAGACGGTGACGTGAGACGACGATGAGTGGTAAGAATCGCAAGTGTAATCAGACACCTCTGACGATAAAGATTGCAAGTCCGCCTGGTAGAAGTGAGTAAGACCAGGCGTACCTCTGACAATCGTGAGACTGAGACTGAGACGTGAGACTGCGATGAGTGGTGAGGAAATGGAGAGGGCCCCGACGGGAAAAAAAAAAAGTGTGAAAGAACAGAGAGAGTGGTGGGAGATGCAGAAACAGAAAGAAAAACTGGGACATTTGAGAGGACGAAAAGCAGCCCTCAAAGCCTACGTGCTAGACTCCATTCTAGTTATGAAAAGACAGGATAAAGATGCAGCCTTGAAAGAAACCAAATTGAACGAAATTGAAAGAAAAAGTGTCTTCAATTGTCTGAATTAACAAAGTTACCAAGAGACGAGCCCTCTGTGTAAAATACCAAAATCTAATTTGAAGAATGGAGATCAAAAGAAAGAGGACATAACTTACTAAATACTAGTTGATATTGGCTGTGAAAAAAAAAGATATTGGTTTAATTGAAAAGATTTTTGGAAGAGGTAAAAGACACTCTCCATTGAAAATGATTTTAAATTACGAGAAAGTTTCATTGCAGTTTGAAAAGATTTCCAGAATAGACGTGTTTATCCAGAAAAGTCCCGAACAGTCTAAACAAGCAGGAGGGTTTTGAAAATAACGAGGAGAAGAGATCTAAGCTATGCGAACTCAGCACAGAAAGAAACATTGGGAATTAGAAAATCTTACTGATTTTAAAATTCTTATAGGAAATGTTGGAATGTATAGAGCTTGTGTGAAAATTGAAGTTCATTAAACAAAATAGCTATTAAAAATGTGTGGTATCATTTTAAATCAATTAAAAAAAACCTTTGGCAAATACCTGAATTAGAAGTTAAGAAAAAATTGAAATTTAATCTAAAATGCTGTCTGTCCTGATGAGAAAACTTCTATTATGACGACTTTACTAATGATTTCTGCTGTTTTAACGGTTTCCTAATTTCTAAGCAAGTTTTGAAGGCACAAAGACTTAAAAAAAAACGAAATTTGGATGATTACGTGAAGTCACGTAATGACATCAGGCCTTCTTACAAACCTGTAAAGAAGTTAACCCTTTCCATTGACAACTGTTTTATATTGGACATTATTCATTTGGATTTCTTAATAGAATAAAGAAGACTCACCTGACAGATAAAGGAAATGGTGGGATAGTCAGAATAAAATAAAACAGAACTAGCCCATGTAATAATACTTGCCTGATACAAATAATGAAAGAATTATTCTAGGAACAGACTTAATAAGGGAATTTAAACTATTAATAGACGCCGAGCTTAACAAAATAATCTGGCCGCAAGCGGATGGACGTAAAAGCAAGTACTCCGTGCCCTTATGAAACATTGCGAAAATGGGCAGTGCTAAACCACTGGCCCGGGATTAGGGATAAGAGTCGGGGGTAGACGGGGTGATATGCGAGGCCCTAGAGCCGGTATGGGCCAAAAACAAAGCAGGGCCTGAACATGAGGGACATAGGAGAAAACCCAGCAGAAGGCCTCCTGGGGGCAGTGAAGTCACACCAGTGGATAAAGGATGGAAAAGTCACAGCCCCAAACTGCATTAAGCAGACATTACTGGAACTACACCATGGAGTGGCCCATACAGGCAGGGGACCCATGATGGAGTGGCTCACCAGAAGATTGGTGGTGGTCCGGAATGGGGCGGGATATAGCCAAACACTGTCAGCGCTGTATAACATGTGCGCAACATAACCATGGCAAGCCGGTTAGGATATGGATGGCCCATCAACCGAGACCAAGGGGGCCATGGGAAAATATACAGATAGATTTCACCGGGCCACTGCCGGACTCATGGGGGAAAAGATATTGCTTGGTGGTAATTGACCAATTCACTCGGTGGGTGTAAGCGTTCAACCACACGAAATTGTACGGCCACTACAGTGGCCAGGATACTGGCCGAGGAGATCATCCCCAGATGGGGGGGGGGTGCCGGTGCAAATGGATTCGGATCAGGGCACCCACTTCACGGGAGGGGTGATAAAGGCAGTATGTAAACTGATGTGGGACCCTTAAGGGATAGGATCAGGAGGTACGTCCTGGAAATGAGCAACAATCTTAAGGAGATGAGAACGCAGGTCAGGGATAAGCAGCACCGACAGGACGAGAAATTAGAATCCACCGCTCTCCCAGATGTGCCCCAGGCAGGGACCCGCGTAATGCTAAAGGTCATCCCTGGGAAGCCTGGCTTTGCACCAAAATGGATAGGACCGTACGAGGTTATGATTAGCAAATAGCAAATAGCTATTAGAACAAATAGCTAATGACACTTACGAGGTGATGAAGAGCGTAACAGCTGAAATGGTAGCCAAACGTACTACCGTACTTCAGAACCGAATGGCCCTAGATTATGTATTGACCCAGAACGGAGCCACTTGCGCATTGATTGGTGCCGAATGTTGCACTTACATACCCGATAATTCGGAGAATATAACTAACCTAGCCGACCATATAAGGAGAGAAGTGAAGAAACTAACCACCCCGGATGGTGCAGTTGGCTGGCTAGGGGGGATGGATGTCTAAGTTGGGACAAAGTATTGTACAGGGTCTTGTGCCAGGATCGTGGGCGTATGCCTGGCATTGTACCTTGCGATAATGATGATTACAACAACCCAACTTCCACCCGCAACATATCAGAAGCTGCTCCTCCATTTTCAGCAGTATCACCAACTCCAGGCTCGCCCAAGAATCCTGGCACAAGACGACGAGACAGTCCGAATGTAGGATTGGATTGTTCTTATCTGCATGAGATGGGAAAAGATCAAAAGGAGGGACTGTTGGAGAGAAATTTCTTAACCTATAACCTTTGTAACTTTTATAATGTGTAGCCAGCTCCCCTGTCTTTCTCTGATGAATTATGGGACGGGGAGAGTAGTCAAGTAAGAAATGTATACTTAAGCAAAAAACATGTATAGTCTCAAGTCCGGTGACCCTGAGTCTTGGAGATAGGGGAAGTAAGACAATGGGCGGTTGAAGAGGCAAACAGATGTATATTGCTTGTACTAATAACAGGAAGATAGTTCCTTGTTTTTCTGCTGATGCGGAGAACTAACCCCACTTGTGTGAGCGTATGCTAGTTAACCTTTGACTTACCACAATGTAAAGATAGATTGTCATAGCATTACCATATAGGGTAAGATGTACAAAAATGTTAGATAATTGGACAATGGTGTAAGGGGGCGGGACCGCCCCCAAAGGTATAATTATAACTTGGAAACTTCGCTCGGAGAGAAGGGGCGGCGAAGCTGCGGAGTTTCCCCACTTCTCCCAGAGCGCTTTGTACAAATAAACTGTGACGTTTTCCTTCACCGTACTCGGACTTGGTGTGGAATTTATTTCCCTTACACCTCCAAATCAGAAGGTTGTGGGTTCAAGTCTCACTCCAGAGACTTGAGCACATAAATCCAGGCTGATACTCCCAGTGCAGTGCTGAGGGAGTGCTGTGCTGTCTTTCAGATGAGATGTTAAACTAAGGCCCTGTCTGCTCTCTCAGGTGGATGCAAAAGATCCCATGACACCATTTTGAAGAAGAGCAAGGGAGATATCCCTGGTATCTTGGCCAATATTTATCCCTTAATCAACATCACTAAAAAAGATTATCTGATCATTATCATATTGCTGTTTGTGGGAGCTTGCTGTGCATAAATTGGCTGCCGTGTTTTCTACATTGTGAAAGGTGCTTTAGAAATGCAAGACTTTCTTTTTTCTCTTAATCTAATCTTTCTTTCCCTCTCTTTATTTTGTTTCCTTCACCTGATTTGACATTGACTTGACGCTTCCTGGTGCAGACTCGGTGGTGCTCGTTAACATCTGATTGGTCAAGGCATTACACGTTGGCTTGCCCTGTTCCCACAGGGCTCAGATGCCCTGTAGAGGGCGTAGTGCTTTTTGGATGCTTGGCTGACCTGCCGTAGAAAGTCTATGGGCAAATGTAAGTGTAAAATTATGAGGGCCCTAGATAGAGTGGATAGGAAGGACTTATTCCCCTTTGCAGAGGGGTCAATAACCAGGGGGCATAGATTTAAAGTAAATAGACTTAAAGATTTAGAGGGGATTTGAGGAGAAATGTTTTCACCCAGAGAGTAGTGGGGGTTTGGAACTCGCTGTCTGAAAGGGTGGTAGAGACAGAAACCCTCACCACATTTAAAAAGTACTTGGATGTGCACTTGAAGTGCCGTAACCTACAGGGCTACGGACCAAGAGCTGGAAAGTGGGATTGGGCTGGAGAGCTCTTTGTCGGCTGGCATGGACACGATGGGCTGAATGGCCTCCTTCCGTGCTGTAAATTTCTAAGTCTAAAGAACTACTCAGAACCACGCAAAATCCAGCCCATTGTACGTAACTCTATTACATTTTTCACACATTACTCTGGCTCTTTAATGGTGTCTGTGTCAATTCCTCAAATCTGTAGGTCTTCCTATAGATTCTGAATTCAACGATGTACAAATCGATGGTCCCTCCTGTGTTGTGTGTCCCCTGTACATGTCACAGATTAAATTGCAGCAACTCTCAAACTGATTCATGACCACATCCGATACCAGACTCGCTTTTGAAATTACTTCTAGCCTAATAGCGTGTAGGAAATTGTTCACTTTCATCTTTTCACTCGTTCATTTTCCAATTGTGGCAACAGCTGCCAAAAACAATTTCAACCTTAAACCTTTTTTGCAATTCCCTTCACCTGAGGGCTAAGTGAAGGTGGCAAATTGTCAACTTTAATGTATTTCCTTTAGTCAGCTTCCTATTTTTTTCAGTCACTTGCGTGATTCATGATTTTTCACTTTCTGTTTCTTTCCTTCACTCAGCACAACTGTCCCGGGAACTTCCTTTGGGATTGGATAATTTCCCAATCAGCTGCCGTAACTTTAGCGTAAACCCCCCCAAAAACACTACGTAAATGTTTTTTTCTGCCAATGGTTTTTCGCCTCAACTACTCCTTGTCGTAGCATGTTCCACATTCTAATCACTCTCTGGGTAAAGAAAGCACCCAGAGTAATTATACGCAAGGTATATTCTGCTATACTTCGCACTGTGAGTTTTTCATGTCAGTGGGGAAGCAGTAAGCCTGACTCATCATTGCCATATTGCTATTGTTACGTTCAGAATAACTCCACAAGACTGTATGCTGTAAGCTCAAACTGTTGTGACCTTGGTCTCTTTAATGTAACTGCAGAGTGAGGAAGCAGCATGGTAGACTGCCTTTTATACCTGCTTGCCCGGGGTGTGCAGGTGACCCTTGGGTCTCCCACAGGTGCGCCTCCTGGTGGCAAGTCTTACACATTGGTAATGCTTACATACATAATAGGTATGTGTTAAGCTTCAGCTCGTCCAAAACTCAGTTGCCCTTATCCTAAATCATACCAAGTCCCGTTTACCCATCATCCCTGTGCTCGCTGACCTACTCCCAGTCCGGCAACGCCTCGATTTCAGTTCTCATCCTTGTTTTCAAATCCTTCCATGGCCTCGCCACTCCCTATCTCCTCCAGCCCTACAACCTTACAAATCTCTGCGCTCCTCCAATTCTGGCCTCTTGCGCAGTCCTTCGATTTTAATCGCTCCACCATTGGGCGGCCGTACTTTCAGCAGCACTAAGCTCTGGAATTCCCTCACTAAACCTCTCCACCTCTCTTTCCTCAAGACGATTCTTAAAACTTACCTCTTTGACCAAGCTTTTGGTCACCTGTCCTAATATCTCCTTAATGTGGCTCAGTATCAAATTTTGTTTGATAATGCTCCTGTGAAGCGCCTTGGGGCGTTTTATTATGTTAAAGGCACAAGTTGTTGTTAGCTGGTAAATCCCAAGTTATCTGGAGTATAACTCCGATTGAGGCAGCTACGTCGCACAACAATGCTCTTGGGTCCTGTGGTGGTTGTCAGACACTTTTGCAACTCCCTCTCCCTCTCTACAATCTTCACATTTCAAACCCAATACTACTGGCATCAATCGCCAACTTCCTGAAATAAAAACAAAATCGCTTGGAAACACTCTACAGCAAGGTTCCCTTTAAGCTGCGCGACTGCGGAGCGCTCCAGGGACCTCGTGCAGCTGGCAAAAACGGTGCATGCGCGGTATCTTGAATGGCCAGCGCAGCCCCTTAAAGGGGCCATGCAGTGCCAGAAAAAAATTAGAGGGAACATTGCTCAGTAGGTCAGGCAGCGTCGGTGGAGAGAAACAGAGTTAACATTTCAGGCCGATGGCCTTTCATCAGAACTGGAAGAAGTTAAAGATATAACAGTTTCTAAGCAGGTACAGAGTGAGCCAGGGGAAAGTAGGGACAGGGCGGGGGAGAGGAAGAAAATAAAGTTTTTTTTAGCTGAAGCAACAGTAGAAAGAAAACATTTCATTTCTCTTGACTTGTAGAACATGGTGATCACATCAAACATGAATCTAAAAATATATTAAAACAAAATGATGAACAGAGGCTCCACTGCAACATTGTAAGGCTGCCAGTCTATGAGATGCCCGAACTGCGAGATATCACTGATGTAACCTGCTGCAGCCTGGAAGGAGCCCGTGGCATAAAAGTTAAGGCCGTGGTGACTTTGACAGCTAGTGGCAGTGCTGTCCATGATGGGGTTCCTGATTCACTTTGTTCTCTCTCTGGGAGGGCATGAAAGGTCCTCATATAAATCTTTGCCACCCTGATCCTCACCTGAAGGTGCTGACTGGGTGGTTCACTAGGCAGTGGGTGGCTATCGTGAGCAAGAACTCTGGTGAACCTCACCTTGCCTAGCCTGAGACCAAGCCAATTGTAGCAATCCTACTGTGATCTGTCAGAGAAGTGTTTCTGAGCTGCATTGAAGCTGGCTTCTTCTGATAAAAGAAAATCTTGCATTTATATAGTGCCTTTCACAACCTCAGGATGTCCCAAAGCACTTTACATTCAATGAAGTATCTTTTGAGGTGTAAACACGGTTGTAAAGTAGGAAACAGCCAATTTGCGCACAGCAAGCTCCCAGAGACATCAATGCGATAATGACCAGATAATCTGTTTTAGTGATGTCACGTGATATGCTCCTCCTGTGCCATGTGGGAACTCAGGGACGCTTCCGGTGTCCCTTATGACTACATGTGTAAGAAGTGTATCCGCCTCCATCTCCTGATGGACCGCGTTGCGGAATTGGAGCTGAGGGTGGATTCACTCTGGAGCATCCACGATGCTGAGAATGACATAAGTGGCACGTGTAGTGAGTTGGTCTTACCGCATGAGAAGGATCCACAGCCAGCTAGGGAATGGAAGACCAGCAGGAAGAGTAGTACAAAGAAGGTAGTGCAGGGGTCCCCTGTGGTCATCCCCCTGCAAAACAGATACACTGTTTTGAGTGCTGTTGAGGGAGATGACTCATCAGGGGAGAGCAACAGCAGCCAAGTTCATGGCACCATGGCTGGCTCTGTTGTACAGGAGGGCATAAAAAAGAGTGGAAGAGCGATAGTGATAGGGGATTCAATCATAAGGGGAATAGATAGGCGTTTCTGCGGCCGCAATCGAGAGTCCAGGATGGTATGTTGCCTCCCTGGTGTAAGGGTCAAGGATGTCTCCGAGCGAGTGCAGGACATTCTGAAAAGGGAGGGAGAACAGCCAGTTGTCGTAGTGCACATTGGTACCAACGACATAGGTAAAAAAATGGGATAAGGTCCTACGAGACGAATTTAAGGAGCTAGGAGTTAAATTAAAAAGTAGGACCTCAAAAGTAGTAATCTCGGGATTGCCACGTGCTAGTCAGAGTAGGAATCGCAGGATAGCACAGATGAATACGTGGCTTGAGCAGTGGTGCAGCAGGGAGGGATTCAAATTTGTGGGGCATTGGAACAGGTTCTGGGGGAGGTGGGACCAGTACAAACCGGACGGTCTGCACTTGGGCAGGAACGGAATCAATGTCCTAGGGGGAGTGTTTGCTAGTGCTGTTGGTGAGGAGTTAAACTAATATGGCAGGGAGATGGGAACCAATACAGGAAGACAGAGGGAAACAAAAAGGAGACAAAAACAAAAGACAAAAAAAGAGATGAGTAAAAGTGGAGGGCAGAGAAACCAAAGGCAAGAAACAAAAAGGACCACTGAATATAAAAGGGCTGCAGGAGAGGTAAAAACTAAAATTCATGGTTTAAAAACTAGGATGAAAACACTCTACCTAAATGCACGCAGCATTAGAAATAAAGTAAATGAGTTGATGGCACAAATCATTACAAATGGGTATGATTTGGTGGCCATTACAGAGACATGGTTGCAAGGTGGCCAGGACTGGGAATTAAACGTACAGGGGTATCTGACGATTCGGAAAGATAGGCAGGAAGGGAAGGGAGGTGGGGTAGCTCTGTTAATAAGGGATGATATCAGGGCAGTTGTGAGGGATGATATTGGCTCTAATGAACAAAATGTTGAATCATTGTGGGTGGAGATTAGAGATAGTAAGGGGAAAAAGTCACTGGTCGGCGTAGTTTATAGGCCCCCAAATAATAACTTCATGGTGGGGCGGGCAATAATCAAGGGAATAATGGAGGCATGTGAAAAAGGAACGGCAGTAGTTATGGGGGATTTTAACCTACATATCGATTGGTCAAATCAAATCGCAGGGGGTAGCCTGGAGGAGGAATTCATAGAATGCATACGGGATTGTTTCTTAGAACAGTATGTAATAGAGCCTACAAGGGAGCAAGCCATTTTGGATCTGGTCCTGTGTAACGAAACAGGAAAAATAAACGATCTCCTCGTAAAAGATCCTCTTGGAATGAGTGATCACAATATGGTTGAATTTGTAATACAGATTGAGGATGAGGAAGTTGCGTCAGAAACGAGAGTACTATGCTTAAACAAAGGGGACTACAGTGGGATGAGGGCAGAGTTGGCTAAAGTAGACTGGAAACAAGGACTAAACGGTGGCACAATTGAGGAACAGTGGAGGACTTTTAAGGAGCTCTTTCATAATGCGCAACAAAAACATATTCCAGTGAAAAAGAAGGGCGGCAAGAGAAGAGATAACCAGCCGTGGATAACCAAGGAAATAAAGGAAAGTATCAAATCAAAGACCAATGCGTATAAGGTGGCCAAGGTTAGTGGGAAACTAGAGGATTGGGAAAATTTTAAGCAACAGCAAAGAATGACTAAAAAAGCAATAAAGAAAGGGAAGATAGACTACGAAGGTAAACTTGCGCAAAACATAAAAACAGATAGTAAAAGCTTTTACAGATATATAAAATGGAAAAGAGTGACTAAAGTAAATGTTGGTCCCTTAGAAGATGAAAAGGGGGATTTAATAATGGGAAATGTGGAAATGGCTGAGACCTTAAACAATTATTTTGCTTCCGTCTTCACAGTGGAAGACACAAAAACCATGCCAAAAATTGCTGGTCATAGGAATGTGGGAAGGGAAGACCTTGAGATGATCACTATCGCTAGGGAGGTACTGCTGGACAGACTAATGGGACTGAAGGTAGACATGTCCCCTGGTCCTGATGAAATGCATCCCAGGGTATTAAAAGAGATGGCGGAAGTTATAGCAGATGCATTTGTTATAATCTACCAAAATTCACTGGACTCTGGGGAGGTACCAGCGGATTGGAGAGCAGCTAATGTAACGCCTCTGTTTAAAAAAGGGGCAGGCAAAAGGCAGGTAACTATAGGCCGGTTAGTTTAACATCTGTAGTGGGAAAAATGCTTGAAACTATCATTAAGGAAGAAATAGCGGGACATCTGGATAGGAATAGTGCAATCAAGCAGACGCAGCATGGATTCATGAAAGGGAAATCATGTTTAACTAACTTACTGGAATTCTTTGAGGATATAACGAGCATGGTGGATAGAGGTGTACCGATGGATGTGGTGTATTTAGATTTCCAAAAGGCATTCGATAAGGTGCCACACAAAAGGTTACTGCAGAAGATAAAGGTACGCGGAGTCAGAGGAAATGTATTAGCATGGATAGAGAATTGGCTGGCGAACAGAAGGCAGAGAGTCGGGATAAATGGGTCCTTTTCCAGTTGGAAATCAGTGGTTAGTGGTGTGCCACAGGGATCAGTGCTGGGACCACAACTGTTTACAATATACATAGATGACCTAGAGGAGGGGACAGAGTGCAGTGCAACAAAATTTGCAGATGACACTAAGATTAGTGGGAAAGCGGGTTGTGTAGAGGACTCAGAGAGGCTACAAGGAGATTTGGATAGGTTAAGCGAATGGGCTAAGGTTTGGCAGATGGAATACAATGTCGGAAAGTGTGAGGTCATCCACCTTGGGAAAAAAAACAGTAAAAGGGAATATTATTTGAATGGGGAGAAATTACAACATGCTGTGGTGCAGAGGGACCTGGGGGTCCTTGTGCATGAATCCCAAAGGGTTAGTTTGCAGGTGCAGCAGGTAATCAGGAAGGCAAATGGAATGTTGGCCTTCATTGCGAAAGAGATGGAGTACAAAAGCAGGGAGGTGTTGCTGCAACTGTACAAGGTATTGGTAAGGCCGCACCTGGAGTACTGCGTGCAGTTTTGGTCACCTTACTTAAGGATATACTAGCTTTGGAAGGGGTACAGAGACGATTCACTAGGCTGATTCAAGAAATGAGGGGGTTAACTTATGATGATAGATTGAGTAGACTGGGTCTTTACTCCTTGGAGTTCAGAATGATGAGGGGTGATCTTATAGAAACATTTAAAATCATGAAAGGGATAGACAAGATAGAGGCAGAGAGGTTGTTTCCATTGGTGGGGGAGACTAGAACTAGGGGGCACAGCCTCAAAATACGAAGGAGCCAATTTAAAACCGAGTTGAGAAAGAATTTCTTCTTCCAGAGGGTTGTGAATCTGTGGAATTCTCTGCCCAAGGAAGCAGTTGAGGCTGGCTCATTGAATGTTTTCAAGTCAAAGATAGATAGATTTTTAAGCAATAAGGGAATTAAGGGTTACGGGGAGCGGGCGGGTAAGTGGAGCTGAGTCCACGACCAGGTCAGCCATGATCTTATTGAATGGCGGAGCAGGCTCGAGGGGCTAGATGGCCTACTCCTGTTCCTAATTCTTATGTTCTTATGATTGAGGGATAAATATTGGCCCCAGGACACTGGGGAGAACTCCCCTGCTCTTCTTCAAAATAGTGCCGTGGGATCTTTTACGTCTACCTGAGAGGGCAGATTGGGTTTTGGTTTAACGTCTCATCCAAAAGATGGCACCTCCGACAGTGCAGCACTCCACTGGGTGTGTCAGCCCAAATTTTTGTGCACAAGTCTCTGGAGTGGGACTTGTACCAACAACCTTCTGACAAAACAAGAGTGCTACCCACTTAGCCACGGCCGATACTAATCTGTGCAGCACAGTTCTGCGCTCACTTTAGTGAGCCGTCACTCCCATTGAACCCATGTGAATTTTGAACCCTGGCCCTTTATCCAGATTTTTCAATTTTAAGCAGCCCCAGAGACTCTCCATTGAGGTGAAAGTACAACAGAAAAGAGAAGGCATTGGAAAATATCTTCAAAATGGAGTCGGGGGAAGCAGTGCAGAGATAAATGAGGAGCTTTCCTGCACCAAGCCTGCTTCATGTGATTCTGTGCTGCAGCTCAGTAATGTAGAAAGATAATTTCAAAATGTTCCTTCACCTCCCCCAGAACATGGAATTTCAGTGATTATGTTCCCTGAGGACGCACTGGCTCAGAATATCAATCCAAATCACACGCAGTGTGACGGAGAGAGAAACCCAATCCTCTTGCACCGACAGATACCACACATGGAGCCATTGTCTTGCCTGCAACCTGGCTCATTAGGCACAACAAGTGCAAGCTTGTCAGGAAGCATGAAAGCTCAAGAATGAAAATGTATCACCTTTCAAAGATCTTCTTTGAAATGGAGATCTAGTCTGGCTATTAACAGCCTATTAAAAATATCAGCCAAAATGCCTCAGGCTTATTTGGTGATGTGGTTTTGCTTTACTAGTAGAATCAAAAACAGGAATCCATTCAGCCCATGAAAAGAACATGCCAAATCAGTCCCACTCCCCTGCTCTTTCTCCATAGGAAAGGGAGAAGGAAGATTTGTTCAGCCTCGCCCCCAGTTGGGATCAGTCACTCCAGGCCAGCCCTCAAATGCTTGGATTGTTTTCCAGTCGCCAGATACACGCTGCTTTGCCCAAGAGGCTAGATTTCCCTCAAGGTTCTACAACTGAATGAGAAAAACAGCAGTTTTTGATGGTTTAGATGGAGGGATAAATCTTGGTCAGGACAGTGGGAGCCGGAAAATAGGAAGAACTCACGGTAATACACTGGAGCATCAGTCTATATTTGCTCAAGTTTTTGAAACTGGACTTGGTAACACACCTTTGAGACAGGGTTGTGGGCTCCTCAAGTCAAGGCTGACACCTAAATTTGACCTGTGCACAACATATCCAGGATTGCAACTGCAGTGAGTAATGAACCCCATTGCCATTGAGGGTGGGGGGGGGGGGGGGGGGTGATAGCCACTAGGCATAGAAACACACAAAATAGGTGCAGGAGTGGGCCATTTGGCCCTTTGAGCCTGCACCACTATTCAATATGATCATGGCTGATCATGCAACTTCAGTACCCCACTCCTGCTTTCTCTCCATATCCCTTTAGCCATAAGGGCCACATTTAACTCCCTTTTGAATATATCTAATGAACTGGCCCCAACAAGTTTGTGGTAGAGAATTCCACAGGTTCACAATTCTGAGTGAATAAGTTTCTCAGTCCTAAATGGCTTACCCCTTATCCTTAGACTGAACTAGTTCTGGACTTATCAGGAACATTCTTCCTGCATCTAACCTGTCCAATCCCATCAGAATTTTATGTTTCTATGAGATCCCCTCTCCTAAATTCCAGTGAATATAAGCCGTGTCAATCCAGTCTTTCATATGTCAGTCCTGCCATCCCAGGAATCAGTCTGGTGAACCTTCGCTGCACTCCAATAGCAAGAATGTCCTTCCTCAGATTAGGAGACCAAAACTGTACACAATATTCAAGATGTGGCCTCACCAAGGCCCTGTACAACTGCAGCAAGACCTCCCTGCTCCTATACTCAAATCCTCTCGCTATGAAGGCCAACATACCATTTGCCTTCACCACCTGCTATAGCTGCATGCCAACTTTCAATGGTGTACCATGACACCCAGGTCTCGTTGCACCTCCCCTTTTCCTAGGCTAGCAAGAAGGACATTGATTTAATCAGAGTTTAAGATGCAACAAAAGTGCAAATGGATTTCCATGGGAGTGGGGTGAGTCAACTGTTGCAGAAATGGAAGTGACCAATGCTGGTGCTGGATAAGTGGTGGTGTGGTAACATGGGACAGTAGTATCTTTATAAAAATAGGTTGACATTCAAAAATCTTAGACCCAGCATTTTAGCCCAGTGTAGTGAAATGGGTGCAAATATTTCTTCCAAGTGAGAATTAAACCTACAAAACACAATGGCAGCAGTTTTGAAATCACTTTATTTCGGTTGATTATTGGTATAAACAAATCACAGTCACCATGATTTAGGCCAAGATACACACAGCCCCAAATCCATGGGGTGGGGGTTACACAAACTCACAAAGGGTTTTAGGAAATGGACAGCTAGTCAGATTCTTTTGCACTTAAGCATTGTTAGGGGAGGGGTGGGGGAGAAATTGGAAAATAAGGAATATTAAATGGAAGGGATTGTAGCAAGATCGAGTCACATTATTGACTCTCTTTATAAATCCCCGTGAATTAATTAAAAAACTGTAGATAGCGAAGTCTCAAACACAAAATGGTAAGTTCACGTCAAGTGCGACACCAGTGATATGGTAGCAGAGGTAGCAAGGCATTTGCACAGAACACAGATAAGACAAAAATTTATAAAGTTCACAAATACAGCCCGTTAAGTCACTGAGCCACTTGACACTTTGAAGGTGAGCAAGACAGCCACATAAAGCCCCAGGGGCAAGGGAGGCACTTTATCCATACGTCACACATTGCTCGTGTAGGAGCTTGCCCCAATTTGGGATTTCACAAACAATTCCCAGCCACCTGCCAAACCCAGGCATTAGTAGTGAAGGGCACAAGCTCTTTATTTACACACATTAGCAGCAGCATGCTGAATAATGTATGGAGGAAGGTCACACTATGGCCAGTTAAAGCAGACACAGAATCCTACACCAGTCTCCTTCAAAACATCAGTTTGGAAATGTGCATGGGCATGAGATTCCAGATTCTGGCTACAGTGGGTCAGGAAGGTAGAGATGCGGCCTAGGAATGTAGAGTCACCTCCTGTGGAATGGGCTCCCCACTAATTTTTTTGAAAAACATTTATCCTTTTTATAAATAAATATATGTTCTTTGAGTGTAAATTTTAACAAGTAGAAAGACAAAACCATTTAGCAAAACATGCTGTCAAAGCAGCCATTGTAAACATTGACATTTAATAAAAGACAAAAATAAGTTGTTGGGTTGTGCACACAGGAAGGGATGTAGCATTAAAATGCCACCCAGAACATTGTGGAGTTTGATTTCCCAGCATTGACATGGTACATACCCACAATGCACTGTTGGTGCTGCATGGCTGGATTTTGGGGCTTTACAGTAACAGGTCACAAAATAAATAAATACATTAAACATCAACCAACACTGCAATTATTAAACATTTCCATCTTCAAAAAAATCTGTACAATATACACAATTATTTACAAATCAAGACAAGCTGGGGGCCCCCCCAAGCTTATGGGCTGGCAACCAACCTTTTGCAAGGAGAGTCAGGCTCAGTAGTGAGGGGGGGGGGGGGGGGGGGAATACAGATGGAGCCTGTATCCCACTAGTTGCATCAAGAGGAAGGACACCAGTGGAGTGTTTGGCAGAAACACAGCCTTTAGGAAAAGTCCAGTATATCCTGATCAACACAGAATTCCATACACACTAGTTGCTTAGCACATTTCTTTTATACAAAATAAAAAGTTCAATTCTGGGTGCAAACTTGCACTGGATCCAAAAAACTGGGCTTCTAATATTAAAAAAAGAGCCACCTTAAAAGCCAAAAGTTGGCTAGTTTAAGGTAGCAAGCAACAGTGATCAAAAAAAACAGGTCAGGGAGAGTTGAATTCTAGCTCGCTCCCCTCTAGTCCTTGCGATATAGCTGTACACGGAGAAAACACTCATGCAATTTACAAAATGTACAACTCTTCAGTCTTGGACTAACATTATATACACAATCTGTAGCATACTTCATCTTCAATGTTATCCTTTTCCAATCACCATTCTCCTGGTCAGTCAGTAGTCAGTGACTTTAAGCTGCACTGATCAGTGTCCACTTCTAACTTCATTTCAGAGATCAAACACCTTCGGTCAAGAGTTTTTAAAACCCAAAAATGAACATTTCTTGCACTTTACAAAAAAAAAAAGTTAAGTCACATCTGGAGTTTGGGTTTTTAGAAAAACCATAACACAATAAAAATGTCCACGGTAATGGCACAGAGTGCAAACAAAAAAACCCCACCCTAACCAGCAACTTGTACAGAGTGGCTCTGCTGAAGGGGTGAGAGAGAGTCGGTGGAAAAGACATGGGAGGTCTGTGGAGGATGGGTGAAACAGCAGAATTGAAATTCTAGATCCAAAAGCAGCGTCGCTACTATGAGGCACTCTGAATCAGGCTCCTTGCATCAAGCACCATAATCTTCCAAGCTCACAGCCGCTCTCTGCAAGAGAAGGGGACTTAGTTATTACATGAACACTAAAGGATCCACAAGTTAGTGCATTTAAAAAAAGGGATTTGGTACAGGAAATAAAGCAGCTGTAGAGTCTGGTTGCTATCTACCTAGGATCAGCTGATTCGGCCCATCTCTGGGTCAGAAGATTGCAAGTTCAAACCCACAAGCAGGACTTGAGCACGCAATCTTGGCTAACATTCTGCCACACTAAAAATGTTGTCCGATGTCACACAATGAGGTGTTAGACAAAAAGACATCCACCAGAGCAGGTGGTGGAGACAAGAGGTTGGTAAGTGGGATGGATGAGATTAAATGGGCTAAAGTCAACCGTGGGACAAATCTCACCCGGCACTGTGCACCAACAAACATACAGCACAATGGAAATCCAATTCTGCCCCCCCATCCCCTCCAGTTTCAGATGCCAGCCCTGTTGTTGTAGCAACAGGTGGATCAGACGACAGGCTGCCATTCACACTCCACTGGAGATAAATCCTTCATTGAAGGTTCCCAGGGATGGGAAATAAAAGGAGACTTGCATTTCCATAGCACCTTTCATGACCTCAAGATGTCCCAAAGCACTTTAGCCAATGAAGTACCTTGGACTTGTCAATGATGTAACATAGGAAATGTTGCACTGCAGCCAATTGCTGTATGTGGGAGCTTGCTATGCACAATGTGATAATGACCAGATAATAGATTTTAGTCATGCTGGTTGAGGGATACATATTGGACAGGATATCATGGAGAACACCCCTGCTCTTCAAAATAGCTCCATGGGATCTTTTATATCCACCTGAGCGCGCAGACAGGGACCTCTGTTTAACGTCTATCTGAAAGGCAGCGCGGCGCTCAGTCAGTACGCCACTGGGATGGTCAGCCTAGATTTGAGCACTCAAGTCTCGAGTTGAGACTGAGGCAAGATTGCTACCCACTGAGCCACAGTTAAAAGTATTGGTCTCTTGGCATTGAAGGATTTTCAGGCTCAGCTGGGACCCAACAATAGCCTACATGCAGCTTCTGCCACGGGAGGTTAGTTTAACCATCTTGGAGAAGGGAACACGTGGCATGAAAACATCACTGTGTAACTGGTGTCTCGAATTTTTAAAAACAAGTTTGCTTTAGCTTCAAACAGCAAAGGCTCACCGTGGGATACGTGTAGCCGACCTGATTCCGGCTAATGTGGACCTCATCATCTTCGGTGGTCTTCTGGTAGACAGGGTTATCGAAGTTTATGCTGTTGGTGTTCTTCAATCTCCAGTTTTTCCACACGAAATAAGCAGCAGTACCGAGCAGCGACAGGATTGCTTGGGAAGAGAAGAACAGTTTAACCATCACCTTCCCGGAGATTTTAGTGCACAACACAAGTCGATACTAGAAAGGCTGGGCAGGGCAAGGTAATAGTACCGACAAGACACCACGGAGCGACAGCTCAAGGTATACACTCGGTTTGCAGTTTGACCACAGGATGAAGAGCTTTTCCTTCTCCCCCACATTACATCAATCCTGGATAAACACTGCCCATTTGGCAGGTTGGCACCAGCAGCCAAGACAAATTTGACGTAGGCAGTATCCGCTGAACAGATCAGCACTGGAGCTCAGCCGACTCTGCCCTATACAACTTGGCAGCTTCACTGGGATTTACAGAGGCTACAAGAGCTGCCAGCTCCTTGTGTAGTTCTCATCTTATTTATTTACAATCTGTTTTAACCGAACTTACCTAGTGGTAGAACGATCCACAACGCATTAGTTCCTTTGCGGCTTTCCTTAGCCTCTGCCGCGACCCCGTTCCTAGCTGCAAGAGAAAACAGAACAATTAGCGGCCTGAAAAAAGTGAACTCCGCAGGAAGAATCCTATTAGCAGCTCAAAGCAGTGTTACCTGGAAGCTGCGCTTTGTTCTGTGTGGCCCGTTACTTTTAATGTGCGCTCCTTTAAATTTCTGCGTATTTACTACGGAAAAGCCAGTGAGTGGCCTCCGTTTGACCTTTCCCGTTAGGCCACGAGAGAACACAGTTTTGAAGCAAGCCTTTTTTTAAAAAATAAATAAAGTAGCCAATGAGTTACCTTCATGTGAAATGGTGAACATCTCGTGGAGGGTAGGGAGTGCAGTGGGCCCAGCATGGTCTGATGGAACATTGGCAGCTTTGGAAGTCTGGACAATCATTTTCCTGGTTGTGGCGGTGGGGCGGCGTGTGGTGGTGGGGCTGTCTGTTGTGGTGGCCTCAGCATGGTTCAGACCAGTTGAGGTTTTGGCAGCACTAGAGTTGGTAGGAGGCACGATATCGGCTAAAGAGGATAAGCATGGGTCAGTATGTGCAGCAACAGCAGTCTGATCTCTACAACCACCAGGTGTAACCTGGGAGTGGGCAGTGCTGATGGAAATGGTTTCTGCTCGGGAAATATCACTCCCCTTTCAAGACTGGTCGTCATCATCACCCCCTCAACACACTCCTTGCAAACTGCCACCCCATTAATCTCCCTTTCCTCTCCAAAGTACCAACCAGGTTTCCTCCATAAACCCCTCTGCCCCTCTTTTTAAAGGCCCCTTTGCAATCTACCTCTGACCAAGCTTTGGTCACCAATCCAAATTTTATTATCTATGTCCATTTTTCCCCCCTTAGGCCTCGGAGGTGATTTGGGACTTCTCTCCTCCACCCAATGTTCCCTGCAGAGCTGGTCTTAATTCCCTTTAAATGCAAGCTGTTGTAGTACTTGCCCCTTGACCAGACGAACATGTAACATCCTTGTTCAAATGATTAAAACAGATCAGTTATAGATCAGAGTCACGAACCTGGGATGCAGAGCCTCATGTCTGGCCCCAATTGCATTCCATCAGAGCAAACACAGGTGTACTTTGGAGAATGAGCATTGATCTGAGGCGCTGGAAGGCACAGGTGCTCACAACCACCGTTTACTTGTCCATTCTGCTCGCACCAGTTAACACCTAGAAAAAAAAACACACTGCACTTACAGAATGTACTACAGGAGTGTAACAAGAGTGTAACACAACAACAGACACCATTTTTATGGCACCTTTAACGTAGAAACACATTCCAAGGTGCTTCGCAGTAGTGTCAACAAAATTTCACGCCGAGCCACATATGGAGATATTAGGCAGATGACCAAAAGCTTGGTCAAAGGGGTAGGTTTTAAGGAGAGGCAGAGGTTTAGGGAGGGAATTCCAGAACTTCGGGCCTAGGCGGCTGAAAGCACGGCCGTCAATGGTGCAACATTAAAACAGCTGATAACAAATGCATCTGCAGCAACAACCAGTGTTTAAGAGCAGAAGTGGACAGTCCCACAAAATATTGCACTTTAGGTTCATCAGCTGTTTTCACTGGAGGGAGGTTGAAGAAAAGCAGAATTGAGGTATTGAAATCCCAGATATTAAACAGGTTTAATTTTTGCAGCTGTAGTGGCACTGACCATCTGGATTTAAACATGTTGCGAGGGCAAACTGCAAGAATGTTTCATCGGAGCTTCACATGGGAGCAACCAGACCTGCACTGAGCCATTATGCTGCTCAGTTTGAAAACAAGGGACGTCCTTGAACAGATACTGACCGTTGGGTTGTCGGAGATGGTGGTAGAGCACAATGTCCTGAGGACCATCCAGGTTCTCGATGACCGTTAGGATATCGCCACCAGTGAGCCTGTTGGCACTGAAAATGGCCTCGTGATCTATATCAGTCCAGAAGATCTTATCCTAAAAATAAAAGGCAGGAGCAAAAATCATCAGCCAAATGAAGCCAACCATCTCTGAAAAGACACAATGAACACATCCAGAGTTGTGAGAGACAACTACACTGAGATTGCAAATCTCTGATCAGGATCCAGAGCCATTTTTCAAAAGGCACATTAGTTTTCAAACGAGGGGTCAGAGATTTCACTATAAATCACACCAGCCAGAGGCTCCAGGGCTGAATGAAATGCAGCATTTCCGAGTGAGTCTTTGGTCGCATTGGGGCTAGTTTCACCAATACCCATGGGCAAATTTAATCGCAACTAGTCGCAGAATGAAACATTAAAATATAAACCCATCGCACTAGTGCTTCCCCCAGATCAGAACCACCCATTCATTCCAAAAACCTGCACTTTAAAAAAAAAATAAATAAATAATAAAAAATTCAGCATGTGGGCATCGCTGGCATTTATTGCCTATCCTAGTGGTGGGCCTTCTTGAATTGCTGGTGGCTTGATACAACAGATTGGCTTGCTAGAGCACTTCAGAGGGAAGTTAAGAATCAATCATGGAGGGGTTGGAGTCATGGGGATGGACACTTGCTGTCCTCTCCTAAGGGGCACATTAGTGAACCAGTTGGGTTTTTACAATCCGATAGATTATTGGTCACTTCTATGGATACCAGTTTTAAAACTGAATTCAAATTCCCAAACCGTAATGGGATTTGAACTCGGGTTCTCTAGATTATTAGTCTTTGTCTCTGGATATGGGGGTCTGGAACTCACTGCCTGAAAGGGTGGTAGAGGCAGAAACTCTCACCACATTTAAAAAGTACTCGGATGTGCACGTGAAGTGCCGTAACCTACAAGGCTACAAACCAAGAGCTGGAAAGTGGGATTAGGCTGGATAGCTTTATCAGCTGGTGGACACGATGGGCCAAAATGGCTTCCTTCCGTGCTGTAAATTTCTAAGATACGCTAATGTATCCCTGTCGCTCTCTCTCCCTCTCTTTCCCCCCCCCCCCCCTCCGAGATATTTTTCCTCAATACGAATCTTGACCATAACACTGATCCATTAGAATTGAAGCAGGATCAGAAGCAAACATTAAAACAGAGTCCCAAGGTTCACTCACCTCAAACAGTGTCACAGAGAAGGGATGAGCCAGTTTATCCTCGGAGATGATCAAAGTCTTCCTGTTGTCTCCACCAACACCAATACTGGATAAAGTGTGCAACTTGGAGTCCACCCAATAGAGTCGCTGATTCACCAAGTCTGGAACAAGCACAAAAGCATGATCACACACAGCCCCAATAAAAGGTTCTAACCGAGACCAAAAGGGGAATAATTCCTATGCAACTCCCAAACCACATTATGTTTTAGAATTACTGATACCCATCAAGTACCTCACCCAAGTCTGCAGTACAGAACAGGGAAAAATCAATGGCAACCTGAGATATGTAGCTCAACTTGAGATAATACAATAACTGAACTCCACTTGGAAGATCTGCACTGGGAGCCTGCTATACCCACCCTCCCAGTTGAATTGCTATTGCTTTGGTACTTTATATACAACCCCCCTTCCCCCCTCCCTTCAGGGGAGACACTTACCTAGAGTGATTCCATTTGGCCATTCAATCCCTGCAATGACCAGCGACATCCGATCCACTCCATTCAAACCGCCTTTCTCGATCTTGGCTGGGCTCCCCCAATCACTCCAATACAGAAAGCTGGTGGGAAAAGAATCAGTAATTAAAACTCCATGAACAATTTAGGTTGGATTGTAGTGCTGTATCAACCACAAAACAAAAATCAAGAAATGCACCTAAACCCTCAGGTCTCTCTCCCCTTCACCACCACAAACATATCTGCAGTCAAAAGATGGGGTGAACTCTGATGTTGTCATAGCTCAGTGCTGGCTATAGTTACCCATTAAACCCACTCATTTTTGCCAAGCATCACGAGATTCTTTAGGTTTTCCCCAATCACAAATTTAAAAGACAGACAGTTGATCCATTTCCAGACTTCTATCCCTTTATCTGGCAATAAGAGCAGTACAATGGCTTAACTAATATAGCAACCGTAGGAAGAGAAACCCCCACACAGCAAGTTATTGCATCAACATACAGTCCCAGCAGCCTGCCACCAAGACCAAAGACCACCCCACATTTATATATGTGCCTTTACTCTCAAATTCCCTTCAGTTTTGTCCCAGAAATGGCTCGTACCCATGAACTGGATCCACCACAATGCCCCTGGGCTTCGAAAGCTCTTCTTTAAACAGGACCTTTCTCTTTGTTCCGACTGTGTTAGCGACAGAGATGGTGCTGGTGAAATAATCTGTCCAGTAGATGTTCTGGTGAATCCAGTCTACAGCCAGGCCATCCGGGGCCTCGATTTCAGTCTCAATCACTGTAGAATGATGGGACGAGCTCTCCGCTTTGTCCATGTGGGCACTGTGGAAGAGAAAAAAATATATATACGATCAAACCAAGAAATGAGGTGGTTTATAAAACAAGGTCCAAGTTACTGGAGGCTAGAGATTTAATTTATTTGAATCTTGGGAGCTGGTGCTTTGAGTTTATACCACAGGATGTGGATTCACTCCAGTATCCCTTCAAGCCTGCAGGTCGAAGCATTTCTGCCGTCAACCCTTTCGGGGAATGTCCATGGGAACAGGAGTAGGTCATTCAGCCCCTCAAGCCTGTTACGCCATTCAATGGGATCATTACTGATCTGTGACCCAACTCCATATACCGCCTTTGCCCCATATCCCTTAATGCCTTTGATTAACAAAAATCTATCCATCTCCAATTTAAAATTAATTGATAGAGCATCAATTGCCATTTGCAGAAAGAGCGTTCCAAATTTCTACCATCCTGTGTAGAAGCCTAATTTCACGCCTCGACTATGCCTCCAAACAGAAATAGTTTCTCTATCTATTCCCCCAATATAGTTTGGTCTCCCGAATGCTTTGTACCCACAGGCCGAAACGAGAGGCAAGAGACGCTCATTGGAGTCAATCAGGATCACATCAGAATTATTGGCCGCCTTTTTCCCAAACAGCATCTCACCTGTAGATTTTTTTCTGAGACTGGTCAGCCCAATAGATCTTGTTCGCAGCCACCTCCATGTCCAGCGCCACCACATTCTTCAGCCTGGGGATAAGCTGTGTGTACTCGCTTCGATCGAGGGTCAGCTTTCGGACCTCGTGCCGGTTGGTGAAGAACAAGTATGCAACTGTACCTGAGGCACCAAAATGAAGAGGAGCAACAAATTTAGCATTGCATACATCAAGCCCATAGTTTAAACAAACTGCAAGCTGGTGCCCAGTGTTGACCTCGATGAAGGTTACACACGCAGGCTGGAGCCAAGTGCTGACCTTGAAGGTTACACATTGTAGACATGCAGGCTGGCAACAGTGTTGACCTCGGACAAACCAGCAAATTGATTTTCTAATTCTATAGACACACCAGATTGATGGGAAAACATGGCTAGACTCTGCCAAGTTTCTGACCAGACTTTGGTCACTGGCAGGGAGGAACAAAAAACAACCACCGACTTCCTGGTGACAGAACCAGGATCAGGAAGGAGGGTGCAGGCAGCCACGCTGCCTCTTAACCAGAAAGGCGATGACAATAACCAGCTGTGGCAACATGATACTTCTGCTGGCTACAATCAGGAGTAGCAATGCACGAGGGAATGAGTTACGATTTAACTGAATGGCATCCAGACCAGCAAGGGTCCAAACCAATGTTCCCCTAATGTTTTTTTTGGGTGCACAGCCCAGTTTTGCACACTTGAAATTTACCACCACAAAAGCTGGTCCCAGGCTATGTGGGCCTGAGAGAGCAGTGTTGCCACACAGCTTAGAGAGAACACTGGTCCAAACCATTAAGAATTGAGATCACTACAGCTGCTAGAACTCCAAACACAAGGCCATGCAGAATCTCTAGATGTGGCTCTTACCAACAGCTTTGCACTGCCTGGTCACTGGGTCCATGTGATAGCCCTCGTTGCACTCACACTTAAATCCACCTTCCAGGTTGATGCAGCCCTGGCTGCACATATCTGGATTCTCGCACTCGTCGATATCTGAAAGTCACAAAATGTCAGAACAATCTGGCCATTTCCAACAGCTCGCCAGTACATCAGAGCCCAGTAACAGTAACAGACACTGGATAGAATGAAGGAAAGTTATATTCATACCTTCACATTTGGCATCATCAACCAGTCTGAAGCCAGGGCGACAGAGACACTTGTAGCCGATCTTGAGATCATTACAGATGTGTGAGCAGCCACCATTTTCAGTCAGGCATTCATTCTCACCTAGAGAGAGCACAGAACATTCAGTGAAACCAAAGCCATTAAGCTTCAACTTAACCCTCTGAACCTCGCCTGATCAATCATGTCCCTATACAGCAATGAATTCCTCACCCCACTCTCCTCAGCCTTACATACCAGCTCGTGCCTTCTCAAGAGTCCTCTCCCCTTAGTGGCAGAGCTTTCAACCCTCACACTCAAAGTTACTCTCCCCAAAACCCATCCAAAGCTTCTCACGCTCAGTAGATGCAAGTTACTGCTCCAATACAAAGCCCTCAGCAAACCACAGCGCTTTCTTGCAAGTACTTGGGTGAACTACAACTTGTATCTCTGCTGCTGTCCAGCAAGGACCATAAACCGTAACAGACATGGTAACATTTCTGACGTACCACATTCCTTCAGGGGCTCATCTGACCAGTCTCTGCAGTCGCGCTGTTTGTCACAGACTTTGTCCAGTAGGATGCACTCGCCACTCCTGCACTGAAACTTGTGGGGACCCTCACACTTGGTCACTGTTGAGAAATGGGACAATACATTAACAACCCAATAACAGCTCACGTTGCCTGCTGCATGCCAGAAGGCGAGAGCCACAGTTTGCAACTCAATACAATGAACTAGTGAAGTGGCAAATGACATTCCTGGATTCAAAATGGTTAGGATAGCACCACTTAACATTTCAGCAACTTTAAAGATTATGGGTTCCTTCTCCAGTCTGTGCTAGCAGATATTAACGGGGTGGGGGGTCATCATAAGTGGCTGCAACAGCAAAGTACAGAGGGTTAATTTGCCTGCTGGCTTACTAGTCACTCCTGCCGCAAGTGCACGGGTACAAATGCCAATGAGGACACTGTCCATTCAATTGTCCGACAATGTTAAGTATCGATGGCAGCTACTAGAGGTGAAACTGGAGTGATCACCTTCTGGCGGAGAAAATTTAAAAAAGGGAAAAAAAAAGGAGCAATATGCACAAATATAATGGGCACGATCCATTTACTGAGTCAGTGGGCTTACAAGTTTCTTTCAATCCCTGATGTGACTAACACAGCATTGTAAAACCACAACACTGACTGCAGCTCTGTAGTTAGTCTAGGGATACTTGGCTTAAAGGGAGAGGATTCGAGGTCTGGGTGCTAATCAGAGTAGTGCAACATATTCAGTGTGGCCAATGTGGACCAGACACATGGATCGCAAGTCTGGGAGGGAAGCCACTAAATCATCCCCCTGATGAAGCAATGTGCACCTTCCTACATTAACATGGGATGGGGAGGGGGAAGTAATCACTCAGCTCTCATTTAAACCTCAGCCAGGTTTACAAGAACCCTACATTTAAAAAAAAAAATAGTCCCCACACCAATACTTCAGCTAAGCACATGATAATAGGCAATTCCCACCAATTTTGTAGGAAAGCAACTTACCATTTACACAGCCAACTTCATCACTCAGGTCATGGCAGTCGAACTTCTTATTACACTGCAGGCTTCCATGAATACACATCCCATTATTGCACTCAAATTCATCTGGACGGCAAGTTGTCACAGCTTAAAAAAAGTTTCAACACATTTAGTCCAAGTGCCTGTATCGTGCGTATCTGAAAACAAAACTCCTGCTAGTATCAGAGTCTGACAGTACTCCTAACGTCACCGATCACAATCGTACAGCACAGAACGAGGCCATTCAGCCAGTCATGCCTGTGCCAGATAGATGCCAGTCTATCTGTCTATCCATCCAGTCAGAAGGTTATGGGTTCAAGTCCCACTCCAGGGACTCTAGCACAAAAAATAAATCTAGGCTAACTCAGTGCCATGTTGAGTGAGTGCTACACTGTCAGAGGTGCCATCTTTCGGATGAGACGTTAAACCAAGGCCCCGTCTGCTCTCCGGTGAATGTAAAAGATCCCACGGCACTATTTCAAAGAAGAGCAGGAGAGTTCTTCCTGGTGTCCATCAACATTTAAAAAAAAAAAGTGTTCTGGTCTCCATCACATTGCTGTTTGTGGAAAGTTGGCTGCCATGTTTCCCATATTACAACAGTGACTACACCCCAAAAGTACTTCATTGGCTGTGAAGCACTTTTGAGATGTCCGGTGCACTATATAAATGCAAGTCTTTCATTTTTCTTCCCGTCAAATGCAACAGGAAGCTCCGCAGCTGTTCAATCCCCACGCTGCTGGGGTGGCCATCTGGGCTGCAGGAGATACTAAGACAGTACCTTCAGACCATGCAGAAAGTCACAATGTGTGGCCCTGGGGCAGGAAACCCCACATCTGGGTCCATCCGAGCTTTTTAAAAAAAAAAGCAAAAAAGCAAAAGCTGCAAATCCTACAATCTACGTGCTCCATAACCGAGGAACTGCAGACTGGGGTGGGGTGGGGGGGGCGGGTGACCTACCTCGGGAGTGGAGGGGGGGGCGGAAGGGTTGAAAAAAAATTGACCGTGTTCAGGAGGGACACAGTTACAAATACTCACCACAGCCTTCTTCGTCAGACTTATCCCTGCAGTCAGGGTTGCTGTCGCATCGCCATTTCAGGTGAATGCATTCGCCGCTGCCGCAATGGAACTCCAGGGCGGAGCAGGGATTGGGCAGCTCATGTGTGGTCTCCCTGCCGCAATTCTGCGGCCACTCATCAGATTCGTCGGGGCAATCTGGGTCATCGTCGCAGGCCCAGAGTTTTGGGATGCAAACTTTGTTGGTGCACTGGAACATCTGAGGCCCACAGGTCCGCTCCGGACATCCCACCTCGTCGCTGCCGTCGCTGCAGTCCCGGTCCTGGTCGCAGACAAACTTTGGAGAGATGCAGTTTCCATCACGGCACTGGAACTCGTCATCTTTGCAGACAAGGGCAGCTGTTGAGCAAGAGTGATCGTTAAGATGCCGTTTTGTATTCCAGCAAGTGGTTAGAAACAGCTCTTGCAAACTGAGTGAGCAGGAGGAGAATCAGGATTACTTACGGCAGTTCTCCTCGTCGGAACCGCTCTCGCAGTCTTTTTGGGTGTCGCAGTGCCAGGATGCTGGGATACACTTGTTAACACGGCCACCACAGCTGAACTCTTGGGAGTTGCAGGTCTTATTCCCTGGAAGAAAGATTTAAAAAAAAAAAAACAATCAGAATCTGAAGATGTACAATGCATCTACAGGACAATGTCTACCTCCCTTCACATTTAGTTCCGAGTGCTCAGAAAGCTCTGCTTTACCCTTACAGGTTCGTCACAGGGACTGGCCAGGTTAGAGGCAGGAAGAATGTTCCCAATGTTGGGGGAAGTCTAGAACCAGGGGTCATAATCTAAGGATAAGGGGTAAGCCATTTAGGACCGAGATGAGGAGAAACTTCTTCACTCGGAGTTGTTAACTTGTGGAATTCTCTGCCGCAGAGAGTTGTTGATGCCAGTTCGTTGGATACATTCAAAAAGAGAGTTAGATGTGGCCCTTAAGGCTAAAGGGATCAAGGGGTATGGAGAGAAAGCAGGAGAGGGGAACTGAGGTGAATGATCAGTCATGATCTTATTGAATGATGGTGCAGGCTCGAAGGGCCGAATGGCCTACTCCTGCACCTATTTTCTATGTTTCTATGTCACCCCTTGCAGTTTCTCAGTTATGGAGCATGTAGGATTTGCAGCATTTGGACATTACAAGCCTACCATCCACTTACCAAGTAAACATTCCTGCAATGTTCCCTCTAATTTTTCATGCACGATCCCTTTGAATTTGCTGCATGACCGCACATCCCTGGTATCTTTACCAGCAGCAACAGCTGGTGAACGGCTTGTGCGGGAGCATTCCAGTCCTTTCCCCTATGCCAGCCTACCAAGACCACCAACTCTCCCACACCATTTAATTCCCTCCTCAGCACCAACTCTTGCCTTGGTACAGTTCCGTGGGCTCTATTCAAATAAGAATATTCTTCAACTATGGGGAGGAGTCACAGCACAACCTGATCCACTTTCCGGCAGGGAGTCACTGGACAGGACCAGGAAAAAAAAAAAACAATTGCACCCGACCACTGCCCTGGCTAAGCTAGTTCAGTTGAGACATGGGAAATTAAACCCATTCCCCAGGATAGTCAGTGAGCAACCGCCACTTAATATAATGAAGTTCCACTTACTGCATGTCTCCAGTGACTCGTCGGAACCATCGTCACACTCAGACTGCCCATCACACAGCCAGTGGACTCGAATACATTTCCCGTCACCACACCGGAAGTGGTTCTGATCACAAAGTCCAGTTGCTGAAAATAAAAAACACACAAGTTACCCTTAGCACTGAGTTGGTTAGGAGGGGAGGGGGGCGGGGAAGAGAAGGGAGTGAAAACACAGTAAATACCAAAATTGAAAACACTCATGAATCCAGTTGGAATCTCAATCTATGGACCCTGCCAGCATCACGTGTGCCTCAGTGCAACTGCAGAGCAAAAAAGCAGCAGCCGCCATCATCCCTCTTCTATACACAGGTTGTGCAGCCTATGGCATGACTGTTAGGTTGGGGCCAGTCTCAGGCTAGTTATATGGTTCGGCCTTTACTGCCCCCCCACACACTTTGCAGTAAAACTCGTACAGGGGCGACACACACCGCTTTAAAAAATGTCAAAAAAAAGTGTGCCAGACCTATTCATAAGATGGAGCCCATTCAGCAAGATCCTGAAGTCTCTGCATTCCAGCATCCATTTAAGTGTCAAGGTTTTGTGTCTCGCTCAGAGTGCTGATCACTGCCTTCAAGAAGATTTATTTTACTAGTTTGAATCAGAGTGCCCCAAGCCCTACTCAGCAGTTTAAAGCAATATTCTCCGGATCTACTTTGTCCGTCTATATAATGACCACAAATCACTCAGGACACCCTCGTTTCAGACTAAAAAGTCAATACTGCATATCAGGAGGAAAATGAAATGAGGTTAGCGTAACATTTTCTGTTGTAATGTGCGTGCGTGGGGAGAAGAGGGGTGTGGCAGAAATCAGCATTCTGATTCAAGTACTCGTATTCTCCCCCTTAAAAAAAAAGGAAATTACTTCTGCTCAAACAGAAATTCCAGCAGGGGTGTTTTTTCCCCTCGTCTTTAGGTGTAGAAACTTTTTTTTTACTCGGCACTGTGACTCACCCAAAGAGTACAGACAGCTGTGACCCATCTCACCCATTGGTTGCCGAGAGTGGGCCGACAAGCTCATGGGACATGATTGGCTGGCTGATCACGGCACATTTAAAAAAAAAGTGACGAATCACATCAGGAAGTGAGTACAGAAATTAACAAGATGTGCAACAGATTGTGAAGGACCAGTATTGCTGTAATAATGTCCTGCCACTCCTACAGCAAGCACATAGGCAGGGAACGAGCACTGGGCAATAGGGTAGAAGGAGGGGGCACAAGTAAAACAGAGGGGGAAGAGTGACCCATTCAAGATCTGAGCCGCACCAGTTAATGGCTAATCTCTCAGCCAGTCATTCTGTAATATAGCTCCAACCTCATCTACTTTTACTACAGGTATAAAAGCCAATGCTGAAATGGAAAGCTTCTGATCGTATATACTGAGCGGGGCATGGATCCACAACATTATTCAGAGGGGCGACTGATACCAACTGAGCCAAACTCGACAATGTTAATCCTCTTCAGCAGAGTGGTTCATAAAACACTTAACGCAAGGTTTTGCTGCTGGGTGGGGGTGGGTGGGGAAACGGAGAAAAAAGTGTCAGAATCCAACTTAAAGTTCACAAAGCAGCAGTCAGGCAAAATATGCTCAAATGTTAAACACCGCCCACCCCTTTTCCATCTTCCTAGCATGATACCATCCAGCCCAGCCAGCATACTGGTAGTTACACAAGACTGCAGCAGGCATTTTCCAGCCTACTTCTGGAATCAGAATCCATGTAAACAGGACTCCCACCTGCCCAGCTATCATTTCCCCCTCCATGCTAGAGTCAGATGTAAATTATAATGCAGGAAAGTACCAGGTTGTTTAACATGATAATATAAAATTTCCCTTTTACAACTGTAAAGACAGCAATCCGGAGCACTCTGCTACCCACATATTCCAGACTGATGCCATTCAATTTTCTATTGAGTCACCACCACCACTCACAGAAACTGCAGTGCTGACTCTCACTGGGTAGAGTTCCACAGACATTGGACACCCTCTGAAACCTCACTCTGGTGATCATTCTCAATGAGAGCACGAGATTGTAGTTAAAACAGGCCATTCACTATAGATAGAATCACAGCTGACCCAGATCTAGTTCTCCCTCAGCGACCTTTAGAGAGTCAGTGAAAGATCAAGAAACAAAGGACCCTGGCAGATTGTCACTACTGACCCAGGGGTACTGATACCTGTTACAGCACTTCTAATGCTACCCAAGGCAACAGCTGATGCAGTACAGACCAGGGCTTGAACGAGAGACATGCCTAGTCTATACAGCTTAGCTGCTCACCCCATTAGGCATCAGAGGCTGGGAATTGAAGAAACCCTGAATATTTGTTAAATGAGAGATTTGATAAGAGGCATTATTATTAAAAAAGGATAGGACAGAGTAGATAGAAACAGATCATTTTCAGTGAATAAGGTGTGTAAAACAAGGACAGATACACAATTAAATGCAAGAGATTTAGGATGGAGCGCAGGAGGAAAAAGTCAAGCAATGTTTCTGTATAGTAGGCCATACGGCCCCTTGAGTCTGCCATTTAAAACGACTCGAGGGGCCATATGGCCTACTCCTGCTCCTATTTCTTATGTTGAGCTGTGTGGCCTCACAGCGGTTTGGAGGTCCAGCGCAGCTGGCTCTTATAATTGAAAAACCGCACATGCGCGGAAATTTGAATGGGCTGCACAAAAAGCGAGGGAACATTGGTGGTGCCTCGTGACCAGAGTTAGTGACTGAAGCAGAGACTAAAGAATATAAAAATATTTAAGAATAGTTAGATAGGTTGTTGAAGGAAAGGGAATAAAGGAATTTGGGAACAGGGCAGGAACATGGGGGCAGGACTGTGCAGAAGCAGCACGGACTGGTTGGACCAAACAGCCAGTTTCTATTGCCAGTGATGTCTGCACACACCTTGGTAAATCTCAGCTGACAAGCATCTAAGCCATGTGCCACTGAAGACGGCAATAACAAATTATTTAGAGCTCCATGGTTATGCCGCACCATTAGAAATTGCCAGTTGACAAGTTTCTCCGCTAGTCACCAATGATGAGCGATGGGCATGAAGGAACCACATTCTTAAAGTCAAACAGTGCTTGTAGGTGTGACACCGCACCCAACAATGGGGCTTCACCTGCTGGGTGGCTACGTAGCATTGGATGGGTGTGCATCAGTCAACTCAAAATTCCCAGCATGCTAAAGCTGTGCCAGTTTCTGCTGCATTCTACATGGATCACACAAACAAGGACCAACTACAAACAGAATTTGTTTGAGACATAGGGACAAAAATGGTAGAGCACTCAATGACAAGGCAAACCCAGTTAACAATAATCTCAAATTCTCCATACCCAAGAGACAGTTTTAATAACTAATCTGTTTTAAAATCTGACTGTATGAAGCCATTAACCAATTGTACCAGTGCAATTGTGGGGTCTGAGCAACTTAGGTCAGTGCCAAAGAGAAAAAGATGGACCAGCTGAAGAAGACAGCCATCAGATCAGTCTAGACAGCATAACCTACATGATCATCCAATGAGACATTCAATACAACTCACACATTTAAACACTGCATTATTTAACACGGAGCAAAGATTCCCTCTAATGTCCAGCGCAATCTAATCGCATCCAAATTAAATTATGCAGCAGCCAGCACCTCTATCACTGCCCATTTCCAGAGGGCAGCAGGGGACCATCACACCTCCCCTCTCCTGCAACAGTTTTATGAAGACCTCAGAGGGCTCCACCCTGTAGCCACAGCCATTACAAAGGCTCTTTGATATAGTAGGGTATGCTGGAGGCATTTAGTGTCTGTAACAATTGCCCATTTCTGCCACTGAAGTGTCAGATGCTTTGACTACAAGCGTCAGAATCTCTTATGTTTGCATTCCCAACACTTGGATCTTGTTTCAACACTGCAGAGCTGGACTCACTTCAAAAAAGGCACAGTACCTACTCAGTCTCCACACAACCTGGAAAGTTGTCTCACACTGCTTCACAAGCTTTGGCACTTCTTATAATTTTATTCCCAATTAGTGCCCAGCATGTTCGCTGCAGCCTCATGCTTAAACACGCCACAAGACAACCTGGTCCCCCTTAATACACTGTAGCACCGTGATAACATCTGGGTTGAATGCAACATTTCTAAATCAGTCTCCGAGGATTTAAAAGCCTACTTGCAGAGGGATTACTGCAGTCCTTGGAGTAGGGGACCAGACAGTTTGCTTGCACTGGGCATAACAGAGTTAAATTTTTCCTGCTGCTATCTCACCAATACCCAAAAGGCAGCTGAGAATAATCAGGATTGTGTTTATCAACAGTAACTTAGTCAACAGCAGAAGTAGTCTGATCGTACCATGCAAGTTAGCCAATCAGATGTTAGTTTGCACAAGCTGTAATCATATGTTTTCAAAAAAAGGAGTGGCTTGATTGATTGAAGTTCTTCGATTGTACCGTGTGTAGTTAAGGGAATTCACCACTCCCAGCATAGAGCAAATACAACCTAGAAATGTACAAGTTTACAAAAAAGCTGACCAACACAAATCTTATGGAAATAAAGATGAACATGTACCACAGTACCATCTTGATTAGACACTATACTCAGTCTGAAACTAACTCGTTCATTCATAAAAAACAACCATGTTGATGAATCACCAAGTAGTACCGAGCTTAGTTTCTTTTTTAAATTGCCTTTTATTTCCCACAGGCACAAACCTATCAAGGTATGATACTGATTCACAGTTCAATGTGTGCTTAAAGACTGAGCAAATAAGTGTCAAATCTCTTATTTACAAAGACACTTCCTCCTCTTTCTCCCCATCCATCAGCAAGATAAGGAAATAGGATCTACAGTGCCTTGTCCAAGTGAGCATTTTTAAACAGGCAGTGATGGTCAATAGGCTATTAAACAACGAGAGGCATCTCAGCTAGCGCAAGTAATGACCTCATCAAAACCCAGACCACACAACTTCCCAATGGGGCAACACTTAGCTGCAGGAATTTCAGGGGCTTTTCTTTTTCCCCTCAGCCATACTGACAATAACTGCATGAGAAAGCAGTTAACTCAGCACAGCCAGGGTTCTGCACTGGGAACTTCCCAGTATGCATCATTTAAACATTTTACAAAAAATGATAAAGAACAAACTTGCTTTCATATAAACCACCTTTCATGACCTCAGGATGTCTCAAAGTGCTTTACAGCCAATGATGTTTAAAGTGTAGCCACTGTTGGGAGGTGGGAAACAGTGGAATTTTTCACAGCAAGATCCCACAAACAGCAATGATAAATGACCAGGTAACCATGTGTTTTTCTTTAAAGTGACATTGATTGAAGGATAAATGTTGGACAGCACACCGGGGACAACTCCCACTGCTCTTCAAATAATGCCATAGGATCTTTTACATTTAATCGAGGGGGGCAGGCAGGGTCTTGTTTAACATCCCAACCGAAAGACGGCACCTCCGACAATGCAGCACTCAACACTGCACTTAGTGTACCAGCCTAGATTTACGTGCTGAAGTCTCTGGAGTGGGACTTAAAGCCACAACCTTCTGACAAATGCGAATAGAACAGTGACTACACTCCAAAAGTACTTAATTATTGGCTGTAAAAGCGCTTTGCAACATCCGGTGGTCGCAAACGTCGCTATATATGAAAGTCTTTCTTTTTGCTACCCAGAGATACGGCTTGGCATTACTATTTTAAATAGCGGGATGTAGAGATAACCCCGGGTCAGCTACATTTCAACAGTGCCCACCCCTCACTGCTGAAACATGACTACAACTTCCAGAGTGCCCCGCGCGCAGTCTCCGCCCTTCAAGAGGCGGGGCCGCGGCACGAGCTTCAGGGAGAGCGGCGATTGGTCGGGGGTGGGGCCCGCGAATGGCCTGTTCGGGCAGGAGCCAATCGGCGGGCGGCACTAGCAGCGCGGCTCGAGCTCCCCTGACGGACGAGGGGGGCTGCGGAGACCCCGGGGACAATTCAACGGCCCCGGTGGAGGGACAGGTAAGGGGCAGCGGCGGCGGCGACGATGATGATAACGGCAGCCGGGCCCGAGTCAAAAGGGAGGGGGATAAAACACCGACCATGGTTCCCTCACTCAAACCCCGGTGTCTAAGCACTGCCACCCCCCAACCCCCCAAACCACCACAGCCACAGAGGTCCCTCACATCCCCGGGGGTCTCCGTTCAGCCATTTTCCCCCACTTTTCACCTCACACTTCCCTCATTTTTCACCACACACAAACCCCGGGGGTCTCAACACCATCATGTTCCCCTCCCACAACCCCGTCAGCCCCGGTTCCACTCACCACTGACAGCGGCGATGGGTTGCACGAAGAGGAAACAGCAGCAATAGGCGGCGAGCAGCAGAGCGAGCGCTTTCCCCATGGCGATGTGTGTGTGTGTGTGCACGCGCCAGTTCCTCGGTGACTGTGAAGCTGCCCTCCCGCCCATCCGGGTATTTCAATCTTGGCCGCCTGCTGCCGGTGGGGTGATCCGCTAGGCCCCGCCCCCTTTTAAAGAGACATGCCCCTCCCTCCCTCCTCCTTCTCCCTTGTAGGCTAATTATGGAGTGCCATCAAAACCTGAAGGTTTCTCACAAACTTCGCTTATCCGCCCCCCAGATAATAAATCACACAAAAAAGACAAAAGAAACTGGATAAATCAAAGAATGCTTTTTCATTCTTGTCAGGATCTGGAACGCTCCACCGAGGGATAACATAGAAAATAGGTGCAGGAGTAGGCCATTCGGCCCCTCGAGCCTGCACCGCCATTCAATGTGATCATGGTTGATCATGCAACTTCCGTACCCCTGTCCTGCCTTCTCTCCATACCCCCTGATCCCTTTAACCGTAAGGACCACATCTAACTCCCTTTTGAATATATCCAATGAACTGGACTCAACAACATTCTGTGATAGAGAATTCCACAGGTTCTCAATTCTCTGGGTGAAAAAGTTTCTCCTCATCTCGGTGACCCCTGGTTCTGGATTTCCCGAACATCAGGAACATTCTTCCTGCAGCTAACCTGTCCAGTCCCATCATAATTTTATATGTTTCCATGAGATCCCCTCTCATTCTTCTAAATTCCAGTGAAAATAAGACTAGTTGATCCAGTCTTTCTTCATATGTTAGTCCTGCCATCCCGGGAATCAGTCTGGTGAACCTTCGCTGCACTCCCTCAATAGCAATAATGTCCTTCCTCAGATTAGGAGACCAGAACTGCACACAATACTCAAGGCCCTGTACAACTGCAGTAAGACCTCCCTGCTCCTATACTCAAATCCTCTCGCTATGAAGGCCAACATGCCATTTGCTTTCTTTACTGCCTGCTGTACCTGCATGCCAACTTTCAATGACTGGTGTACCATGACACCCAGGTCTCGTTGCACCTTCCCTTTTACTAATCTGTCACCATTCAGATAATAATCTACCTTCCTGTTTTTGCCACCAAAGTGGATAACCTCACATTTATCCACATTATATTGCATCTGCCATGTATTTGCCTACTCACCTAACCTGTCCAAGTCACCCTGCAGCCTCTTAGCATCCTCCTCACACTACCACCCAGCTTTGTGTCATCTGCAAACTTGGAGATATTACATTCAATTCCTTCGTCTGTATCATTAATGTATATTGTAAATAGCTGGGGTCGCAGCACTGAACCTTGCGGTACCCCACTAGTCACTGCCTGCCATTCTGAAAAGGACCTGTTTATTCCCATTCTTTGCTTCCTGTCTGCCAACCAGTTCTCTATCCACATTACTACATTACCCCCAATTCCATGTGCCTTAATTTTGCACACTAATCTCTTGTGTGGGACCTTGTCAAAAACCTTTTAAAAGTCCAAATACACAACATCCACTGGTTCTCCCTTATCCACTCTACTAGTTACATCCTCAAAAAATTCTAGAAGATTTGTCAAGCATGATTTCCCTTTCATAAATCCATGTTGACTTGGACCGATCCTGTCACTCCTTTCCAAATGTGCTGCTATTACATCTTTAATAATTGATTCCAGCATTTTCCCCACTACCGATGTCAGGCTAACCGGTCTATAATTCCCTGTTTTCTCTCCCTCCTTTTTAAAAAAGTAGGGTTACATGAGCTACCCTCCAGTCCATAGGAACTGAACCAGAGTCCATGGAATGTTGGAAAATGACCACCAATACATCTACTATTTCTAGGGCCACTTCCTTAAGTACTCTGGGATGCAGACTATCAGGCCCTGGGGATTTATCAGCCTTCAATCCCATCAAGTTCCCTAACACCATTTCCTGACTAATAAGGATTTCCCTCAGTTCCCTCCCTTCTCGCATTTATAGAGCGCCTTTCACCACCACCCAACAACCCAAAACGCTTTACAGCCAATGAAGTACTTTTTGGAGTGTAGTCACTGTTGTAATGTAGGAAATGCGGCAGCCAGTTGGCACACAGCAAGCTCCCACACACAGCAATGTGATAATGACCAGATAATCTGTTTTTAGTGATGTTGGCTGAGGGATAAATATTGGCCCCAAGACACCAGGGAGAACTCCCCCTGCTATTCTGCAAAATGATGCCACGGGATCGTTTATGTCCACCTGAGAGGGCAGACGGGAGCCTCAGTTTAACGTCTTATCCAAAAGACAGCCCCTCCGACAGTGCAGCACTCCCTCAGCATGCACTGGAAGCATCGGCTGAGATTTTTGTACTCAAGTTCCTGGAGTGGGACTGGAACTCACAACCTTCTGATTTAGAGGCGAAAGTGCTGCCCACTGAGCCATGGCTGACACTAGGCTTATAGCACTTTCAACACATCTCAGAAATATCTCTTTTTTCAGATAATAAAGACTCAAATCACACAAAAGACAAAAGGAAACATAACAAATTAAAGAATGCTTTTTGATTCTTGTCAGGATCTGGAACACTACACCTGGGGAAAAAAAACCTCGCATTTATATAGCGCCTTTTACAACCACCGGACGTCCCAAAGCACTTTACAGCCAATGAGGTACTTTTTGAAGTGCAGTCACTGTTGTTATGTAGGAAAGGTGGTGGAAACTGATTCTATAATTTTAAACCACAGAGTTGGACAGGTACTTGAGGGTGAGTAATTTACAGGGTTACGGACAAAAAGCGGGGATGTGGGGCAAAGCACGAGTGCTCTTTCAAAGAGCCGGCCCAGGCACGATGGGCTGAATGATCTCCTTCTGTGCTATTTTATGAATCTTCGATGATATTGTTTCCAAGGCCACTGCTGCAGATGATTTTTGTGTTTGTCACGTTAATTTTCCAACGTGTCCCTCCCTGTGATACACTCGGAGCAATTTAGAAAGGAATGGAAGGTTATGCTGATGGGGGTCGGGTGAAGAAGGGTGGGAGGGGCTCCTCTGGAGCATAAATGCCAGGCATTAAATATAGACCTGTTGGGCGGAATGCCCTGTTTCTGTGCTATGCATTGTGTAATTAACCAATCACACTGTGGCTATGTGTGGGGCAGCATGCCTGAGATATTTGCCTATCTAACACATGGGGAGAGGCTCTTAATATTTAAAGATCATTTTGAAATCAATGAGTTAGTACACTTCTGTATTTTGCAATATCAACATTTTGGAAATTACAATTTCAGTCTAGTTTGCCTTCACTCTCATTGCACTAATATTCTGGATCAGCCTAATTCTTAAATCTCAATATCCCTGTTGTAAAGTGTCTTAATACTCTAAATTATTCCCACTGTATGGATCCCATACTCAACGGGAGGGTGAGAGGGCAAAGAAATGGTGGAAACTAAGTGCAGCAAGTCCCTTGCTAACCACTGACTAGACATCTCTACCAGGAAAGGATTAAATTGAAGGCTGCTCAAAAAAGTCACAGAGATTAGTCCTCTGGAATAGAATACTCGCCAATCTCACCCATCAAGAGAGCAAGTTGTAAAGTCCTTACACAATACCACAAATCCACACGAGACACATTCTATGGACAAGGTCACTCCATGACCTGAACCTTTATTCACAGGACCAAGAAGTGATGACCCATCGTGGGACCTCCCTTTATATACCTGGATGACCAGGTGAGGAGCGTCTCCCACAAGTTCACCCCCTGTGGTCAAGGTGTGCATTTCTTACGTATATACAGTATTGCAGTGTTGTTACATAAAGGTTACATACATGACATCACCTCCCCCTCAGCATCTTATTGGGATCATAGGTTAAGTCTCTCGGGTGGTCGATGCTCTCTCGTGGAGCGCCGCAGTTGGGGCTCTGGTTGTTGAGCCTTGGAATGCGTCTCTGTCACCTGTGGTGATTCTGGCCTGTCCGGGCTGACCGCAGGGACTGTGCATGCTGCTGAATGTTCTTATTGCTCATTCATTGGCGGTGGTGTGAATACCATCTCATGATCTTCCTCAGGTTCCTCAGTGTCCATGCTGAACCTTTTTTTTACTTGGTCCAGATGCTTGCGGCATTTCTGCCCATTGTTAAGTTTAACCACTATGATTCTATTCCCCCCTTTGTCTATTACAGTACCCTCAAGCCATTTGGGCCCCAAAGCGTGATTGAGAACAAATACGGGGTCATCAATTTCTATACATCTCCCCCTTGAATTTCTGTCATGGTACTCGTTTTGGGACTGGCGCTTGCCCTCAACAATGTTGGACAAGACTGGATGAATGAGGGACAGCCGAGTTTTGAGTGTTCGTTTCATGAGTAGCTCCGTGGGCGGGACCCCAATGAGCGAGTGCGATTGGGACCTATAGGCCAGCAGGAGGCGCGATAGGTGGCATTGAAGGGAGGGTCCTTGAATCCAGAGAATGCCTTGTTTTATGATTTGGACCGCATGTTCCGCCTGGCTATTAGAGGCCGGCTTGAACGGTGCTGTCCTAGCATGGTTAATGCTATTACCCGACATGAACTCCCGGAATTCGTAGCTTGTGAAACATGGGCCATTGTCGCTAACAAGGATGTCCGGCAAGCCGTGTGTTGCAAAGACCGCATGCAGACTCTCCACAGTGGTGGATGTCATGCACGAATTCAAAATGATGCACTCGATCCATTTCGAGTACGCATTTACCACAATGAGAAACATTTTTCCCATGAACGGGCCCGCGTAGTCTACGTGAATACGTGACCATGGACTGGTGGACCAGGGCCACGGGCTGAGCCGGGCCTCCCTGGGGACATTACCTAGCTGGGCACACGTAGTGCACCTGCGAACACAGTGTTCCAGGTCTGAATCAATTCCCGGCCACCACAAATGTGACCGGGCAATGGCCTTCATCAGCACAATGCTTGGGTGCTCGCTGTGGAGTTCCCTTATGAATGCTTCCCTGCTCCTCTGGGACATGACTACCCGGCTGCCCCATAGTAGGCAGTTGGCTTGGATGGAGAGCTCATCCATCCGTCTGTGAAACAGTCTGACCTCCTCAGGGCATGCTCCATGTGCGGGCGCCCAATCCCCAGTCAGGACACATTTCTTAATCAAGGATAGGAGGGGATCTCTGTTGGTCCAGATTTTGATCTGGCGGGCTGTGATGGGGGAGCCTGCGCTGCCAGTGGAAGCCTGCTGAGCGCGTCAGCGCAAATTTCGGTGCCTGGCCGGTGCCGTATGGTGTAGTCATACGCAGCGAATGTGAGAGCCCATCGCTGTATGTGAGCTGACGCATTGGCATTGACAGCCTTGCTGTCTGACAGCAGGGATGTTAACGGCTTGTGGTCCGTTTCTAATTCGAACCTCATGCCAAAAAGGTACTGATGCATCTTTTTCACCCCATAGACACATGCGAGTGCCTCCTTCTCAGCCATCCCATATCCCCGTTCAGCTTGAGAGAGCGACCCGGAGGCATAAGCCACAGGTTGTAGTTGGCCCTCAGCGTTACACTGCTGCAACGCGCACCCAACCCCACAGGACGATGCATCACATGTCAAAACCAATTTCTTACAGGGGTCGTACAAGGTCAACAACTTATTTGAACAAAGTAGGTTCCGTGCCCGATTGATAGCCCGTTCCTGACAGTCCCCCCAAAACCAATCGCAACCCTTACGCAGGAGCACGTGTAGCGGCTCCAACAATGTGCTTAAGTTCGGCAGAAAGTTCCAGAAATAGTTCAAGAGTCCCAGAAATGAACGCAACACTGATGTGTTGCCGGACCTGGGCGCACGACGAATTGCCTCCGTTTTGGATTCGGTCGGCCGAATCCCGTCTGCAGCAACCCTCTTGCTCAGAAACTCGACCTCAGGAGCCAAAAACACACACTTAGACTTCTTGAGTCGCAGGCCTACCCTGTCCAGTCGGCGTAGCACCTCCTCCAGGTTGTGGAGGTGTTCCTCGGTGTCGCGACCCATGATGAGGATGTCGTCCTGAAATACGATTGTTTCGGGAATGGATTTAAGCAGGCTTTCCATGTTTCTTTGAAAAATCGCGGCGGCTGATCGAATGCCAAACGGACACCTGTTGTAAACAAACAGTCCCTTGTGCGTGGTGATGGTGGTCAGCAGTTTAGATTCGTCGGCCAGTTCTTGGGTCATGTCGGCTGAAGTGAGGTCCAACTTGGTGAACAGCTTGCCGCCTGCCAGCGTGGCAAAAAGGTCCTCCCCTCTCGGGAGCGGGTATTGTTCTTGTAGGGACACCCGGTTGATAGTGGCCTTGTAGTCGCCACAGATCCTGACCGAGCCATCCGCTTTTAGGATGGGAACGATGGGGCTCGCCCAGTCGCTGAATTCAACGGGCGAGATGATGCCCTCTCTCAGCAACCAGTTCAATTTGCTCTCAATTTTCTCCCGCATCACATACGGCACAGCTCTGGCTTTGTGGTGCACTGGTCTGGCGTCCGGGGTGATGCGAATCACTACTTTGGTACCTTTGAATGTCCCGACGCCAGGTTGAAATAGAGACTGAAATTGCTGTAGGACCTCTGAGCATGAACTTCGCTCCACAGATGACATGGCGTGCGCATCTCCCCATTTCCAGTTCATCTCAGCTAACCAGCTCCTCCCCAACAGTGCGGGACCATTGCCCGGTACAATCCAGAGCGGCAGCCGGTTCACTGATCCATTGTGTGTGACCGCCAACATTGCACTGCCTAGCACTGGAATGATTTCTTTGGTGTACGTTCGTAATTGCGTCTCAATGCGTTCTAGTTTGGGTCTGCTGGCTTTGAGTGGCCACAGCTTTTCGAATTGTTGAACACTCATGGGTGACTGGCTGGCCCCCGTGTCCAGCTCCATGCGTACAGGGATGCCGTTTAATAGGACTTTCATTATCATAGGTGGTGTTTTGGTATATGAGCTGTGAATGTTTGCCACATGAACATGAGCGTCCATTGATTTGCCCCAAGCATCGTCCTGCCTCGCAGACCCCTCATCTGATTCATCCGCCTCGTATATTAGCCTGGTTACAGGCTTTCTGCACATTCTGGCTAAATGGCCACTGAGGTTACAATTTCTGCAGACGAACTGTTGAAACCTGCAAGTCCTGGAAGCATGTCTGCCCCCACACCTCCAGCATGAACTGAGATTCCTATTGTTGTGGACAAAAGAGCTGTTACAAGGCATTCCTCACTGATTGTCCCTTTGACTGTTCTTGAGCACCCTGTTAGTGGGTGTCAATGGTCCCATCCCGGGCCGCATTGTCCACTGGGGGGGCGTAAATGTCCGTTCAGCCTGCCATTGTCTCTGTTGGAGACTTACTCTTGGGTCTATTGCTGCCTGGGGTGTCACGAACTGCCCTTGCCTGCCTGCGGGGCTCTGTGTCGCGTTTATGATATTGACTCCCTGATCCATCGCCACGTTGGAGGCAGAATTGCGTGCGTATATTATCTTGCTTTCCTCCTCCCCCGAGATGAAAGTCTGAGCCATCAACGCCGCTGCTTCCAAGGTCAAGTCCTTGGTCTCAATTAGCTTTCTGAAAATCCCAGCATGACCGATGCCCTCAATAAAGAAATCCCTTAGCATCTCCCCCCTGCAGGCGTCTCTGAATTTACAGAGGCTGGCCAAGCGCCGGAGGTCCGCAACAAAATCCTGTATGCTCTGTCCTTCCCGACGTTGGTGGGGATAGAATCTGTGTCGGGCCATGTGTGCGCTGCTCGCCGGTTTGAGGTGCTTACCGATTAGAGTGCTGAGCTCTTCAAAGGTTTTGTCCGCCAGCTTCTCGGGTGCTAGCAGATCTTTCATGAGCGCGTAAGTCTTGGGTCCACAGCTGGTCAGCAGATGAGCCCTTCGCTTGTCGGCCGCTGCGTCTCCCAGCCAGTCCTTCGTGACACAACTCTGCTGGAGCCTCTCAATGAAATCGTCCCAGTCCTCACCAACACAGTACCGTTCATCTGTGCTGCCGGTGGCCATTCTCGTGGGTTGTTGATTCCCGTTTCTCGTCGCCAATGTAAAGTCCTTACACAATACCACAAATCCACATGAGGCACATTCTATGGACAAGGACCTGAACCTTTATTCACAGGACCAAGAAGTGATGACCCTGCATGGAACCTCCCTTTATACCTGGGTGACCAGGTGAGGAGTGTCACCCCCTGTGGTCAAGGTGTGCATTTCTTACATATATACAGTATTGCAGTGTTGTTACATAAAGGTTACATACATGACACAAGTGAACATAACTCTTAACACCCCTAATTGGAAGGAATATATAGCACTTGATCACATCTCACCAATACCTCAAAGCACATCATATTACATTGAATAACTTTGAAATAAAATGACTATTTCTCTACAGGCAAACATGAAAAGAAAGATAGACTTGCATTTCTATAGCGCCTTTTGCGATTACCAGACGTCCCAAAGCTTTTACAGCCAATGAAGTACTTTTTGAAATATAGTCACTGTTGTAATGTAGGAAATGTGACAGCCAATTTGCGCACAGCAAGCTTCCACAAACAGCAATGTGATAATGACCAGAAAATCTGTTTTAGTGATGTTGATTGAGGGAAAGATATTGGGCCAGGACACCGGGGATAACTCCCCTGCTCTTCTTCGAAATAGTGCCATGGGATCTTTTACGTCCACCTGAGAGGGCAGACGGGACCTCAATTTAACGTCTCATCCGAAAGACGGCACCTCCGACAGTGCAGCGCTCCCTCAGTACTGCACTGGAGCGTCAGCCTTGATTTTTGTGGCACTGCCAATCACCGTTATGAGTTCTTTGGTGAACGTGCGCAACTTGGCATTGGCTGGACTGAGCCTGGGCCTCGCAGTCTTCGTATCCCACAGCTTGTCGAATGCCCTCTGGCTCATTATCGATTGACTTACCCCTGTGTCCAGTTCCATCGATACCGGCACTCCATTAAATTTCACGTTGATCATTATCGGTTTGCTCTTAGTTAGGAACGAGTACAGTCCATACATTTCCTCCTCTGGTATCGGCTCACAAAATCTGCCCAATCTTCTCCTTCCACAAATCGCTCCAACAATCCAATTGTGCTCATTTTTGCATGCAAAGATTCTTGTTGCCTCGTCGCCAAATGTTGTGTATGCAATAACTGTTAGACTGAGTACTGTTTAACTCCAAGAGGTATGACCTTGGCTGCTTTATTAAGGCCCAAAGTGACTAATATACAAAATGGCTGGCATTTTATACTTGGGCTGCACACACGTGCGTGCAGCCCAATGGCCTCCAACAGTGATGCCATCTAGTGGCTAGTGATCCCAAAAGTACATACATGACAGTTCTCACACAGGTTGGGGTGGACCACGATGTCCCAGGGCCCGGCGCTCCAGCTCTATTTATAGCCCCGACTTGCGGTGGTGTTCTCACACAGGTCGGGGTGGACCACGATGTCCCAGGGCCCCGCGCTCCAGCTCTATTTATAGCCCCGACTTGCGGTGGTGTTCTCACACAGGTCGGGGTGGACCACGATGTCCCAGGGCCCCGTGCTCTAGCTCTATTTAAAGCCCTGACCTGTGGTGGTGTTCTCACACAGGTCGGGGTGGACCACAATGTTGCATGAGCATTAGTGAGTGGGTGAATAGCTGTCATATCAGAGGCAAAGCAATTTCACACACACTATGTTAAGTGTTCAAGCGTTCATACGCACATGGTGTGATTTCAAAGCTTCTATCTCTATTACACAGTTGCATGATGTTTTTTGTGAACATTTTGTAAAATAACACCTTGGAGTAGAAATTCACCTCTGCCCGAAACAGGGCGCACCTACTGTTTTTGAAGGGTTCTGGCCGCTGCAATGGATGTGGTGGCCAATTCGTCGAATTTCAGCTCTTCGTGGGTTTTTTTCCTGCGGAGCGGAAGTGGCCTCATCATGGGGGCGGAAGCGAGAGTGGAGCGGAGTGCTCGTCACTAGCGGAGCGGAAATGGGGCTGTCGGGGGCACTGGACAGGCCCAGGACACTGCTCCGCTCCTGAGGAAGGGCAATTTACAAAATGGCGGCCCCTTCACGGAGAGTCAGCGGCCATTCCGCGCCGCCCCATGGCCGTCGCCTTCAGGCGGTCAGAGTCCTTATCAGAAGGGGAAATTTCAGCCCCGTTGTCTTACACCTGGTGCCGATGAACAACACAGATATGATGGTCGACTCCACAGTCGCCTCCATCCCAATCACCCTGCCCACCACCCCCTGACCTCCCCCTATCCACCTCCCCCGCCTCCGACCATCCCCACCCTCTGCCCACCTCCCCTGTCCCCTGACCACCCTGACCACCAGCTCTAAGATGTCCCTGTGGATCTTCTGTCTTACAGATTTCAGGATGGATGACACATTACTTTATCGTGAGTACTGTGTTGTTGAGCTTCTCCCTCTCTTGCTATTGTCAAACAGTATTGTTCAGAGAGGAAGGTTAGATGAGCTGGCCATATGTCCTCATCCAATAGGCTGCGATATGTAATCTCATATGCTCAAGGCTACGTACTTGATGGTTTATGTAATTGCACAAATCATACGATGTTTCCTGACCTTCCCACTGTACAGGACCTTGGACTCAAACCAAGATTTTTATTTACTCTATGCCTCGCTTGTGTTCTTCTATCTAACTAGTAATCAACAGCAGCTCCTGGAGGCAAGGGTCTTGGACCAGTTCCAAGGGCATTGGGGTACTGGGCAGCTGGAAGCATCCAGTCACACAGGTGCATGTGTCTTTTGACAGCGCAGTCTTGTTATGTCGGCCTGTGCATGGAGCTGGGATCTGTTAGCTGTCATGGTACCTGCTGTACAACACTCGAATCATACTGATTGGCGTGGCTGGAGGGGGAGGGGTTTGGAGCTGGTACCAATGACTACTACACAGCTAGAATCAATGACTACACAGTTCTGTTCAGCTTCCTATTACTGGTGTGATTTGTTAATGTGTACAGCGGTAAAGCCAAATCAATGTATGCAAATGCGGGGTTGATTAGGCAGAGCCAATACTCAGTGGGCTAGAAATTCGTCTCGGGCGGTGACGCAAAGCGAGCGGTATCTGATCTGCCGCCTGTTATACACAGCGCCTGATATTCAGTTCTCGAACAGCTCAAGGACAGAGAAATCGAAATTCAGTGCGAGTGCGGCTAAAGTTTGCTTGGCACTCAATTAATTAGTGGCACCGAAAGTGACCTTTGAGACTCACCTTTAAAAACAGACAGAAGCAGGGCCCCAAGAGGGATCAGGCAGACCCCGGGGGGCACTGCTGGTTGCTTAGCCACGGTTTAAACACCTGAGGCTTTGTCAGACAAGGTAGGGCCACAGCGAGGGGATAGGGTGAGGTTAGTGGCTGTAAGGGTGGGGCATACCTCTGTTATTTATGATTTATTACCACAGATGTTGCTGCTGAGTATCTCCAGCATTTTCTGTTTATATTTCCAGCTTCCACAGTATTTTGCCCCCCGCACCCTTGTTATTTATTTAATTGTTTTTCACGCTGGTCACTGACTTTTGTCTAAACTCTTTACTGAGCTGCCGAACTGAATTCCTCCTCTGTCCAAAATTCCATGAAAAATGAATATAAATTCCTGACATTCCGAGGTGTCACAAGGGTATGTGCTTTAAGGCAAGTGGGGTTTGTAGTGTGGGCGTTCCATGCTGATTCACTCCATCAGGCCACTTTCTTTAAGCCCAGCCCATTGCATGCTATTTGCATATAGTATAAAAAGCAGAAAGTCATGCCACTCAGTGGCTGTCAAGGGCTGTCGGACTGACACAGAAAGGAGTGGCTTTGTCCTACACCATTACCCAAGCTTGTGTCAACAGGAGTCTCAAGATTCTTGCAGGGCACTTGTCAAACTTCAGCAACAACTTTCATTTATGTATCACCTTTAACGTAGTAAAGCATCCCGTGGCTCTTCACAGGAACATTATCAAACATAATTTGACACCAAGCCACATAAGGAGATATTAAGACAGGTCAATGAGCCAGGTTTTAAGAAGTGTCTTAAAGGAGGTAGAGAGGCGGAGAGGTTGAAGGAGGGAATTCCAGAGCTTAGGACCTCAGCAGTGAAAGCACGGCAGCCAATAGTGGTGCGATGGAAATCTGGGATTCGCAAGAGGTCAGAATTGAAACATAGAAACATAGAAAATAGGTGCAGGAGCAGGCCATTCAGCCCTTCTAGCCTGCACCGCCATTCAATGAGTTCATGGCTGAACATGAAACTTCAGTACCCCCTTCCTGCTTTCTCGCCATAACCCTTGATCCCCCGAGTAGTAAGGACTTCATCTAACTCCCTTTTGAATATATTTAGTGAATTGGCCTCAACTACTTTCTGTGGTAGAGAATTCCACAGGTTCACCACTCTCTGGGTGAAGAAGTTTCTCCTCATCTCGGTCCTAAATGGCTTACCCCTTATCCTCAGACTGTGACCCCTGGTTCTGGACTTCCCCAACATTGGGAACATTCTTTCTGCATCTAACCTGTCTAAACCCGTCAGAATTTTAAACGTTTCTATGAGGTCCCCTCTCATTCTTCTGAACTCCAGTGAATACAAGCCCAATTGATCCAATCTTTCTTGATAGGTCAGTCCCGCCATCCCGGGAATCAGTCTGGTGAACCTTCGCTGCACTCCCTCAATAGCAAGAATGTCCTTCCTCAAGTTAGGAGACCAAAACTGTACACAATACTCCAGGTGTGGCCTCACCAAGGCCCTGTACAACTGTAGCAACACCTCCCTGCCCCTGTATTCAAATCCCCTCGCTATGAAGGCCAATATGCCATTTGCTTTCTTAACCGCCTGCTGTACCTGCATGCCAACCTTCAATGACTGATGTACCATGACACCCAGGTCTCGTTGCACCTTCCCTTTTCCTAATCTGTCACCATTCAGATAATAGTCTGTCTCTCTGTTTTTACCACCAAAGTGGATAACCTCACATTGTGGGGCTGGAGGAGATTACAGAGATAGAGAGGGGCAAGAACATGGAGGGATTTGAAAACAAAGATGAGAATTTTTAAATCGATGCATTGCTCAACCGGGAGCCAATGTGGATCAGTGAGCATAGGGGTGAAGGATATCACAGGGCATGTTATGGAGAGGGACACAGAGATAGGGGCATTTATAGAGAAAGGGTCATTACAGATGTTTTCGGATGAACTCAACTTTATGGAGGGTGGAAGCTAAATTTCACATGAAAGAATCTGTCCTGAAGTGTATATATTTATATTTTAAAATCTTGTAATAAAGAAATAAATGAAACAGTGAATGATCCCTTCAGAAAATCTTTGGAAAAAAACAATCAACAGAGGTATTTAAAGCAAATATTAATTTTAACTGTTAAAGCATTTCACTGGATGATTTTTGAAAGGGGCTGGATCCCAATTTTTTTAAAGTACAAGCAGGTTTCTTGTTGCATTGCTCACAGCAGTCAGGGTCTGGAGCACAGCTGTGATGGTCAGCTGGGACCAGGGTCCAGAGTGGCAGTGAAGTCAATTAGAAGCTAATTATCGTTGCCGTTGGCAGTTTCTCCAGATTGGCAGCTGCTTGGCTCCTCCCCTTGTTAGCTCAACAATCTCGCCACATTCTCTCAAAGCCAGAAAAAGGCAGCAGTCTTTTATGATTTGGGTGTTAATGAGTTGTTTTGTTTGATAGGACTACTTATTGTTCTAAGTAAAGAAGTAGAAAAAAAACAGCAGGAAATGACCTTTCTTCCTCCCTTTGTACACTTTTCTTTGATGATTCAGATCTAATGGATTTTGCACACTGTGACGTTTGAAGCTCTCAAACGTTCACATAAATAGAGCTTTGTCAAAGGCAGGAATGTGATGACTCAATTATCAAGTCGCAAGCAGTACCAGTTTTGTCATATATTTTCAGTTGTGATAGACACACGGAGACAGTAGTACAGGCTGCTGATGGAGAAAGACAGGTGGGAACTCACTGTCCACTTCTGAAATACTAGTTCCACCTCTATTCATTGCTCTTAAAATTCTGCAATAGCATAGTTCAAAACATCCTTTAGGGAAGAGGAGGAGGATGACGTTTCTGTTTTGTTCTTCTCTTTTGTTCTTATAGCGGACAATTGTACATCCTGAACGAAGTTGGCATAAATGCCACACCGATTGGCTAATACGAGTTACGATTTAAGTGGGAAGTTGACCAATGCTGGCTGTTCGTGCCCTCCAGATCAAACAGCTGATTTCCATTGACCAACCCGATCCCCGCCACACTCCCACGGCCTCACTAAAGTCAGGCAGGTGAAATGGGGCACCTCCCCTCCATTTGTAAAGACAATTACAGTAAGTATCTGCAGTTATTGATTGCATAATGATAGCACTCAACTGAGAACCGCAATCCTTCTTCATTCTTACGGTAAATGCCCAGTGCTCATTTCACACCAGAGATACATAATGAATCACACTTTTAACTCAGATACAATACTGATGTGGAGCAGGAATAATTGTGTGGCCTAGGACCTGTTTAGTTTGGCCAGAGGCTGAACTGGACCAGCTGTACACGAGCAACATTTGGGTACTTGGCAATGAGTGGCTCACCTCCCTCAATGCCACTCCACCATTTACAAGGCTTGAGTTAGGAGTGTGATGGAATATGCCTGATTGGGTGCAGCCGCAACAAGACTTGAAACTCGACACCATCCAGGACAGAATAGTTTGCTTGATTGGTGCCTCTGCTACTGGACATAATATCCACCCCACCTCCACCACCGGCGCACCATGGCTGCAGTGTGCAGTCTACAGTTCCTCAAGGTTACTTCGACAGTACCTTCCTCCCCCGCAAACTCTACCATCTAGAAGGGCGAGAGCAGTAATGTCATGGGAACACAGTCAACTCCAAGAACCTCTCCAAGTCAAACAATCTCCCGACTTGGTCGTATATCACCGTTCCTTCAACGTTACCCGGTCGATATTCTGGAACTCCCTACCTAACAGCATTGTGGGAGCACCATCACCACAATAACAACTTGCATTTATATAGCACCTTCAGAATCATAGTATGATACAGCACAGAAGGAGGCCATTCAGTCCATTGTGCCTGTGCCAACTCTTTGGTAGAACTATCCAATTAATTCTACTCCCCTGCTCTTCCCCATAGCGATGTACTTTTTTTCCCCTTCAAGTATTTATCCAATTCTTATTTGAATGTTACTATTGAATCTGCTTCTCCCACCCTTTCAGGCAGTGCATTCCAGATCATAACAACTTGCTGCTTAAAAAAATGTTTCCTCACGTCGCCGCTGTTTTTTTTACCAATCATCTTATATCTGTGTCCTCTGGTTCCCAACCCTCCTACCACTGGAAACAGTTTCTCTTTATTTACTTTGTCCTAGAAAAATGCCCCAAAGCGCTTCACAGAAGCGTTAACAAACAAAATTTGACACTGAACCACAAAAGGAGATATTAGGATAGAAGAGGTAGGCTCTAAAGAGTGTCGTAAAGGAGCAGAGAGAGGCAGAGAGGTATAGGGAGGGAATTCTAGAGTTTAGGATCTTGGCAGCTGAAAGCACAGCCACCAATGGTGGAGTGATTAAAATTTGGGATGTGTAAGAGGTGAGAATTGGAGGAGCGCAGATATCTCGGAGGGTTGTAGGGCTGGAGGAGGATACAGAGATAGGGAGGGGTGAGGCCATAGAGGGATCAAGACTAACGCTGATCTACAAAGGTTAATATCTCCATCCAGATCTTTAGTTTAAGATTGTTTAACATTTCTTGACCTCCAATCTGCTCTGAAATGAAATCAGTTCTCCTATTTCCACCCCACTGGGCTCCATCCTTGAGCCTGGTCGTTTAGGCCTCTATTCTCTAAGAACCTGTGCCATTGTTACCAAGACGACACTAAAAGTTAAATGGATTTGGTGTTTTTAGTTCATTTGATATGGATGAGCAAATGCATTTGGAGAAAGGTGCCCGCTAGACACTTAAGATCCGGACACACAACAGCCAGAGACACCACACGCCTATTTTACTAAGTGGCTTCATTGTCAGGATGGACTATACCCTGGATAGTTTAGTCCTATCTGCTGCTCACACACAGCTGATAACCCCCCCGTCAGAAATCAACAGAAATGCCTGCAATCTAAAGGTGGGAAATTATTGTGATATTTGGGAAACAATCAAATTAAAACTTCGAAATTAGGCTAAAATTCAGGGCATAAATTTTTGCATTTTGGCCCATTCAGTCATGAACAGTCAATCCCTGTGAGCAATGTTACATAGAATTTAAGATGCAGAAATAGGCCATTTGACCAACTGGTCTATGCCAGTCTTTATGCTCCACATGAGCCACCTCCCACCCTACTTCATCTCACCCAAGCAGCATATCCTTCTATTTCTTTCTTTCTCACGTACTTATTTGGTTTCCCCGTAAGTGCATCAATTCGCCTCAACTACTCCATGCGGTGGCGAGTTCCACATTCTCACCACTCTCTGGGTAGACTTTTCTCTTGAATTCCTTATTGGATTTATTAGTGACTATCTTATATTTATGACCTCTAGTTTTGGTCTCGTCACAAGTGGAAACATCTCTACATCTACCCTATGAATCCCTATCAATTTTAAAGATCTCTATTCAGTCACCTCTCAGCCTTCTCTCTTCTAGAGAAAAGAGCCCCAGCCTGTTCAGTCTTTTCTGATATTTTTAACCTCCTAGTTCTAGTGTCATCCTTGAGATCCAAGAGAGCATCTTTTTTTGCATCTTGGCCAGTGCCTCTATATCCTTTTTGTAATTATGGGCCCAAGTTTGGGCCACGCCTAGAACGGCGCAGCCCCGACCTGGACGCCCGTTTTTCGCGCCACAAAGTGCGCATAAAAAAAACTTACAGATTCTCCGGCTCCCTGCTGGTCCTCTGGAGCCGGGCGCGGCACAGCACGAGCTGTGGGGGGCGGAGCTAGGTCCCTGCGCTGAAAACAGTGCCGGGATCTCTGCACATGCGCGCTACAGTGGGCGCCCATGTGTAGTAGCTCCAGGCGCCCAAAACTGTGTGGGAGGGGCCCGAAGCACGCAGCCCCTAGCCCTGGCCGAATGGCCTCACTGGGGCTGCGTGCATAAGGCTGCCTCCAACGCCCAGCTCCTGCTTCCTCCCGACCCGACTCAACTCCCACTTCCCCCCCGCCCCCGGACCGGACCCGACCCCGACCCGACTCCCGCTTCCCCCCGGACTGGACCCGACCCGCGCTCCCCCCACCCCCCCCCACCCGACCTGACCTCCCTCTCCCTCCCTCCCTCCCCCGACCCGAACCGAACCGACCTCCCTCCCACCACCCCCCTGACCCGAACCGCGCTCCCTCTCTCCCCCCCCGCCCTACCCGAACCAACCCTCCCTCCCCACCCCCCCCGCCCCTGGACCCGACCCGACCGCCCTCCGCCCCCCCCAACCCGACCCGCGCTCCCGACCCCGACCCGCGCTCTCCCCGACCCGACCCGCGCCCCGGACGCCGGACTCGACCCGACCCAACGTCACCTACCTGTAAATCTGGTGCTGGGGACGGGCCCTGCCCGAAGTCTTGGGCCTGGCCGGGCCGGGCCGGGCCGGTTCAGCCTCCCTCCCCCTTATCCTTTCCCTCCACCCCCCCCTTCTCCTCACCCCCCCCTTCTCCTTTCCCCCCCCCTTCTCATTTCTCCCCTCCCTTCTTCCCCCTTCTCCTTTCTCCCCCCCTTCTCCCCCTTCTCCTTTCTCCCCCTTCTTTCCTTTCCCCCCCCTCTCCTTCCCCTTCTCCCCCCTTCCCTTTCCCCATCTCCTCTCCCCCCTTTTCCCTTCTCCCCCCTTCCCCTTCTCCTCCCCCCTTCCCCTTTTCCTCCTCCCCACTTCCCCTTCTCCTCCTCCCCCCTTCCCCTTCTCCTCCCCCTCCCCCCTTCCCCTTCTCCTCCCCCTTCTCCTCCCCCTCCCCCTCCCCCTCTTCCCCTTCTCCTCCTCCCCCCCTTCCCCTTCTCCTCCCCCCCCTTCTCTCCCCTCCTCCCCCTTCTCCCCCTTCCCTCCCCCTTCTCCCTCATCCCTCCCACTTCCCTCCCTCTCTCCCCTCCCCCTGCACCCACCATCCACTCTATCCCCCTCCCCTCGCTGTCAGAAACACAGACACTGACAGACAGAGAGTGAGAGACACACACAGACAGACAGACAGAGAGATAGAGACACTGACAGAGACACACTGGGGTGGGGGTGGGGGGGGGGTATCCCAGCACGCTGTTGGAGGGCTCCCGGTGCTGCAGTCGATAAGTAGAAAATGTTTTATTTATTGATTAAAAAAAAAAATTCTTTCTTATTAATTTTTTTTGATTGATTTATTGGTTGATTTATTGGTGTTTTTATCATTTATTATTGATGATGGCTCTTTATTTGTAAAACTGAAGTGTTTAATGTTTGTAAACTTCCCTTTAAACCCCCCCCCCCATTCCCTACGCCTGATTTGTAACCTACGCCTGATTTTCTAAAGTGTAGACAAGGTTTTTTCGAGCGTACAAAAATCTTCACTTACTCCATTCTAAGTTAGTTTGGAGTAAGTTTTCACTGCCGAAACTTTGAAAACAGGCGTAAGTGGCCGGACACGCCCCCTTTTGAAAAAAAAATTCTGTTCGAAAGTGAAACTGTTCTAACTGACTAGAACTGGAGCAAACTAAATGCCGAGAATTTGAATTTCTAAGATACTCCGTTCTACACCAGTTGCTCCAAAAAATTAGGAGCAACTGAGGCCGAAACTTGGGCCCATTAGAACAAAGCAGGTTCCGCGCCCGATTGAAAGCCTGTTCCTGACAGTCTCCCCAAAACCAATCGCGACCCTTATGCAGGAGCACGTGTAGCGGCTCCAACAATGTGCTTAAGTTCGGCAGAAAGTTTCTGAAATAGTTTAAGAGTCCCAGAAATGAATGCAACTCCGATGTGTTGCCGGGCCTGGGCGCACGACGAATCGCCTCCGTTTTGGATTCAGTAGGCCGGATCCCATCTGCGGCAACCTTCCTGCCCAAAAACTCGACCTCTGGGGCCAAAAACACACACTTGGACTTCTTTAATCGCAGGCCTACCCGGTCCAGTCGGCGTAGCACCTCCTCCAGGTTGTGGAGATGTTCCTCGGTGTCTCGACCCGTGATAAGGATGTCGTCCTGAAATACGATTGTTCCAGGGATGGATTTGAGCAGGCTTTCCATATTCCTTTGAAAGATAGCGGCCGCTGATCGAATGTCAAATGGACACCTGTTGTAGACAAACAGCCTCTTGTGCGTGGTGATGGTGGTCAGTAGCTTGGATTCTTCGGCCAGTTCTTGGGTCATGTAGGCTGAAGTGAGGTCCAACTTGGTGAACAGCTTGCCGCCTGCCAGCGTGGCAAAAAGATCCTCCGCTCTCGGAAGCGGGTATTGGTCTTGCAGTGACACTCGGTTGATAGTGGCCTTGTAGTCACCACAGATCCTGACCGAGCCATCCGTTTTTAGGACAGGGACGATGGGGTTGCCCAGTCGCTGAATTCAACGGGCGAAATTATGCCCTCTCTTAGCAACCTGTCCAACTCACTCTCAATTTTCTCCCGCATCACATACCGCACAGCTCTGGCTTTGTGGTGCACTGGTCTGGCATCCGGGGTGATGCGTATTACTACGTTGGTACCTTTGAAAGTCCCGACACCAGGTTGAAATAGTGACTCAAATTTCTGTAGGACCTGTGAGCATGAACTTCGCTCCACAGATGAAATGGCGTGCATATCCTCCCATTCCCAGTTCATCTCGGCTAGCCAGCTCCTCCCCAAAAGCGTGGGACCATTTCCAGGGACATACCAGAGTGGCAGCCGGTTCTCTGATCCATTATGTGTGACCACCAACATTGCACTGCCTAGCACTGGGATGATCTCTTTGGAGTACGTCCGTAATTGCGTGTTAGTGCGTTCTAGTTTGGGGCTGCTAGCTCCGAGTGGCCATAGTTTCTCGAATTGTTGGACACTCATAAGTGACTGGCTGACCCCTGTGTCCAGCTCCATGCGTACCGGGATGCCGTTTAATAGGACTTTCATCATCATTGGTGGCGTTTTGGTATACGAGCTGTGGATGTTTGCCACATGAACCTGCTGAACTTCAGCGTCCATTGCTTTGTCCCAAGCATCAACCTGCCTTGCAGACCCCTCTTGTGGTTCATCTGCCTCGTAAATTAGCCTCGCTGCGGGCTTCCTGCACATTCTGGCTAAATGTCCACTGAAGTTACAATTTCTACAGATCAATTGTTGAAACCTACAGGTTTTTGCAGCATATCTACCCCCTCACCTCCAGCATGAGCTGAGATTGTTGTGAAGAAAAGAGCTGTTACCAGGCATTCCTCTCTGATTGTCTCTTTGATTACTCTTGAGCACTCTGTAAGTGGGTGTCAATGGCCCCATCCCGGGACGCATTGTCCACTGTGATGGTGTAAATGTCCGTTCATCCTGTCATTGTCTCTGTTGAGGACCCATTCTAGAGTCTGTTGCTGCCTAGGTGGTGTTGAATTGCCCTTGCCTGCCTGCAGGGTTCTGAGTCGCGTTTACAATGTTAACTCCCTGATCCATCGCCACGTTGGAAGCAGAGTTGCGCGCGTATATTATCTTGGTTTCCTTCTCCCCGCCATGAAGGTCTGAGCCATCAACGAGTCCTTGGTCTCAATTAGCTTTCTGAAAATCCCGGCATGACCAATGCCCTCAATGAAGAAATCCCTTAACATCTCCCCCCTGCAGGCGTCTGTGAACTTACAGAGGCTGGCCAAGCGCCGAAGGTCCGCAACGAAGTCCGGTATGCTCTGTCCTTCCCGAAGTTGGTGGGTATAGAATCGGTGTCGGGACTTGTGTACACTGCTCGCTGGTTTGAGGTGCTCACCGATCAGTTTGCTGAGTTCTTCAAAGGTTTTGTCCGCCGGCTTCTCGGGTGCGAGCAGGTCTTTCATCAGCGCATACGTCTTAGGTCCACAGCTGGTCAGTAGATGCATCCTTCGCTTGTCAGCCGCTGCATCTCCCAGCCAGTCCTTGCTGGAGCCTCTCAACGAAATCATCCCAGTCCTCACCGACACAGTACCATTTCTCTGTGCTACCGGTGGCCATTCTCATGAGTCGTCGCCAAATGTAGTGTCCTTACACACTACTATAAATTCACACGAGACACATTCTGCAGACAAGGTCACTCTGTGACCCGAACCTTTATTCACAGGACCAAGAAGTGATGACCCTGCGTGGGACCTCCCTTTATATACCTGGATGACCAGGTGAGGAATGTCTCCCACAAGTTCATCCCCTGTGGTCAAGGTGTGCATTTCTTAGGTGTATACAGTATGCAGTGTTGTTACATGAAGGTTACAGTTACATGAAGGTTACATACATGACAGTTCCAGAGGGCATCCAGAACTCACTGGACAACTCACTGATGCCTTCAGGAAAGGGATGGGCGAGATGGGTTACAATAGAAAAATAGCACTGTAAAAATAAAGAGATAAAGTTAGTCTGTGTTTATATTCTTAAACAGATGGGGGACTGGAGCAGAGGCAATTCTTCCTCATCATTCTTCCTAACACATATATTGTTAGAAAAATTGAAGCCCATGGGATTAAAGGGCAGTGGCTGCCCCAGCCGCTGGGCAGGTCCCGGGGGTAATTACTGAGCAATAGTTCGTTACCAGGCACAGCGAGGCCTTCATCGATCGGCTCAGCACTCCTGAGAAAACAGGACAAGGAAGATCCGGCCTGTAACACAGAGCGGCCAATAGAGCCAGGGCCTGCCTAGCAGCTGGGATCTATCCCCTCCCCCCGCCCAGCAGCCGGGGCCTACCCCCGGGGCCCTCCCCGTGGATTGTGAGATGAACTTTTCTCTGGAGGAGTTGGCTGGATCCAGTCATGCCCCCGCCCCGCTGAAATGTGCCACGGTTTTAATTCGTTTTGTCTGAATTGTTTGTATTTTACAGTGGAAGGTTAGTGAAAGATTCATAAGAGCTGTGTGCACATTTCTGAGATTATTTAGTGAGGTGCAAACACCTAACATTTTATTGGACTGAGAACCAGCCGACAGGAGAAGCTATTTGTGTAAATAACTGCATTTTGATTCAGCAGGCTTTCAAGCTCCATTGACGTGTTTTTCCAGTTCAGTGTAATGTCCATTGGATCACGGAACCCAGGGATTTGTTAATATTTCCTTTAAAGCATTTTAATTTGTTAATCATTGCCTAGATTTACATGTGATGGTAATTTTTCCGAGAGGACAATGAGGTCATTAATCCCTATGCCGATAATATATGACAGTAGATTATAAGAAGGTTTTGCTTTTTGACAATTGTATCTGTCTTTTAGTCATGTCGAAAGATCAAAGTAAGTGGCACCATATGGGTGGTGATAACAGGTAGGATTTTGAACGTTTTTTGTAAAGCATTTTCAGATGCAGTAATATGGTTTTTGTAAAGGGCTATGACCAATGTTCCCTGTAATTTTTTTTGAGTGTGCAGTCCTTTAAAGGGCTGCACGGCCCATTTAAACTTCCGCACACGCACGGTTTTTCCATTAAGAAACCAGCAAGCAGCCTGCGCAGGAGCTTCAGACAGCTGCAAGGCCGCGCAGCTAACTAACCAGGAACGATGGCTGTGACCGGTAGAGGCTAAATAAACCATGAATGAGGTTTATAAACCAACTGTCAATTGATATTGGTTTATGTTTGGAAAAGAATAGCAATTCGTGATTTTCAACCTAAATCTCCTGATTTTTAAGAGTTTGCCTCTTGATTTATGAGATGATGGGGTTGACATGTCTGTGGTTAGATGCTTCTAAAAAGCTCAAAGTTCGTAAAAAGGGAAGAATGAAGGTTGCTATAAAATTCAAGGGAGTGAGACAGCTGGGAATAGGAGGGAGAGAGTAATAAAGTCAGCAACCACCTCAGGACACTTTGTGGGGCTTGTAGTATCTAGAGGGATGTCTCCGTTTGAGACTGCAGGACCAGCCCATTGTTCTAATCTGCTGACATACACAAATGACTCATGGTAGCATTTAGACTTTATTCCATGGAGTTTTACTGAATACCTCCTTCCCTCAGGACATGAGTTGGTAGTCGGGGAAAAAGGCTCCAAACATCCAGTTTTTCTCATTCATTCATAGCTTCTAGGGGTCGACCAGTCTTTCTTCTGCCACAGTCGAGATAAATGGTTCATTCTCTGGTTGGCAACCAGTAACTAGTGGGGTGCCGCAGGGATCAATGCTGGGACCCCAACTATTTACAATCTATATTAACAACTTTGGCAGAAAAAAATCAAAGAGCAAGTTATTATTTAAATGGAGATAGATTGCACAGTACAGCAGGGCCTGGGGGTACTTGTGCATGAAACATAAAAGAAAAGGATAGTATGCAGGTACAGCAATTGATCAGGAAGGCCAATGGTATCTTGGCCTTTATTGCAAAGGGGATGGAGTTTAAAAGCAGGGAATTCTTACTATAGCTATATAAGGTGAGGCCACACCTGGAATACTGCGTGCAGTTTTTGTTTCCATATTTACGAAAGGATATACTTGCTTTGCAGGCAATTCAGAGAAGTTTCACAAAGTTGATTCCAGGGATGAGGGGGTTGACTTATGAGGAAAGGTTGAGTAGGTTGGGCCTCTACTTATTGGAATTCAGAAGAATGATCTTATCGAAACGTATAAGATTATGAGGGGGCTTGACAAGGTGGATGCAGAGAGGATGTTTCCACTGATGGGGGAGACTAGAACTAGAGGGCACAATCTTAGAATAAGGGACCGCCCATTTAAAACAGAGATGAGGAGAAATTTCTTCTGAGGGTTGTAAATTTGTGGAATTCGCTGCCTCAGAGAAACTGGGACATTGAATAAATTTAAGACAGAAATAGACAGTTTGTTAAATGATAAGGGGATAAGGGGTGATGGGGAGCGGGCAGGGAAATGGAGCTGAGTCCATGATCAGATCAGCCATGATCTTATTGAATGGCGGAGCAGGTTCGAGGGGCCGTATGGCCTACTCCTGTTGCTATTTCTTATGTTCTTATGTTCTATTCCAGCACCACGGGAGCCTTCTCCCCTTTGCCAGATTTTCCATGCTTCCCTCCTCTCTCTGCTATTCTGCTGGACCCAGCTTTTATTTCTATACTTGTCCCATTACCTTGCTATTGTTTTGGAGATGGGAGTTCTGGGACCCTCCCTCTCCCTAAGGAGACCGGCATGCAGCAATATATAAACGGGAGAGTGGGGGCGTTGAGTTCATCTCCTTCTTGGGAGGTGTTAGTTTGAAGAAGTCTTGCCTTTGTTACCTCGAGACTCGATTATTCCAATGTTTTCCGGGCTGGCCTCCCACCTTGCACCCTCTGAAAACTTCAGCTCACCCAAATCTCTGCGGCCCGTATCCTAACTCGCACCAAGTCCCCTTCACCCATCACCCCTGTGCTCGCTGATCTATATTGGCTCCCGATCCGACAATGCCTCGATTTTGAAATTCTCATGCTGGTTTTCAAATCCCTCCATGGCTTTGCCCCTCCCTATCTCTGTGACCTCCTCCAGTTCTAAAACCCTCCGTGATCTCTGCGCTCCTCCAATTCTGGCCTCTTGCGTTGTCCTGATTTTCATCGCTCCACTATTAGCGTTCAGCTGCCTAGAGCTTAATCTGTGGAATCCTCTCCCTAAACTTCTCTGCCTCTCTGTTCTCCTTTAAGCAGCTATAAGCTTTTGGTCACCTATCCTAATATCTTGTTATGTGGCTCGACTCCTGTAAAGTGCCTTGGGACATTAAAGGCGCTATATAAATGCAAGTTGAAAAGACAAACATGCACACACACACATCAGACACAGTCAAGTAATTATTTTATTGTAGTCCAGTGATAATGACAGTACAGAATTCCCTTGCGGTCTGCAAAGAGGGGTGGTTTTGACCTGTTTTAAAATACAGTACAGTAATGGGAGTGAATTCCTACACACATGCTTACACAAGTCACAATACAATGAGGCAAGGACTGCATGTGACCGACTGCTCGCACGGAGAAAGGAAACAAAATAAACGTCTAGAAAAAAATCAAGTAGTCCCAAATTCATGAGTTTTTGTTCTTTCCCTGGTCCGACCTTTTCAAGGTGTCATTTGTTGTGCAGAACGCGCATCATCCAGCAATGGGTAAACCCGCGGGTTAGTGTCAAAGTCCCCGATTCAAGCCCGTTCGGTTAATTTAATTAATGTAACGATTAACCAGACGGATTATATATTACACAGTGCGAGGTGACTCAGCGGGAAACTGAAAGGGGGGGAAGGAAGGAGTTAGATCGCGGGATGCCTGCGGTTAGCAGCTACGTCTTGTCAGAATTAACATTACTTGCACAAGAAATGCCAGCTTGGAAAAGAGCCGTCCCGTTAATGCCACTGTGAACACGACCGGCTTCAACACGGCGAGACACTAAGTTGATAATCCTACATGCCTTCTCCTCTCCTGCTATAAATATGCAAGTTTACATCGTATACTAAAAACGTACACTACACTGCTAGCTGGACACGGGTACGAGAACATCGCACAGTCACTTTCGGAAGGGTGGACAAAGCCCCCAGTGTAGATTCCGACACGGAATGTTATCCTGAGATTAATCTTCATCGCTACCAGTTCCTGACCGTTCCTGAAAAGGCACAAAAACAAACAAACAAAAATAATAAAATAAAGGAAATATCCATCGGAGTATACTCATGGTTTAAAAGGTTACTTCTCCGCACTCCTCCCACCGGTCCTTCAGATCTCTCCTTTTCAGTGCAGTAATCCAGCTGCTTTCGTAAAAGATCTACCATCATTTAAAATTCTTTTGGTATATCAAGTGACAATAATTGTGCTCACCAATGTTCCTGTCAAGTTGTGCAGCCGTGCAGCGGTCTGGAGGTCCCGAGCAGGCTGCTCACCGGCTTTTAAATGGAAAAAAACGAGCACGCGCGGACATTTGAATGGGCCGCACAGCCAGTTAAAGGGACTGTGCCCGCCCCCCCCCCCCCCAAAAAAAGAGGGAGCATTAGTGGTCACTGGTATAATTCCAATTGTACAGCTTTGATATCTCCTCCCTGCCACCACTCCCCCCCCCCCCCCCGCCCCTACATCTGCTCCTGTGTGTTTTGTCTATCATCTGGGACTTTGCCTGATTGCCCATTCTCTCATGTGGGCTTCGGTGATTCAACCATTGTGGGGAGAGGGGCGGTGTCGCCATGGCCAAGCCCAATCCTCTCCTCTGCTGACATCCACAGACGTGCGACTTCCAGCAGGCATCGCTGTATAGCGATCTGAAGTGGAACGCCTGGCTGATTTCTCCCTTCCCATGTCCTGCGGACACTGAGGTCAGTTGTAGCGCCCGCCCTGACCGAGGCCAGCCCAGCGTAAATTGATAAATACACTGGTAGCTAAGGGAGGCACAGCAGGTTGCTTTACCAGCGCATTGCATCTTGCAGAGGTGGGATGCAAGTTCCTGATCTGAGGCTGGTAACTGCGGGGTGGGAATGGGATGACTGGACAGGCAGTTTTTGTCCTTCTCTAACCTGCTACTGCATGGTGCAGTGCTGTTTGTATAAAAGCACATGAAACTTGTTAACTGAATTAAATGACAGGCAGCTGCAGGATTCAAAGCTACGACCTTGAAGGCATGAGGTCAACATGGAGGTGGCCACTGGCCATCCAATACTGGAGATTCTGTATGACTGGCTTAAACTTAACTCTGTACAATTCAAATTCTGCAATAACGGCCTCAGGTACTGGGTCCCACCTCATCCACTTCCTCCTCCGTGTCATCATCGCTTACAATGGGTTTGGACTTGGAGGCACGGCTGGAGCGTTTCCGCACTTTCACTCGATCCTGGCTCTTCTCCTTCCGGCCTAGCTTAATCTTCACTTTCACTGAACGAGCTATGAGCGGGAGAAAGAGAGAGAGAAATGGGATCACAAAGGGTGAACCTAATCCAAGAATATTCACTCTCATCACAGCCAGTCACAATCCAGTAATCGGAGTCAGAATGTGTTCCTGCGACCCAAGTGTGTTTCCTCAACCCTGGATATCCTCATTTCCTAATCCAGTAATTGCTGTCAGAGTGTGTTCCCTTGATTCAAGTGTGTTCTCTCAATCCTGGATATCTTCATTCTCTAATCCAGTAATCAGAGTCAGAGTGTGTTGCCTCGACCCAAGTGCGTTCCCTCAACCCTGGTTATCCTCATCCCCTAATCCAGTAATCAGAGTCAGAGTGTATTCTCTCGATACTGGATAACCTCATTCCCTAATCGGAGTTGAAGTGTGTTCTCTCGATCTTGGATAACCTCATTCCCTAATCCAGTAATTGGATTCAGATTGTATTCCCTCAATTCAAGTGTGTTCTCTCAATCCTGGATAACCTCATTCCCTAATCCTGTAATTAGAGTCAAGATTATGTTCCCTCGGTTCAAGTGTGTTTCTTCGACCCTGGATATACTCATTCCCTAGTTGCTATGTAAGACACTCGGGCGTGTGTCACACACGAACACTCCTCGTCGGATAGACCATTATCAGGATGTCCTCTTCCCTTTAAGTCCTGCGGACCCTACTCTAGCTGAGAGCGCAGCTAGACGACCTTCCCCACAGTTCTGTTCATGTCACTCTGCACCATCCTTTGTCCTTGGGTCTGCGGGGAGGCAGTCTGGCCTCCATGGCAGGGTAGTCATACCGGGCTAACAGAAGGGGAAAAAATGAAAAACAGTCAGCCTTAGGCTGTGCTGGATCAATGGAACTGAACAGCCTGCTGAGGGAAGGAAATGCTGGTTCCTTCTCCCCTGGAGTGGATCAATGATAAACAGTGAACGCAGTACGCCCTTAATCATTAATTAACACACCGGTGTCGGCAGTCACAGAGCTCCACTGTCTAAACCAAACCATTTCTCAGCCGCCCTCCTGAAGGGTTTTGTGTGGAAGTGGAGGAGAACCTGCACAGAGATCTGGGAATAAAAAATCAAAACTGAAAACTCCGAAGGCAAAATGGAAACCGAAACTTCCCACAGAACTTACATTCTGACTCTGACCCTTCCTCCTCCTCCTCCTCTCCTTCCTCACTATCATCTTCGCTGTCTTCCTCCTTTTCGATTTTCTGTCGTACACTGGTGAAAACGGACTGGAGTACAATCGAATCTTCATAGATCTAAGAGTGAGGGAAAGAGGGTTTTGTCAGCTGGGCAATGCACTGGCAACAAAGTCAACTGGCCAGGGATGCACGCCGTAGGGTGGAAGGTCAGACAGGTGTTCTGGAGATTTGCTGGTTTTCCTCTCTGCTGGGCTAAGGGAGGCGTTTTAGAGAAGCTTTAGTCAGAAGGTTTAATGGGTGGTCAGTGTAGTTTGTGCAAGCTCTATGGACGCAACGAACGGCTGAAAGCTGAACAGACTGTGATCATTTTATGTTTTCGCATGGCCCAAACAGATAGTCTTTATTAATATTTGCCTTCCCTTTTGTCCTGTGTAAGAACTTACATTCCTATAGTGCCTTTCACGACCTCAGGACATCCCAAAACGCTTTATAGCCAATTAAGTACTTTTTGAAGTGTAGCCACTGTTATAATGTAGGAAACACAGCAGCTAATTTGCACACAGCAAGCTCCTACAAACAGCTATAAATTAAATGACCAGATAATTTTTTTTTTAAGGTGTCCCCGTCCCTCTGATCTTCTTAAATTAGTATCCTTTCTGGTTCTGGGGTCCATACCAATCCAATCGGTTTCCCTTTTAACCCAACTCTCTGACCCTCCCCCAAAAAGTCCCATCTAGCCAGAGGTTTGGTTTAAATGAGGCGCGCTGTGCCGTGGATTCATGCACTGCAGTGGCAAGAAAAAAAAGGTGCCACGAGCATCTGTGATGGGGCAGTGGTTTTGATACATCAAAATGCCTTATTAAAAAATCACTACCCACTTCAAAAATGGGGCATGGCAGCCAGAAACAAGGCAGGAACAAGAGCTAAATGAAAGCAGGAGAAAATAGCAGTTTCGATGGATTAAAGAAGTAAAAATTTAAGTTTCAGGAAAGAGCAACTAGAAATGAGAATGGGGGAGGGGAAAATGAGAATGGGGGAGGGGAAATTGAGAATGGGGGAGGGGAAATTGAGAATGGGAGGGGGGAATTGAGAATGGGGAGAGGAAAATGAGAATGGGGAATAAGGACGATGAGTGAGCAAAATTCAAATGTTGGCACCTCTATTTTAGTTTAAGTTAGTTTGCGTTTACTGCATTTGAAAACACTAAGCAGAAGGAGCGGAAATATTTTGGAGGTGACGGAAAGAGAATAAAGGAAAGCAAGGTGGAAGATCGTACAAGGTTGTAGGAGAGAATTCAAGATAAGAGGAGCGACTAAACAATGCAGGGAGAAGTCTGGTAAGGTGAACACTCCTTAGCAAATGTTGCAGCTTGCCAGATAGTCTGGAGAGTCAGTGTTAATGCAAATGAAACCGTTTGACATGTCTTGGCTCATCCTTAACACTGGCAACCGATGGGTGACTAAGTGAAAAAGCATTTGCATTTCATGACCTTGGAAAACCCGAAAGCGCTTTATAGCCAATGGAAGTACTTTTGAACTGTTGTAATGTAGGAAACACAGCAGCCACTTTGCACCCCACAAACAGCAATGATATGAATGACCAGGTGATCCATGTGGGATAAATATTAACCAGGACACCGGGGAGAACTCCCTGCTCTTCTTTGAAATAGTGCCATGGGATTGTTTACATCCAAATGTGAGGGCAGATGGGACCTCGGTTTAACGTCTCATCCAAAAGGCTCCCTCAGCTGTGCACTGGGAGTGTCGGCCTGCGTTATGTGTTCAAGTCTCTGGAATTGGACTTGAATTCACGACCTTCTGACTCTGGCGAGAGTGTTACCCACTGAACTAATCTAAGATGAACTGTATTTGAAGTTGAAAGCATTTTTCAGCAATAAATTCACCACGGGTTCATAACTCTTAAGCAACACTGGTGACAAGTGTAACATAACATTTATTACAAAATGATTGGAGTGAGAGTAAAGAAGTCTTACTGCAATTATACAGGGCCTTGGTGAGACCACACCTGGAGTACTATGCAGTTTTGGTCTCCTTACCTAAGGAAGGATATACTTGCCTTAGAGGGAGTGCAACGAAGGTTCACCAGATTGATTCCTGGGATGGAGGTGGGGCGGGGCGGGGGGGAGTGAGGAGAGGAGGGTTAGATGCTGCAAGGTTGTTACTCCTACCTTGGGAATCTAGAACTAGGGTTCACAGTCTCAAGATTATGGGGTCGATACCAGGGATGAGGAACGTCAGTTATGTGGAGAGACTAGAGAAGCTGGGGTTCTGTTTGGAACAGAGATGGTTAAGAAAGGAAGACTTGCATTTATATGGCACCTTTCACAACGACCGGACGTCTCAAAGCGCTTTACAGCCAATGAAGTACTTTTGGAGTGTAGTCACTGTTGTAATGTGGGAAATACGGCAGCCAGTTTGCACACAAGCAAGCTCCCACAAACAGCAATGTGATAATGACCAGATAATCTGTTTTTTTGTTATGTTGATTGAGGGATAAATATTGGCCAGGGACACTGGGGATAACTCCCCTGCTCTTCTTCAAAATAATGCCATGGGATCTTTTACGTCCACTTGAAAGGGCAGACGAGACCTCGGCTTAACATCTCATCCGAAAGAGGTTTAATAGGTGTTAAAAATTATGAGGGTTCTGGTAGGGTAGACCATTCTACTGGCAAGAGGGTCGGTAACCAACAGATGCATATTTAAGATATTTGGCAAAAAAAAGCCAGGGGGATGATGAGAAGAATTTTATTTTTATGCAGCGAGTTGATATGATCTGGAATGCACTGCCTGACAAGGTGGTGGAGGCAGATTCAATAGGAACTTTCAAAAGAGAATTGGATAAATACTTTAAAAAGGAAACATTTGCAGTGCTCTGGGGAGAGCGGGATTAATTGAATAGCTCTGCCAAAGAGCCGACAAGGGCACGATGGGCTGAATAGCCTCCTTCTGTGTTGTATGATTGTAAGCCTTCTCTGTTACCCACCAGTGATCCTTCCAGGTTGTAGGTCTGTGCATTCTGACACAGCAGCATCACATCCCTTTCCAAATCATTGAGGCTGCGGTACTTGTGGTTACGGATTCGCTCCTATTGAGAGAAAGGTGGTAGTCAGCTCGTTCTCCAGCACAAGTTCAACAAATCCACTGCTTCCAGGAATGTGCAGTGACCCCCTCATTAGTGTATGCCCCTACTGTTACTCAAAATGGTTTATAACTCACTCATAAACTAGGTGGGGGTTCACTGATCCTCTGCTGGGCGAAACACATGGAAGAGTTTGCAAAAACAAAGTGCTCCAACTGCACCCAAAGGAAGGAAGAGCTGTCAGGGTCAGCGCTTCTCCACAGAGCGCATTTCCCATCAACCAAGCGCAGAGTAACACTCAAAGCAGGAGAGGAGTCGTCAGCCCAGGCCATGGCCAGCACTGGGTCAAGGCAAAAGCCTGGTATTGAAGGAGGCACCTACCATCTGAGTGGGTCATATAATAATGGACTGCACTATGTACCATCAGACGGGTACGTACTATTGGACTGTGCCATGTCCCATTAGACTGGGGTATGTACTATTGGAATTGCCATGTCCCATCAGACTGGGGTGTGTACAATTAGACTGCGCCATGTACCATCAGACTGAGGCACTAAGCTCTGGGGCACAAATGATCACCCCCTATTTCACAACCTGCCTGCCTCTTACCTCATGTGCCTACTTCACATGCAACATTGCTACAGAGCCCCCACCGCCAGCTATGAAAGGACAGGCGGTGGAGGGAAGGACATTTTTTTGAAACCTTGGAAAAGTCCATGCGGCCTTTTCGGAAGCTGCAGTGACCCCTTCCACTGAAACCCAGTGCATTGCACACTTTTGAATTCTATGGACACTGTACTGGCCACTGCAAGTGGTGATGCGGGAGCGAGCGTACCTTGATCTTCCGGAAGTCGACGGGTTTGCGGATGAGTTCATAGTACTCTGGAAGCTCCTTGCGAGATGGAAGTTGAATGAAAACTTCACTGAGCTGTCGGCCAGTACTGCTTTAAAACAGAAAAAAAACACATTATCAGCCATTCACTGCACAGAAGGAGTACAGTGAGATATAAAGTGTCTGCCGGCACTGCATAATCTTAGTGGCATAACACTGCCATCTCACCCATAATACAACCCACACTAACCAGCCTTTTAGTAGTACATGCTGTCTTAGTGTCTATGCTAATTACAGACTTCAGAATCCCGAGCTTCAGCTTTGAGAAGATATGCTGGAGCATAGAATCTTATGGTACAGAAAGGGGCCATTCAGCCCACCGTGCCTGTGCCGGCTCTTTGAAAGAGATATCTAGTCAATCCCACTCAACGTTCCTGCTGAACTGCGCGGCCGCTGTCTAGAGGTCCCACGCAGGCTGCTCACCAGCTTTTCAATGGGAGATTTTGCCCATTAAAGGGACTGCGCACCCAAAGAAAATGAAGGGAACATTGGTCCCACTCCCCTGCTCTTTCCCCATAGCCCTGAAATTTTCTCCCCTTCAAGTATTATTCAATTCAATTTTGAAAGTTGTTATTGAATTTGCTTCCACTACCCTTTCAGGTAGTTCATTCCAGATCATAATAACTCGTTGCATCAAAAAGAATTCTCCTCATCTCCACTCTGATTCTTATGCCAATTATCTCAAATTTGTGTCTGCTAGCCTCCCCGCTGGGATAATGGGAAAAGGTGTGGTAATGAGCTATACAGACCAGAAGATCCCAGGCTCCATCCCTACCTCATGCCACACACTCAGGGCTAGAGTTGGGATACTACATGTGCTTTTGGCCACCTTGGCTAAGGGGGGGGGGGTGAAACAGCTTCTGTTCCCTATCTGATCCCTATCCTGTGACTCCTGCTCGGCATGTCTGCTGAGAATGGCAGTGGGCTCAGCTGTGATAGCGTCCATGACCAAACAACCTCCTGGAACACAATGACTAGTCTCGACACCTGGAGAATAGTCACATGGGAGGGACTAGTCTCTGGAACCCTCACCCAACTCATTTGTTAGAGAGAAGTGGGTGGATTACATTGGGGGAAACACTCAGATCTTCTTTAGAGTGGTGTAGAGAGAAGCACTCCCTGTCCAGGAGGTGCAGAGTGAGGCCGATCCTCCCTGTCCAGGTGGTGTAGGGTGAACACCCTGAATTGACCAGTTCTACATGGGATAAATTAATGCAAATTTGATACCAGCAAAGAAAGTGGTCCAAAAGCAGCAAGAACAGGTGGACACCAGTAACACAACTGTAATCAAAGTGTGCACAGTATCCTGCTCCCTGCTCATTGATCTCACTGTTTCACACACGGTGACCCTCTCACTGACTTCCCCCCCAGTGACCTTCTCACTGACCCCCCCCTCCACTCCCGTGACCCTCTCACTGACCACCCCAGTGACCTTCTCTGACCCCCAGTAACACACCCACTGATCACCCCGGTGACCCTCTCACTGTCCCCTCACCCAGTGACCCTCACTGACCACCTCGGTGACCCCTTCACTGACCCCCCCAGTGACTCTCTCACTAACCTTCCAGTGACCTTCACTAACCTACCCCGGAGACCCTCTCACTGACCTCCTGGTGACCCTCTCACTTACCCCCCAGTGACCCTCACTAACCCCCCCAGTGACCCTCACTAACACCCCTCCCCGGTGACCTTGTCACTAACCTGTCCTTGTATTTAATCACCGCCTCCACAGTTTTCTTCATTTTTTTGGTGAGGTTGGGTGGGTTTGGCGATAGTTTTTCAGCCGGTGGCCGCCCTCGTTTCTTTTTCTTCTTCTCATCGTCATCCTTGTCCCGGCTGCTGCGCGTGCTGGTGGTCGCCATAACCACGGGCGGGTCGACATCTCTCTTTCGCTTGCGGGCTTTTTTCTGACGCACCTCTTCTTCAATCTCCTCGAGGTTGCCCTCTTCTATGGCCTGTTGGGGGAGAACGAGATCACAATGAAACCCATTCTTTTTGGTACCTTATTCAGCCAGTGGAGTGTGTGTGTGGGTGTGGGTGTGCAAACCTGATGTGATGGGATATACCAGATGTCCTCTTATCCCTTTCCCTCTGTACTGTTCATTCACGGAGGGACACGCAGATCAGATGTTTCCATTGCCATGGAATTCAACCAACAGATACAATCAGTCCTTCACCTAATTTCTCTGACCATATCCACTAGCTCCTACCGCGACCGTATCTTGTGGACATGCAGACTGCCTCTGGAAGGCTTTATCCCCTTAGGTGATGGTGCGGTGTTTGTCCTGTGCTGCTCATGTGTAAAAGATCCCGAAGACCGGGACTGCATTCCCACGCACTCACACTCCTACCTTGAGCCACTGTTTCTCGGTTAAGGAGTCGCTGTAGTCCACTTCCTTCCGCTGCCGCGAGCCTCGGCCGAACATCTTCTCCTCCTCCTCCTCGCACGTCAGCCTCTCCACCTCAGCATCGTCTTTCAGGATCCAGTTTGGGAGCTCGTCCTCCTCCATCAGCCGCGGCTTCCGCTTCGGGTTCCTGGCCTCCTCGCGGCGACGGTCCAAATCCATTCGCTAAACCAAACAAAAAGGGACACAACTGAGCAGACCTCCTCATTCACATCCTCTTCCAGTTCTGGCTCTATAACTTCTCACCAGTGGAACCTCCTGTGCTCGCTCAATGAGCTGGGAATCATACACCGATCCACCACCCCCCCCCAACCCCAGCAGGATCACTAAGCCCACCCCACTGCAGGATTTCCCCAACCGCTGCGAGACCCCTGTTCAGACTGCGGGTGCAGAGTGAGCAGCTCCCATGTTGAAGGAATAGTTCACACCGTACTCAAAGAAAGAAAGAACTTACATTTATATAGTCTTTCACGAACTTGAGAAGTCCTAAAGCGCTTTACAGCCAATGAAGTACTTTTGAAGTGTAGTCACTGTTGTAATACAAGAAATTTGAGCACAGCAAGCTCCAACAAACAGCAATGTGATAGTGACGCGATAATCCGTTTTAGTGATGTTGGATCAAGGATAAATATTGGCCCAGGACACCAGGGAGAACTCCCCTACTCTTCTTCGAATAGTGCTGCATCCACCTGAGAGGGCAGACGGGGCCTCAGTTTAATGTCTTATCCGAAAGATGGCATCTCCAACAGTGCAGCACTCCTTCAGCACTGCACTGGGAGTGTCAGCTGAGATTATGGGCTCAAGTCCCTGAAGTGGGACTTGAACCCACAACCTTCTGACTCAGAGGCGAGAGTGCCACCCACTGAGCCATGGCTGACACCTCTTGGTGCCCCAGCAGGTAGAGACTGTAGCACTAAACCAGGAGGACCAGAAGGTCCTAATTCAATTCTCTATCTGTACAGAGACAGCTGGTTTCAGCCAGATCAGCAGTAGAGTAAGGCTGCTAGAATTGGCCTCAGAACCCCTGAATTAGAGAAGGGTAGGGTAGAGCAAATCAACCAGAGTACCGGATCACTACACAGAGGATCCCGATGGAAAATGCATCTGTGGACACTGGCCAAGGACAGATGGCACCAACTGTGACGCATTCCAAAGGTTGAATATGCGGGTGACATTTACTGTCTAGGGTCACACACCAACCATGGCAACTTGGTCAAGGTACCAGAGGGCTCAAGGGCCCATGGAAACCGTGTACCAGCTGGAGTCAGGGCCTTCAGGGGAGGAGATTAGAAAGAAATCAGGGGGGGAAAAAAATGGCCCAAGAGAGTCGAAACTCCCGCCTGTGCATCCGTCACTGCTTACCATGAAGAGATCGAATTCCTCTTCGCACCTGGCTATCATCTGATTCACCGTCTCATCATCAGGAACCTCATCTTCTTCCTATAATCAAACAGCCAGCAGGTTAAAGGTCGCACGATGGAGGGGACACAATGCAGCCAATTCCCTCTGCAACCTAAATAATTCTAAATCGCTTTGCTTTTAACTGGCATTGCTCTTTAGAAGTCAGTGGGAGGAGGGGGACACGATGCACTAACGTACTGTACCAGAGAGTCCTCAGGTGCAGTTTGAAAGCCTGACGTCCTGTATCCCGTTGCAAGTCTCCAAGCTCGGCCTGGCCACCAACAGGAGATGCCGAGTGAAGGCTGAGCCCTCCTCACAGTGGGTCGGTGAGGAGTGTCAGCTTGTCCAACACCACCAGGCAGGTGGCAGAGTCACACTGCCGTTTGCCTGGCCAACCAGCCAGGATTTCTGCACGGCATATGGGAAGAACGTACAAGAGACAAAGAAATAAAAAAATGGGCAATAACATTTAAAACGAGCTCTTCGGCATGTTACTAATTGGATTCAACATCTTTCCGTGGCTCCACCTTCTCGAGGGCAAATAGGGATGGGCAATAAATGCTAGCCTTGCCAACATCCCATGAACGAATAAAAAAAAAAGGACGTGGTGACTTCGGGAGTAACCAAAGTTACTATATGAGTGCAATGGGCCACAGGCTGGAAACCAGCAGCGGATTTAGTGGTCATTTGCACCTGGTTTCTGGACAGTACAGGGTTGCAGTCTGAGCCTAGTGGCTAACCACCACGAGGTGCTGCGTCCAACGGCGGCAAAGACAAACCAAATATCCGATCAATAAATCAAAGACGTGCGATGCTTCAGTACCCGCTCTCTCAACCAACTGGCCAAGGAGATGCCGGCATTCACCCACCCAGCTTCTCAGGGAGACTCTAATCCGTGCAGCGCAGGAGGCTACGGATAAAAAAAAATACATAATCAAAGCAAACACCCACACCTCCCCCACCATGATCATTCATACATAAAATAGGGCAACATGCGGAACCGATGCTTAGCAAACTGCGACCGCGTCGTGAACATGAAGCTGGAATCATGAGGCGCACATTCCACACAAGGCTGATCGCTGACTCTCATTTCTGGACTGAATTCACATTAACTGCAGTCAGCTTCACAAGCAACGCAATGAGCTTTAGATTTACACTGATGACCATTTAAGGGAATGCACGCCGCACAATTATAAGGAGATGTAACTCAGTGCCCTGGGACTCTGGATAATACATAACGTGGCAGTGATAACTAAGTGATGTTACTGAGAGCCTTATACTGAGGGTGGATGTAACAGAGAATGTTATATTGGGAGCTTCATAATGAGTTGGGGTGGGGGGGGGGGGGTGAGTAAGAAAGAGGGTGTATTAACTAGGAGCCTTATAATGATGGTGGGGTGAGTAACAGAGAGGCTATTATTAATGAAAGTCTTGTACTGAGGGTGGGGTGAGTAAGAGAGAGAGTATTATAACTGGGAGCTCTATAATGAGGGTGTACTCTATGTCTATTTATGCTCCCGTGATCCAAAACAGCATTTAACGTTGAAAGATCAGACGTGCACTTACAGATAATGCAGGGAATTAATTAGAAAAATGAAGAAACAAAATCAATGGGGCTGAAATTCGCTTTATAACGCTGCCCGTTAGCACTGGTGCTAGGCGGCAAAGGTCTACCTTCGACGGTAAGCGGTGTCGACGCCTCGCCCTAAATTCAGTCGGCTCTTTGGCAGTGGCACCAAGAGGCAACGCTGCGCCGGCTAACGCCACCTGCGTGGTGACATCATCCAGCATACAACACCTCTTTGGATGTCTCTGACACGATATGTGCTTTGTATGGCTGCCGTACAAACAGGCAGCCGTACAGCCTGGAAAAAGTGGTCGTAAAAGAGCGGATCTCAGGCAGAATCGCCCAGAAAAGAAAGGTAAGTTTTTCTTTTTATTCATTTCTGCATGTTTTCATTAGTTTTAAGAGTGTGTGTGTGTGTGTGGATCGGAAAAGTTTTAGTTTTTTTCCTTCCCGTTTCTTTTCTAGCATGGCGGCAGCCTCCCGCCCAGGAAATTCAGTCGGCCTCCTGAGCTCCCGCCCGAGGATGAGTGTGCAACGCCACTTTTTATTGCTGCTCTGTCATCTCTGGGCGTGAAAACTGAATTTAGGACTTTCTGAGGCTGTACCTAACGCCCGGCGCTAAATTCAGCACTCGGGCGGTGACACCGCCTCATAAACGGCCATGAGCAATTTTGGCCCCAATGTTCTTTCGGTACTCTTTACAGGCTCTGCAATTTCTCCCCGTTATTCCCCACATCTTATCTGGAGGTAAGTTGGCTGAGGGGGTTGGGGAATGGAGGGGAACCACAGCCCTCCTGCTCGCAGGGGCACGGGACAGGAATGTCACCGTCGGGTGAGATGGGCAGCTGATCTCCAAGGTCCCGGCCCAGAAAGATATGACTACAACTGTGGCTAATCAGTGACGCAAGTCAAAAGGCGGGTGATTTAGCGATTTGATGACGTAAATGTGCTGCAGACTAGGAACCATATTTAATCACCTCCACCTGCGATTCAGCTACCTCCAAGCAAGGACGGGATTTCCTTTCTGCATTGCTGCGTGCTCATAGACCACTTCTTTTTATTCCTGAAAGGAGATCCTTTGTCGTTTCTCCGGCCTTGTCCCACCAACCATTAGCAGCAAAGGCCTCTGCAGCAATGGGGCGGAGGAGGAGGTAGACCTAACCCTCCCTGCCCATGGGGGCAAATCTCCACCTCTTGCACCCAATACCAGGAACACTCTCGTTGGGAGCTGTTGAACCATCACTGATGGTTCAAGCAGAGGTCAGTTGGAAACAAATAAAGAATCATGGAATTATACAGCACAGAAGGCGGCCATTCGGCCATCATGCCCGTGCAAGGTCTTTAAAAGAGATATCCAATTAGTCCCACTCTCTTGCTCTTTCCCCATAGCCCTGAACATTTTTCCTTTTCAAGTATTTCTCCTTATGAAAGTTACTATTGAATCTGCTTCCACCGCTCTTTCAGGCCACACATTCCAGAACATAACCACTTGCTGCATTAAAAAAAGTCTCCTCATCTCTCCCCTCCTGTTGTTTGAGTAAGGAATGGTCGGCGAGCGTGGGATGTGCAGAATCCTCACAGCTTCCCCAACTTAAATCCAAAAATAAATGTGAAATAATCAGTAAACAAGTCCCCTCTCTGACAGGAAGCTCCTGTGTCTCTTACCCAACACTTGTGAAAAATCTTTTGGCAAAAGTCTTCACATCGACAGAAAACCCTCGACATCGCTCCTGCTCTTTTATCACATGATTCGTGCACAAAATTTAGTTACATTTCGCCAAAGACCCGAAACAAGAGGAGCCCTCCGGCACAGCCTGAGATTAAGATGATAAGCAAACGCAGGTCGGACTACAAACTAGTCTACTTACAGTATGTCCTTCCGATCCTTTCACTTCCGCTGCCACAACCTCAGACTACGTTTAAGGGGGAGAAAAAAAACAACAAATATCTCATTACTTCATTTTTTTAGTCACCAATGATTACATGGAAAACTTGAAACAAAAAATGCATTTATTAGAAGTCATCCCCGCTATTGGCAGGGCCAGTGAAATTCTGCGCTAATTAATGGAATATTTGCACGTTGGATAGAATATTTTCACATTGTATGGGATATTTGCACCTTGTATGGAATATTTGCACCTTGTATGTGGATCTGTGCACATTTTAAAGGCTCAGGGGGTCACACAGTGGCTCAGGTTAGACAGGATTCCCTTTAACACTCACTTCATCCTGCTCCTCATGTTCCAATATGGCCTGGAGAAACGCCCGCCTCTCGTGGCTCGAGGACTTCTGATCGAACATCCCGGCTTGGATGACCTTCTGGTCGACATTGAGCTTGTATTTGGCCGCTGCCAGAATCTTCTCCTCCACGCTGTTCACGGTGCACAGGCGCAGCACGCGCACTTCATTCTGCTGCCCGATTCGGTGAGCGCGATCCTGAGCTTGTAAATCCTGAAACCAGCCAAAGTTACATCGCGGGTCAGAAATGCTGGCTTTTTTTCTTCCCTTCCTCCCTCAACGATAAACCCCCATCCTCCTCTGTGTTAGATCTCAGCCTAGATCATCATAGGCAGTCCCTCGAAGCGAGGATGACTTGCTTCCACGCCAAAAAGGGACGGCCATCAGCCTAGAAGGTAGGCTGGAACACCAGGAGGTGCAATGGAGCACCCCGTGTGACTGGTCTGGAGCGATTGTCAGCTTTCCCCGCATTGTGGCTGGGATTGTGAAAAACTGAGGACCATCTCCTGAAGGCACCAACTCCCCCTGGGGTACATACTTCCCCATCCCACTCCTGAAGCTCTCTCCTGTAAATGCCGACACCCTCCGATACCCCATCAACAGGCTGGGTCTCTTTTCTCTTGGAAAGAGAAGGCTGAGGGGTGACCTACTGGAGGTCTTTAAAATGATGAAAGGTTTTGATAAAGAGAGAGCGTTTCCACTTGTGGGGAAGAGCATAACTAGTGGCCACCAATATAAGACAGTCACCGAGAAATCCAATTGGGAATTCAGAAGAAACTTCTTTACCCAGAGAGTGGTGAGAATGTGGAACTCGCTGCCACAGGGAATGGTTGAGACAAATAGTATCGATGCATTTAAGGGGAGGCTGGACAAGCGTATGAGGGAGAAGGGATTAGAGGGTTATGCTGATAGATTTAGATGAGGAAAGATGGGAGGAGGCTCGAGTGGAGCATAAATGCCGGTATGGACTGGTTGGGCCGAATGGCCTGTTTTTGTGCCGTATATTCTAGGGAATCCTTTGTAAAGTGGACATTCTTCATGACCATGCCTAGGCACAGGGTTATTGCCTATTGAACAGAAGCAAGGACCCTGGCTAAACTTTCCCTCCCTCTCTAACTCTGGGATACCGAGTCCAACGGTAGCAACCCTACCACTTCCCTGGAGATCACCAAATCACACAACACAGAAGGTGGCCATTCAGCCCACCATGCCGGTGCAGGCTCTTTGAAAGAGTTATCCGATTAGTCCCACTCCCTCTGCTCTTTCCCCATAACCCTGCTAATATTTTCCTTTTCAAGTATTTATATAATTACCCTTTTGAAAGTTACTGTTGAATCTGCTTCCACCACCATTTCAGGCAGTGCATTCCAGATCACAACCCGCTGCGTAAAAAAAATTCTCATCCCCCCTCTGGTTCTTTTGCCATTGTCTTAAATCTGTGCCCTCTGGTCACCGACCCTCCTACCAGTGGAAACAGTTTCTGCTTATTTACTATATCAAAACCCCTCATGATTTTGAACACCTCTATTAAATCTTCTCTTAACGCTCTCTGCTCTAAGGAGAACAAGCTCAGCTTCTCCAGACTCGCCATGTAACTGAAGTCCCTCATCCTTTTTTTTTTCATTTTTGTACCATGTTTTGGTATCACACTGGAGAAATAAAATCTCACTCGTCATAACAATAAAGGCCCGTTTCCTGAGGAGGCTACATAATGAGCATCAAGAAACCTGGCTCAGTGACTGAGGAGAAACAAGTTATCAATAGTTAATGAACAGCCATAGGTGGGGAGATAAGTGGGTTAATTACTTCCGCCTGTTTATGGCAGGGCCATAAACCCATAAACAGAGAGCAGTGTAAGAGATAATCAGCGAGCACTCCTCTCGGCCTTTATCCGACTGCACCTATTTGACAGCGAGAACGCACAACTATTAAAAACTCTGATGAGGCCTGGCACACACACACACACACACACACACGATTTACAATAATCACTGCCCCTCCCATGCTGCTCCCTGGATCCGAGGAAGGGGATTGGATCGTAACAGTGCAGGCTCGCTCTCCGCTTTGCAGTGATTTTTGGGACCACCACCAACTCCATGATCCCCTCCAAGTCACACACCACCCTGACTTGGAAATATATCGGCTGTTCCTTCATCGTCACTGGGTCAAAATCCTGGCACTCCCTCCCTACCAGCACTGTGGGAGTACCTTCACCACACGGACTGCAGCGGTTCAAAAAGGCGGCTCACCACCACCTTCTCAAGGGCAATTAGGCTTGGGCAGTAAATGCCGGCCTTGCCAACGACGCCTACATCTTGTGAATGAATTAAAAGAGGTTATCAGTTCAAATCTCACTGGGAAATTGAATGCAATAAGTCTGGTCATGGGCTTCCACCAGATAAAGCGACCATGAAAGCTGCGTGGATTGTCGTACTAACCGAGCCTGTTCATGAATGTCCCTCGGGGAAGGGAACCTGCCCTCCTTATCCAGTCTGGCTTACAAGTGGCTCCAGCCCCAAACCTCTTCATGCCCTGTGATGTGGCCTGGCGAGCCACTCGGTTCTAAAAACAATCGCCATCAGCCAATGTTTCCTTTAATATTTTTTGTTGGGTATGCGACCCCTTTAAGGGGCTGTGTGGCCCATTCAAAATACCTCGCAAAGCGTTTTTTCCCCTATATAAAAGCCGGTGAGCCGGCTGCGCGGGCCCTGCAGAGCGTCGCACGGCAACGGGGGGGAGACTAGAACTAGACAGAATAATCTTAGAATAATAGACTGCCCATTTAAAACTGAGATGAGGAGGAATTTCTTCTCTCAGAGGGTTGTAAATCTGTGGAATTTGCTGCATCAGAGAGCTGTGGAGACTGGGACATTAAATAAATTTAAGACAGAGATAGACAGTTTCTTAACCGATAAGGGGTTAAGGTGTTATAGGGAGCGGGCAGGAAAGTGGACGTGAGCCCATGATCGGATCAGCCATGATCGCATTAAATGGCGGAGCAGGCTTGAGGGGCCGTATGGCCTACTCCTGCTCCTTTTTCTTAAGTAACGGTGCACTGTGACACTGGGCCCCTGCGATTCCTTTGAGCTGGTGGCTCCTGCAGTTAAAAAGGACCTCTCCACAACTGTCCATGTGGGCAATGGGAGAGGTGGTGAATAAAGGAACCCTGACTACTTGCCCTAAGGCCTCTGAGCTGTGCGTTTATAGCTTCATCAGATGCTTAAGCAAGGAAGATTACCGATTGCAGCCTGCCTCGGGATGGTGATGGTCAAAGGTAGCCATTTAATGTTGCAACCCAAGACTCGGAAAGAGAATTCTGTGTGTTAATTTCTGATGGCTGCAATTATAGAAATTGACAGCTGTGAAAGTGTTGCTGTGAAACTTTCAGTAACAGTCACTTCTAACTGCAGACCTGGCACCTATGGAGCTTTTGTTTCACAGACAGACTGCGAGTACAAAACCCAGCAGGTAGGATTCATAACAACATTTCTGATGCCCTCTAAAGGATCTGATTGGGAACAATTCGCCAGCTTGGAGAAGCTCTGCCCAATTCCACGGGACGAATCAAGGAATCGAGCCCTTCCTATCTAGAAAGGCACTTGAGCAGATTTAGTATACTGTATTCACTGCTCATGATGTGGTCTCCACATTGGGGAGACCAAACGAAGACTGGGCGATTGCTTTGTGGAACACCTCCGTTCAGACGGCAAGCGTGACCCCGAGCTTCTGGTCGCCTGTCATTTTAATTTTCCGCTCCACTCCCACTCTGACCTCTCTGTCCTTGGCCTCCTACACTGTGTTCTAATAAAGCTCGAGGAACGGCAGCTCATCTTTCAATCAGGCATTTTACAAACTTCCGAACTCAACATTGAGTTCAACAATTTCAGATCATAACCACTGCTCCCATTTTTCAGGCAGCAGTAGCTGTTAATGTTTCTGCTTTTGTCATTTACAGCTCCTCTAGACCCATCTTTTGTTTCTTTACTTGTCCCGTTACCACTCCCTTTTGCCTCGCACCATCATCCCTTCCCTTGTGTTTTTTCCTTCCCTCCCTCCACCTCTACACTTGCTTAAAACCTGTAACCTTTCCCAGTTTTGATGAAGGGTCACCGTCCTGAAACATTAACTCTGTTTCTCTCTCCACAGATGCTGCCTGACCCGTTGAGTATTTCCAGCATTTCCTGTTTTTATTAGAGCAGATTGTGCTGTCTAACCAGGCCTGTGTTAACCCTGCTACCAACACCCCATCACATGGACACGATGCTCAGTATTAGCGCAGCAAGTCCTCGCACATGAGCCACATCTTAGCATGAACGATTAGCACGGGTGAGGGAGGCCACTTGGCCCGCCCCTCCGTGGCAACGCATGAGCTAACCTCTTAAATAGTTTGAGTTTATTCCTCCCGCCCCTCCTGCCTGAGCCCATTAAAAGATATTAATCGCTCGGTGGTGTAATTGTAACTGCTCTTGGCAGTCGAGAAATGGGCGACAGCGGGTGGCCGCCATTTTTGACCCCCCCCACCCTGCCCAATTTCCTAATCCGTTGACTGCGATGGGTGTAAAATGGACGGCTGATCTGCTGTCGCCCGTTACCCGCCCGGTGGGAACAGTTACAATCGATCCCTTTGTGTGCAAAGTGCTTCCTGACATCAGTCCTGAAGTTAGCCTCTCCCAGTTTGTGTCTGTGTCCCCATGGCCCGTAGTCATAGTGAAACCTGAAGTGGTGACTCAGGAATAACCGTTTTTATTCCATTTAGTATATTTTATATCCCAATAAAACCCTTGCTTCCTTTGAACACTCAACAGTTCAAAGTTCATAGAAGCAGCACAGAAGAACATAAGGCAGTAGGAGCAGGAGTCGGCCATTAGGCCCCTCAAGCCTGCTCCGCCATTCAGTAAGATCATGGCTGATCTTCTACCTCAACTCCACTTTCCTGCACCGTCCCCATATCCCTTGATTCCCTTAATATTCAAAAATCTATCGATCTCTGTCTTGAATATACTTAAAGCCACAGCCCTCTGAGATGGAGAATTCTAAAGATTCACCACCCTTGAGTGAAGAAGTTTCTCTTCATCTCAGTCCTAAATGGCCGACCCCTTATTCTGAGACTGTGACCCCTGGTTCTAGACTCCCCAGCCAGGGGGAAACATCCTCTCTGCATCTACACCATCAAGCCCTGTAAGAATTTTGTATGTTTCAATGAGAAGGAGGCCTTGCAACCCGTGCTGACTGTTTGAAAAAGCAGTCGTGCTGAATCCCACTCACCCAGCCCGCTTTAGGTGCGTAACTCTGATGGTGACATTCACCGTGTAGGTGAACTGCGCGCTGCCTGGAGAGGAGGGGGTCGTGCGTTGGCTTCCTGCGGTACTCACTTGGTGCGGGTTCCAGTCGCTGTCAAAGATGACGACGGTGTCCGCGGCCTGGAGGTTCAGGCCCAGGCCCCCGGCCCGAGTGCTGAGCAGGAAAATGAAGTAGTGGGAGTTAGGTTCGTTGAATGTCTTCAGCAGCATGCCACGGTCGTCGGACTTGGTGGTGCCTGGAAGAGAGGGCGAGAGCTGGTTATTAAGACGGCACACGGGGTGGAACCAAACCCCTGCCCTTCCACCAAGTTAGATAGCTCAGTGCCGGCGCCACGCTCCTAACTGAAGATATTGTTCTTAGAAGTCCGGGGGGGGGCAAAGGGAAATCTTAAATTTTAAAAAAAGTTTCCAGCTACTCTGGTGATATTTGTGCAGTGTGATGGTATCCCGGGCACAGTAATGTTACTGGACTAATAATCCAGAGAATGCAAGTTCAAATCCCATTTAAAAATAAAACACTGGTATTGGTGGAAGTGACTGTGAATCTGTCAGATTGTCGTAAAAAACCCAACTGGTTCACTAATGGGAATGGAAACCTGCCGTCCTTACTCGGTCTGGTCCTATTAGCATTGGGCTCTTAACTGTCTTCTGATTTGAAGAAGAAACCCCACAACCACCTGCTCAAGGCAACTAGGGATGGACGACAAATGCCAGCAAGAATGAATAACAAAAATATCTGGCCGATTTGCTGGATGTAACCAGTGATGTCCAGAGTGATGCACAGCATCACCTGGTGGTAGATTGATTCCATAACAGCCACAGAGAAATCATCGAATCATAGAATGATACACCACAGAAGGCCATTCAGCCCATCATACCTGTGCCGGATAAAGTAAGGCCCTTCAGGGAGCCAGGGCATCAGTCGCAGCTCGTCTATCATCCCTCAGTGTCTTCAAAGTTCCTTCAGTACAGCGTTGAACTACCGAGCTGAAGGACAAACTCACCTAGTCCAAACTGGGAGAATCTTTAACCAGGGTGCTGTGTGGGAAATCAGGCTGGCAAATGTTTGGATGTATTCCTGGAGGTTATATCACGTGACCTTCTGGGGGAGGGGGAGCGGGAAGGGTGTGTGTGGGAGCAAGAAGAGACTGTGAGTGGGGGGTGTGTGGAGCGAGGAAAGGGGGTTGTGGGGAGCGGGGAAGGTGTGTGTGTGTGTGTGGGGGGGGGGGGAACGAGGAGAGAGTGCGGGGAGGGGGTGGTTCTTCCACCCGGCCTCCCTCTGTCGCGACATCACATTTGGAGCGGGAACCAGTTTCTCCCGGAAATCCAGCCGGTGCCACCCGGCATCTGCCCGTATAAAGCAGGCACACAGGCAAATAGCGCCACAGTTTTCAATAGGGGAGCAGCACCATGACAGATTTCTGCAAAATTAAAATTTCTCTCTTTGGACACTTGGGCCATACTGGCATGGACCCCCCTTCCCTTCTCTCCCCCATCCCTGCACCAGCCAGTGTGACAAGCTTCCGCTCCAGGATCCCAGTGCCGCTATGCAGCCAGTGGCCCACAAGCGCTAATGTCCACACCCCCATTTTGCAATTGAAACCCCCCAGGATTCAGCATGTCTGAGTCAGGGAGGATAGAATTCCCACCTGCTGTACTTCTGACAGTGCAGCGGGGTGCCAGGAATTTCTCGGTTCCGGACTTTAATATTGAAAAATAGTACGGGAGCTCCCCCTGATGGCTTTCTTGGTAGGTGCCTTTTGACTGAGCGAGCCTGTCTCAGTTAGGTTGCCAGTACAGCCACTACAATTGGCCTCAGCACCTCTGAGTTAGGGAGGGGGACGGGGTGGTCGGCATGAAACAAAGTCAGCCAGGTGTCCTGCTCCTGAATAGTACCTAGTTACCCAACTCCACCCTCTGCTGATGACTATTGGTGTGTTTGGTTATCAGGTGAAGTTAGGATTAGGCTAGGTTGTGATGTTCTGACTCAAATTTTAACCTAAAGCCCGTCAGGAAATTGGGATCGGGTGCAAATGACTTCAAACTGGCGCTGCATCCAATCCCATCAGTTTCCTGACGGGCAGCTGACCAATGTTCCCTGTGAGCTGCAGTTTATTCCGCGTGGCCTGTTTCTTTTAATGCGCAGTCTCTTTAAATTTCTGCGCACGTGCAGTATTTACAATGTAAAAGCCGGTGAGCGGCCTCCGCGGGACCTTTCAAATTACTGTGCGGCTGCACGCACCTTGGCGGGAACATTGCAGGTGACTCCCGAGTGTCTAGTCTCACAAAATGAAGAGCTGTCACTTGGATGAGGTACGGTGGGAGGAGGGGAGCGGGGGAAGGTGGAGCTGCTTGTGGAACTGTATCCCTAGAGGGAGTGAGTACCTTCAGGATCGTGGGATGGGAGGGGTTGGGGGGCGGGGGGGGGGGGAAAGTCGTCGAACACGCCAGACCACACTCACCGTCCAATCGGAGGTACTTGAAGCTGCGGTAGGCAAAGTAGTCTTCCATGATGGTCATCAGCGAGGTCATCTGGCAGAAGAGCAGCACCCGGTGATTGGTGGCTCGCAGCTTGGGGAGAATCCTGTCCAGCAGTTCGAACTTCCCCGAGGCCCGGTACAGGTCGGCCCTGTCAGCGAACAACACGATTCAACGGGACTCCACACCACTCTCCCGCTCCATGCCAGACAGGCAGGCACGGCAAGCATTCCAGCCCAACATTAAGCGTTATTTTGAAAACAATTCTTCTTGGCTGGCAATGCCTCAGATTTAAAAATCCTCATCCTTTTTTTCAAATCCCTCCATGGCCCTCTCCCTATCTCTAACTTCTTCCAGCTCTACAACCCTCCGAAATATCTACGCTCCTCCAATACTGGCCTCTTGGGCAGCCCTGATTTTAACAGCTCCACCATTGGTGGCCGTACCTTCAGCTGATTGGGCCCTAAGTTCTGGAATTCCCTTAAAACCTCTTTGACCAAACTTTTGGACACCTATCTCCTTCTGTGGCTCGGTGTCAATGCTCCTGTGAAGTGCCTTGAGACATTTCACTACGTATAAATTCAAGTTGTTGTTGAATGTAATCTCACTGATTGCAGACACCCTGTGATGCTCACGTGCACACACCAGGGCCCCTTTGGCTTTGGGGTATTTGGCCATTGGAAGGCTCTGGGTTGGCTGCTTGTAAGCTCAACACCAATTCTGTGGCGTCAGCAGCCACCAGGCAACAGCTCGAGACATCGGCCTTCCCTCACCTCTATCCTGCTGGCACAGCAACCAACACACTCAGAGAATCACTGTCCAAGCTGCCTAGCTTTGAGCCACTGTTGCTTAGGACCATCAGGCAATGAAAGCACTATAGTATTTGAAGTACTGATCAGAGAGAGATCACGTGTTAACAGCTGGCTCCTTATATTCCGAGAGCGATTGAGTGGTTCTCTACAGCTCTGCTTGTATGTGGAAATTCTCTGTGTGTCCCACTCTTGGGCCACAGACACTTTCAACTCATGATCTTAGCCGGTCAGATAAATTGTTGCACCGTCCGTGATTGGGGAAACAGCTCAGGTCAGTGCGGCCTGTACAGGATAGAGCAGGGTCTCAAGTTCGAATCTTTCCTCAGCTGGATCCCGGCTACTGATTAGACTCAACCTTACACACTCCATTAGTGAGAATCAACCTTACACGCTCTGTAATGTGTGCACCCACGAGTATGTTCACAGGCTGGTAGAACTGTTGAGTTGTGAATCGCTTCGCCAGTCACATGATGTTCACAAGACTCAATAAAACCCCAGCCAGTTGGGTTCAGGAGACCCACATTGAGGCAGGTGGTTGTGAGCCTGGTGGATGAACTGGTAATATGTAGTGTGATTGTTAAACCGTTACTAATAACCCAACTAGTTCTTAATAGCAAAGTGTTGCTATGAATTCTTAAGTAAAGAACCCATGAAGCAATACATTACACGCTCCATTAGTGAGACCCAATCAGAGAAACTTAACCTTACACACTCGATCACTGAGACTCATCCTTACACACTCACTCCATACGCGACTCTCATGGCCCCGGTGGGTGCGGCTATGTAGTCAGGTCTTACTTACCCTTGTACAATGCCTCCAGTAAATCCTAAGTGTTCTGAAAAAGACTCCTGGTTGGGAAAGAAAAAAAGATGAAAAGGTAAGTAGGAAGGACACAAGCAAACACTGCAATATCCCGAGTCCTCGGGGAGCGCTGCAGCCCTGCACCCGGTATCCACTTAACTCCGTCACAGAATCACCAAACTGCCAATCACACTGTCTGATTTGCATCATGCACCTTGCGGTTTTCAATTTGGATGGTTTTCAATTTTCACAATCACATAAGCCGATTTCTAGATCCCACTTCCAGGGAATCGTACAGAACAGAAGGAGGCCATTCGGCCCATCGAGTTTGTGCCGGCTCTTTCGAAGAGCAATCCAGTTAGACCCACTCCCCCGCTCTTTCCCTATATCTCTGCAATTTTTTCTCCTTCAAGTATTGCCTCTTGAAAGCTACAATTAAATCTGTTTCCTACATGCTATAGAAACATAGAAAATAGGTGCAGGAGCAGGTCATTTGGCCTTTCGAGCCTGCACCACCATTCAATATGATTATGGCTGATCATGCAACTTCAGTACACCACTCCTGCCTTCCCTCCCTACCCCCTGATCCCTTTAGCCATAAGGGCCACATCCGACTCCCTTTTGAATATATCCAATGAACTGGACTCAACAACTTTCTGTGATAGAGAATTCCATAGGTTCGCAATTCTCTGGGTGAAAAAGTTTCTCCTCATCTCGGTCCTTTATGGCTCACCCCTTATCCTTAGACTGTGACCCCTGGTTTTGGACTTGCCCAACATCAGGAACATTCTTCCTGCATTTAATCTGTCCAATCCCCTCAGAATTTTATATGCTTCTATGAGATCCCCTTTCATTCTTCTAAATTCTAGTGAATATAAGCCTAGTCTATCCAGTCTTTCTTCATATGTCAGTCCTGCCATCCTGATAATCAGTCTGGTGAACCTTCGCTGCACTCCCTCAATAGCAAGAAGTTCCTTCCTCAGATTAGGAGACCAAAATTGCACACAATACTCAAGGTGTGGTCTCACCAAGGCCCTGTACAACTGCAGCAAGACCTCCCTGCTCCTATACTTAAATCCTCTTGCTATGAAGGCCAACATGCCATTTGCTTTCTTTACTGCCTGCCTACTTTCAATGACTGGTGTACCATGATACCACCTCTCCTTTTACTAACCTGTCACCATTCAGATAATAATCTGCCTTCCAGTTTTTGCCACCAAAGTGGATAATCTCACACTTAGCCACATTATACTGCATCTGCCATGCATTTGCCCACTCACCTAACCTGTCCAAGTCACTCTGCAGCCTCTTAGCATCCTCCTCACAGCTCACACTGCCACCTAGCTTAGTGTCATCTGCAAACTTGGAGATATTACATTCAATTCCTTCGTCTAAATCATTAATATATATTGTAAATAGCTGGGGTCCCAGCACTGAACCTTGCGGTACCCCACTAGTCACTGCCTGCCATTCTGAAAAGGACCCGTTTATTCCCATTCTTTGCTTCCTGTCTGCCAACCGGTTCTCTATCCACGTCAATAACATCATCCTCAATCCCATGTGCCTTAATTTTGCACACTAATCTCTTGTGTGGGACCTTGTCAAAAGCCTTTTGAAAGTCCAAATACACCACACCCACTGGTTCTCCCTTATCCACTCTACTAGTTACATCCTCAAAAAATTCGAGAAGATTTGTCAAGCATGATTTCCCTTTCATAAATCCATGCTGACTTGGACCGATCCTGTCACTGCTTTCCAAATGCACTACTATTACATCTTTAATAATTGATTCCAGCATTTTCCCTACCACCGATGTCAGGCTAACCGGTCTATAAATCTCTCTCCCTCCTTTTTTAAAAAATGGGGTTACATTAGCTACACTCCAACCCATAGGAACTGATCCAGAGTCTATGGAATGTTGGAAAATGACCACCAATGCATCTACTATTTCTCGGGCCACTTCCTTAAGTACTCTGGGATGCAGACTATCAGGCCCTGGGGATTTATCGGCCTTCAATCCCATTAATTTCCCTAACACCATTTCCTGACTAATAAGGATTTCCCCCAGTTCCTCCTTCTCGCAAATATTTTCGGGAGGTTATTCATGTCTTCCTTAGTGAAGACAGAACCAAAGTATTTGTTCATTTGGTCTGCCATTTCTTTGTTCCCCATTATGAATTCACCTGATTCTGACTGCAAGGGATTTACATTTGTCTTCACGAATCTTTTTCTTTTCCCATATCTATAGAAGGTTTTGCAGTCAGTTTTTATGTTCCCTGCAAGTTTACTCGCATACTCTATTTTCCCCCTCCTAATTAAATCCTCCTCTGCTGAATTTTAAATTTCTCCCAGTCCTCAGATTTGATGCTTTTTCTGGACAATTTATATGCCTCGTCCTTGGATTTAACATTATCCCTAATTTCCCTGGTTAGCCACGGTTGAGTCACCTTCCCCGTTTTATTTTTACGCCAGTCAGGGATGTACAATTGTTGTAGTTCATCCATGTGATCTTTAAATGTCTGCCATTGCCTATCCACCGTCAACCCTTTAAGTATCATTCGCCAGTCTATTCTAGCCAATTCATGTCTCATATCATCGAAGTTACCTATCGGGCATAATAATCCCTGGAATTTATTTCCAGGGTGGGAATTCTGAGCAGCCTCGACTGAATTGCTTTCAATTGCAATCCGCTCAGGAAAGTGCTGGATCCTGATTAATAGCAGAGCACAGCTCACACAATGCAGAGTAGAGGTCAATGGCCCAAGATGGGCATCGTTATATACACACACGGCACATCCACATCCGAATGGAAAACAGAAGCAGAGACGATCGTCCATCTCCTGCTTAGAGAGCAGTGGATGCAAAGGGATTCTGAAACAGGGCAACTTCATATTCTGGAGTTTGCTGGAAACTGATTTATGGTAAGAACAGCGACCTCCACAGGCACCCTGTATTATTACTGCAATAATTCAACAACTTACTGTGCAGAATTTCTGTAATCATTCTCAATTTAAAAAATAAAATACAACATTGACAAGAATTGGATGCTGAGTCACTTTGTGTACCCAGTGACTCTGGCACCAGAACTGCAATACGAGTTTGGTGTTAAACTATTTACCGTCACAACGCCCCAATAGGTTAGTGTGGTGCTGAGCCTCTGAGACCAAATCCTTGGTCTGTGCAGAATTCACTGATCTCGGACACGGCAGCAATTACTGCGTTATAACTGCCCCTGCACGCTTGTGCTAGGTAGGAGGAAATGAAGAAACCAGGCGTGGTTCCTGTTCCTGTTTACTATCCAGAGACATCGGCGCACGTGGAGACTTTGGGCAAGGACGACGTTGGGATTGCGTGTGATGCCTTCCATTGTTATAAAGCCCCCGGACTCGTCTTATAGATGAAGCGTAGATGCTTGGTTCAGGGCCGTCAGTTCCTGCAGAGCCAAACCCCGCAAGAGGCATCATCCTCATGTATATGCACACGCACAATCGTGTACTGGAACAACCAATGCACATGTGCACACTCACAACTGTGCATGCTCACACACACATGCAGATTTTCAAGCACAGGTCTCTGGGTAAGTATTCAGGAGCAAGAATCTGGCCTGGTTTTGCTTACGCTGGCGAGATTCACACCTTCTCCCTGAGCACCTCGACCCCACTCTGCAGGTCTCTGTGCAGCGGAAGTGAGATCAGGAGAATTACAAACGTGAACAGATTGCGTGAGAGTGACTGGAGTTTAGCTAATCTGCTCAGTTCAGATAGGTGATGTATTTTCGGGGGCTCTGATTCTGGACCAACAGTGTTGTTGCCTCGGTGTGCCATCCATCACGCAGTCACACTGGCACCTAGTGGGCAGAGCCGCTTACCTCGATGTGCTGGAACATGTACGGGTGGTTACAAATCTTCCTCAGCTGCATAATGGTGTTCATCAGTGTCTTTGTGCCTCCTTTTCCCTAAAAGGAAAGAGGCAAAGAGCTCACAGTTCAAAGGCAGAACCTGGCCTGAACAGAGTGCGCAGAGGTTAAAGGTTGTGACACAAAATAACTCAATTGAAATATATTGGATTTTGAGGGGGATTGGTATGGTAAATGCCGAGAAGTCGTTTCCCCTGGCCGGAGAGTCTAGAACTAGGAGGCAGAGTCTCAGGATAAGGCTTCGGCTATTTAGACTGAGATGAGGAATCATAGGATAGAATCATAGAAGGGTTACAGCACAGGAGACCATTCGACCCAGCGAGCCCCTGCCGGCTCTCTGCAAGAGCACATCAGCCAGTCCCAATCCCAACCCTTTCTCCGTAAGCCCCGCAATTTTTTTTCTTTTTGTTACTTATCCAATTCCCTTTTGAAAGCCACAGTTGAATCTGCCTCCACTGCCCTTACAGATCGTGACCACTTGCTGCATTAAAAAAGTTTTTCCTCATGTCGCCTTTGGACCTTCTGCCAATTACCTTAAATCTGTGTCCTCTGGTTTTGGAACCTTCTGCCAATGAATTTCATCACTCAGAGGGTTGTGAATCTTTGGAATGTTCTACTCCAAAGGGCTGTGGATGCTGAATCGTTGCGTATATTCAAGGCAGATATTGTTAGATTTTTGGACTGTCGGGGAATCAAGGGATGTGGAGGCCGGGCGGGAAAGTGGAGTTGAGGTCAAAGATCAACCATGATCTTACGGAATGGCGGAGCAGGCTCGAGGGGCCGTAAGGCCTACTCCTGCTCCTATTTCTTATGTTGTCCAGAAGAAGACATTCTTCACTGATTTTGGGACAACAGCCTGTCCTCCCAGAGACAGAAGGCCAGAAACAGTCTATATAAATGTTAATTCACAAATTTCAAGGATCGTATGAAGATTGCAAAGCTGCCAGCAGCTTTTAACCTTGTGAGTTCAGGTTTCAATAGAGGAAAGGTTGCACAGACTAGGCTTGTATTCCCTTGAGCATAGAAGATTAAGGGGGTGATCTAACTGAAGTATTTAAGATAATCAAAGGGGTCGACAGGAGATAGGGGAAAACTATTTCCTCTGGTGGTGGGTGGGGCGCGGTATCCAGAACAAGGAGGCATAACCTTAAAATTAGAGCTAGGCCATTCAGGGCGATGTCACACAAAGGGTAGTGGAAATCTGGAACTCCCCCTAAAAGCTGTTGAGGCCGGGGGTGAACTGAAAATGTTAAAACGGAGATATTACAACACAGAAATGCCACATTCGGCCCAATTGGTCAATGTTGGTGTTTATCCTCCACATGAGCGGTCTCCTAATCTCATGTGCACAACCTCCTGCCATATTGCTTATCCCCCTTACCTTCAATCACCATCCAACTCCCATTCACCCATCCGCCCTGTGCTCGCTGACCTACACTGGCTCCCGGTCCAAAAACAATTTTAAAATTCTTATTCTTGTTTTCAAATCCCCCCATGGCCTCGGCCCTCCCTATCTCTGTAACCTCCTCCAGCACTACAACCAACATTCCCGCTAAGCTGTGCAGCTGTCTGGAGGTCCCACACAGGCCTCTCACTGGCATTTACATGCAACAAATCGCGCCTGTGTGAAAATTTGAATGGGCTGCGCAACAAATTAAAGGGACCGTGCACCTAAAATAAAAATTAGAGGGAATATTACCTACAACCCTCCGATATCTCTGCGCCCCATCAATTCTGACCTCTTGGACATCTCCGATTTTAATCGCTCCACCATTGGCAGCCGTGCCTTCAGCTTCCAATGCCCTAAACTCTGGAATTCCCTCCTGTAATGTATGCACCTATGAGTATGCTCACAGGTTTGTAGAGCTGTTGAGTTGTGAGTGGCTTAGCCAATCACATGTTGTTCACAAGACTCAATAAAACCCCAGCCAGTTGGGTTCAGGGAATCCACGATGAGGCAGGTGGTTGTGAGCCTGGTGGATGAACTGGTAATGTGTAGTGTGATTGTTAAACCTTTGCTAATAAACCAACTTGTTCTTAATGGCAATGTGTTGCTATGAATTCTTAAGCAAAGAACCCTTGAAGCAAATACATGACACCTCCTTAAACCTCTCCGCCTCTCTCTCTCTCTCTCTCTCTCTCTCTCTCTAAGGCGCTCGTTAAAACCTACCTCTTTGACAAAACTTTTGCTGTAATTTCACCTTATATGGCTCGGTGTTAAATTGTTTGATAATCGCTCCTGTGAAGCGCCTTGGGACTATTTACTACATTTAGAGAGCTATATAAATGCAAGTTGTTGTTATTCTTTAATGTTGAGATGATCTCTGCTTCAATCGGGCGTTCCATGACCCTTTGTTTAAAACAGTTGTCCTGCTCTCTGTCCTAAATGTCTTACATTTAACCTTTTATCCTGCTCTAGACCCCCTCAATCACTGGAAACAGCCCGTTTCTGTTTACCCTGTCCCAGCCCGCCATCATTTCAAACGCCTCGATCAAAACACGCCAACCAAATTTGCAAAGCCACAAACAGCCTGGCCAAAACTTCGGCAGATGGAAGTGACCCAAATACACGGCCAGCCACCAGAGATAGCCAAAGTCATTGGCAGGCCGCATTGTATCGCACGAAAGCAACGCGTGACGAATAAAGGCGATTAATAACTAACAGTGATGGCCCCGGCGAGGGGGTCAGTGCTGGCAGATAACTGGGCCGTTTCCAAACCTTTTTGTCCTTCTCTGAGCCGTCGGTCAGCAGCACGCCCTTGGCCTGCATGTGGCGATACAGGACCCTCTGCAAAGCCGACATGTCGCATTTAATTACGTATTCCACCTACGAGGGAATAAAGCAGCATTTCAACCGGGGCCGGAGCATGGTGCGCAGAGTCACTTGTCGCGGTGCCGGAGTTGGCCAGTTTACCCCACGAACCTCGTCTCAGATTCGGCCTCTCGCACACCCCCCTCCTCTCCTCACCCTGTCATTGGCGGCCGAGCCTTCAACCGCCCAGGCGCCATGAGGTGAGTGTACCCACATACAATGCAGGTATGCCCACACACGAGGTGAGTTTTTAAAAATTATTTATTCACGGGATTAGGCCATCCCCACTTGCCCTTAAGGTGGTGGTGGTGAGCACCTTCTTGAACGGCTGCAGTCCATCGTAGCAGTTTTCTTAGTATGACTGAGTGGCTCGCTAGGCCGTCTCAGAGGGCAGTTAAGAGTCAACCACATTGTTGTGGGTCTGGAATCACAAATAGGCCCAAACCGAGTAAGGACGGCAGCTTAGAAGAATGAGAGGTGATCTTAGGAAACATATAGGATTTTGAGGGGGCTTGACAGGGTAGATACAGAGAGGATGTTTCCCCTCGTGGGGGGAATCTAGAACTAGGGGGCATTGTTTCAGAATAAGGGATTGCCCATTTAAAATTTCTTCTCTCAGAGGGTCATGAATCTTTGGAATTCTCTACCCCAGAGAGCCGTGGAGGCAGGGTCATTGAATATATTTAAGGTGGAGATAGACAGATTTTTGAACTATAGGGGAGTCAAGGGTTATGAGGAGCGGGCAGGAAAATGGAGTTGAGGCCAAGATTAGATCAGCCATGATCTTATTGAATGGCGGAGCAGGCTCAAGGGGCCAAATGGTCTACTCCTGCTTCTTTATGTTCTTAAGGGTTTTTACTTACAATCTGGTAGTTTCATGGTCACCATTACTGATACTAGCTCTTTATTTCATAATTTACTGAATTTAAATTCCCCAACTGCCATGGTGGGATTTGAATTCACATCTGAGGATCATTAGTCCAGGCCTCTGGATTACTAGTCCAGTAACATAACCACTATACTACTGTACCCACACCAATGCAGGTATGACCACACACGAGGTGAGTGAACCCAATGACTACCAGTGTAAACCCAGTGTGGGTCAGTGAACTGACATCCTGGTGTACCTACAATAAGAAAGAAGTTGTGGTCTGGTAAGGTCAGACATACTTCTTCCTGTTTGCCAGAGTGCGACGGAACAGAATAAAAGGACACTGGGGAAGCGGGGAGCGGGGGCAAGATGATCCAGATAAGAAAGAAAATAAAGAAATTAAACTGTGTGGACTGTGAAATACAATCTGCTCCCACTGAACTCACCCCATTCCCTGAGTTAGTGCGTGGGGCTAAGTGCTCGAGGAGGGGGAGAGGTGACAGGGCTCTCAGTAAATGAATGATCATATTAGCAACCAATGATCTGACAACATCGCTATATTCTAAAGTTTAGTCTCACTGGTCAGGTAACTGTTAGCAATACAGCGAGCTCCCAGCTGCTGTGCATTTACAATTAACTGTGGGAATTTATTTTATTAAAATAGGTGTCAGCAAGTTGTCGAATGTTCTGGGAGGCATTAGAAAATGTTACAGAAGTGAGGCAAATGTGTTTGACATTGAATATAAAAAGGTGGTGTGTTAAATCTGTACAAACAGTGATTGCTATGGGACGATGCAGACGTCCTATTTTGGAAGGATATTAGAGCCATGGTAAGGGTCCAGTGAAGCATCACTAGAATGAATAAGCATGAAAAAAGGCTCGTTTTTTTCCCCACCAACTGGAATAGAGACAGTTAGGGGGGAATGTAATAGTGGAGCTCTGTCACTTCCATGTGACGCTGTAGTAACTCCCAGTGAGGTGATGCTTTTTGGGGAGGGATAACTAGACTAAAAAACACTCAAGAAGCTCGACACCATCCAGGACAAAGCAGCCCGCTTGATTGGCACCCCATCCACCACCTTAAACATTCACTCCCTCCATCAGTGGTGCACCATGTCTGCAGTGTGCACCATCTATAAAACACACTGCAGCAACTCGCCAAGGTTTCTTTGGCAGCACCTCCCAAACCTCTACCGTCTAGAAGGACGAGGGCAGCAGGCACATGGGAACACCATCACCTCCAAGTTCCCCTCCAAGTCACACACCAACCTGACTTGGACAAATATCGCCATTCCTTCATCACCGCTGGATCAAATTCCTGGAACTCCCTCCCTAACAGCACTGTGGGAGTACCTTCACCACATGGACTGCAGTGGTTCAAGAAGGCGGCTCACCACCGCCTTTCTTAAGGGCAATTAAGGATGGGCAATAAATGCCGGCCTTGCCAGCGACGCCCGCATTCCGTGAACGAATAAAAAGAAAGATCTGTTCGGAGACTCAGGTGGGTGAATTGACCACCGGTTATGTGGAAGTCCCATCGCAGACTGAACCAAGCCTCATGTGGCGATCCCAATCAGCTCAGTCCAGCAGAGTCAGTGATGTCAATTTTGAGGCTGTAGTTACTATGGCTATGGCAACAGCCATTTAAAAAGCCTCCTGAAATAGGTGTCAATTCCCCGCCATTCCTAGCCCCCAACCAACACAATCCCACAGGACTTTAAACTGCTTGATTTCACCGCACACTGTGAGGGAGAGGCAATCACCTTCTCAGGTAGCTGGGCTTCTACTTCCTTTTTCAATCGCCTCAACAGGAAGGGGCGGAGAACCTTGTGCAAGCGTCGGATGATCAGAATGGTCTCCTCTTCATTTAGGTCCACCTGTGTGACATTAACAGACGACGGGACGTTAAGCAAAATGGTGCCAGCCCGACGATTTAGGTTTCTGAAAAGGAACGCATTTAAAAAAAAACTCCATCTTATTGAAAGACTTGCATTTATATAGCGCCGTTCACGACCTCAGGACGTCCCAAAGCGCTTTACAGCCAATGAAGTATTTTTTGGAGTGTAGTCACTGTTGTAATGTGGAAAACGTGGCAGCCATTTTGCACACAGCAAGCTCCCACAAACAGCAATGTGATAATGACCAGATAATCTGTTTTTTTATTGGTGGTGTTGGTTGAGGGATAAATATTGGTCAAGACACCGGGGAGAACGCCCCTGTTCTTCAAAAAGTTTGAAAAGAGATTTTTTACGTCCATCTGAGATGGCAGATGGGGCCTTGGTTTAACATCTCATCCGAAAGACGACACCTCCGACAGTGTAGCGCTCCCTCAGTACTGCGGTGAAGTGTCAGCCTGGATTATGTGCTCAAGTACGTCTGGTGTGGGGCTTGAACCCATGACCTTCCAACTGAGAGGCAAGAGTGCTCGTTACCCACTGAGCCATGGCGGACAACTAAGAAAACAGCTGGCAATGGCCAACAGCACCCAGCTCCATTGCAATAATAAATAGCGCAGCAAGACTCAACACACCCCTCCCCCGTGTTCCCCCCCCAAAAAAAACATACCTAGAATCCCTCCAACAGGCAAGTCGTGCCTCCCACCATGGATGTGGCAGGAGACCCCCCAGCGTAAAGCAGCCATCACATAACACAGAGCCTCTGATCACATCGATCTTATTATTTAGAAGCAATTGAAGGAAGGTTCCTGGTCACAATTATTTTTATTTTTATTAATAATGACTAAACTGAACACTTTGGGCACTTGTCTTGCTGCTTGCTGTGAAGTGGGACTGTGCGATGTTCGGGAACTAAAACTACAAACCAAAATGGGGAACATTCTGGGAATGTTTTAGTCCCAGTTATAATCAACATTCATTTCTGGTTCAGAGTGGATTAATCCCGATTCAACTCAAATCATTTTATTGCTCCCGCGAAGCACCTTGGAGCGTTTTACAACATTAACCATTTGCATTTATATACACCTTTAACGTAGTAAAATGTTCCAAGACGCTTAACAGGAGTATTACAAAACAAAATTTGATACTGAGCCACATAAGGAGATATTAGGACAGGCTTGGTCAAAGAGGTAGGTTTTAAGGAGCATCTTAAAGGAGGAAAGAGAGGCGGAGAGGTTTAGGGAGGGAGTTCCAGAGCTTGGGGCCCAGGCAGATGAAGGCACGGCCGCCAATGGTGGAGCGATGGAAACTGGGGATGCGCAAGAGGCCAGAATTGGAGGAGCGCAGACATCTCGGAGGGTGGCAGGGCTGGAGGAGGTTAAAGGCGCGATATAAATGCACGCTGTTGTCATTGAATCGACAACGACCAGATCTGTGAAACCCTTCGTACAATGGTGACCTCTGACCTCACCCACTTGATGTACCTTTTCTCCCGTCATGGCGAAGGGGGCGTTGAACCACTGCTCAAACGTGTTGCAGCTTTTGAAAATAGTGGGCAGGAGGAAATTGAGGAGTGCCCACAGCTCGGGCAGCTTGTTTTGCAGCGGGGTGCCAGTGAGTAGCAGACGGCGCGGTGCCACATAATGCGTGTTCAGCACCTGTGTCAGCTTACAGTGATGGTTCTTCATACGGTGGCCCTCGTCCACTATCATGTACTTCCAACGGATCTGAGGAAAAGAAAACACTTGAAATCAACAAGTTGTATTTATATAGCGCCTTTACAGGAGTATTATGTGATAAAAATTTGACACCAAGTAGAAATTAGGGCAGGTGACCAAAAGCTTAGTCAAAGAGGTAGATTTTAAGGAGCATCTTGAAGGAGGAAAGAGAGGCGGAGAGCTTTAGGCAGCGAGTTCCAGAGCTTGGGGCCCAGGCAACAGAAGGCACGGCCACCGATGGTTGAGCGATTTATAATCAGGGATGCTCAGGAGGGCAGAAATAGAGGAGTGCAGACATCTCGGGGATTGTGGGGCTGGAGGAGATTACAGAGATAGAGAGGGGTGAGGCCATGGAGGGATTTAAAATAAGCATGAACATTTTGAAATCGAGGCGTTGCTTAACCGGAAGCCAATGTAGGTCAGCGAGCACAGGAGGTGATGGGTGAGCGGGACTTGGTGCGAGTTAGGACCCAGGCAGCTGAGTTTTGGATCACCTCTAGTCTACGTAGGGTAGAATGTGGGAGGCCGGCCACGAGAGCGTTGGAATAGTCAAGTCTAGAGGTAACAAAGGCACGGATGAGGGTTCAGCAGCGGTTGAGCTGAGGCAAAGGTGGAAATAAAAATCGTCAGTGAATCGGTTTTTGGAGAACGAAAGCGTCACCCGGGAACTGGGGAGGGGGCCAGGGGGATGGATAAGGGGAACAGATAGTGGATGAGAATCAGGGAGAATGGATCTACAGAAGAGGGAACGATTCTGTGGAAAAATGGATCTCTAAATGTATTGGTTTAGAGAGGGCATAATTTCAAAGTTTGCAGATAATACAAAACTCAGAAGTGTAGTAAACAGTGAGGAGGACAGTAACAGCCTTGAGGACGGCATAGACAGGCTGACAAAATGGGTAGATAGATGGCAGATGAAATTTAACACAGAGTAGTGTGAAGTGATGCATTTTGGAAGGAAGAATGAGGAGAGGCTATATAAACTAAATGGTACAATTTTAAAGGGTGTAGGAACAGGGAGTGCTGGGGGTGTGTGTACACAAATCTTTGAAGGTGGCAGGACAGGTTGAGAAGGCTGTTAGAAAGGCATATGGGGATTCCTGGCTTTATAAACAGAGGCATAGGGTCTGAAATTGCCTATCCCGATAAGGCCTCGGGAATGGCCACCGACTCTCCGCTGAGGGGCTGCCATTTTTTACAATTGCCTTTCCTCAGGGTCGGAACGGTGTAGGGGACCGCTCTGCCTGTTTTTCCGTCGCGGCATGAACACTTACTGACCGGCGGCACCCCCTTCCCGAAATTGCCCCGCTGGTGCGGCGCCGCTGCCCATCGGTGTCTCCGACAGCTTTTTCTGTCGGTGCATCTCTTGTTAGTCGGTGGTGTGGCGGCTGCCCTAAAAGGGAAGGTGGCACTGCCGGTGACGCCATTGTATTTTTTTGATTGTCGGCCGACTGCCAGGTCGGCCCGACAATTGTGCCCCCCGGGTTCGGCTAGGCCTCCAACATGCAGCCTGGCACCCCCTCCTTGCTGGTCCAGTGAACGTAACTGAAAAATCTGCAGAGCTCACAGTGGCCCACCCCTTTAACTGAAGGGGACAGACATTGTTACGTGTTAGCGCGACGCTGATGACTGGTTGGGGCGGGTGACCCGCTGCAAAGGCAGTTCCGCCCCTCAGCTGCCACTACATCCGCCCCGTCCGATAAAAAACTTCAAAGTGCCGAATATCGACGGCAGCTCCGCCGCATAGGTTGCAGCGGAGAAAAACTTCAGAAAACGGAGGCTGCGACCCGTTTCAGGTAATGGGCAATTTATGCCCCATAAGAGTACAAAAGTAAGGAAGTTATGCTAAACTGTTATAAATCACGGGATAGACCCCAGCTGGAGCATTGCATCCAATTTTTAGCACCACACTTTAGGAAGGATGTCATGGCCTCAGAGAGGGTGCAGAGTAGATTTACTACAATGGTACCAGGAATGGGGAACTTCAGTTACATGGGGAGACTAGAGAAGGTAGCGATGTTCTTCTTAGAGCAGAGAAGGTTAAGGGGAGATGATAGATGTGTTCAAAATTATGAAGGATTTTGATAAGAGTAAATAAGGAGTAACTGTTTCCAGTGGCAGGAGGGTCGGTAACCAAAGGACAAAGAATAAAGATAATTGGAGGCGAGATGAAGAGACATTTCTTTTACGAAGCAAGCTGTTCTGATCTGGAACGCGCTGCCTGAAAGGATGCTGGGAGCAGATTCGACAGTAACTTTCAAATGAGAATTGGGTAAATACTTGAAGGGAAAACATTTGCTGGGCTACGGGAAAGGGAAGGGGATTGGGAGTAATTAGATTGCTCTTTCAAAGGGCCGTCACAGGCACAACGGGTCCAATGGCTTTCTTCTGTGCTATGCCGCTCCATTATTCTACACTGGAGCTATAGATCTCTCAAATTAGAAAGGTATTTGAATGTGGGCGCTGGGTTACTGAGGCAGTGGGCTAGCAGTGCAGTGGGGTAGACACAGGGGTACCAGGGCAGTGGGGTAGACACTGAGGTAACAGGGCAGTGAATTAGACACTGGGGTAACAAGGAAGTGGATTAGACACTGGGGTAACAGGGAAGTGGATTAGACACTGGGGTAACAGGGAAGTGAATTAGACACTGGGGTAACAAGGAAGTGGATTAGACACTGGGGTAACAGGGAAGTGGATTAGACACTGGGGTAACAGGGAAGTGCATTAGACACTGAGGTAACAGGGAAGTGCATTAGACACTGGGGTAACAGGGCAGTGGATTAGACACTGGGGTAACAGGGGCAGTGAATTACATACTGGGATACCAGGGCAGTGGATTAGACACTGGGGTAACAGGGAAGTGGATTAGACACTGGGGTAACAGGGGCAGTGGACTAGACACTGGGGTAACAGGGCAGTGGGCTAGGCACTGAGGTAACAGGGCAGTGGGCTAGGCACTGGGGTAACAGGGCAGTGGGCTAGGCGCTGGGGTAACAGGGCAGTGGGCTCGGCACTGGGGTAATGTGGGCAGTGGATTAGACACTGGGGTAACAGGGGCAATGGATTAGACTGGGGCAACAGGGCAGTGTGGTAGGCACTGGGGTAACAGGGCAGTGGGGTAGGCACTGGGGTAACAGGGGCAGTGGATTAAACACTGGGGTAACAGGGGCAGTGGAGGCAGTGGATTAGACACTGGGGAAACAGGGGCAATGGCTTAGACACTGGGGTAACAGGGCAGTGGATTAGACACTGGAATAAACAGGGCAGTGTGGTCGGCACTAGGGTAACAGGGCAGTAGGGTAGACACTGGGGTAAAGGGGTAGTGGATTGGACTCTGGGGTAACGGGCAGTGGATTAGATACTGGGGTACGAGGGCAGTGGATTAGACACTGGGGTAACAGAGGAAGTGGATTAGACACTGGGGTAACAGGGGCAGTGGATTAGACACTGGGGTAACAGGTGCAGTGGATTAGATACTGGGGTACCAGGGGCAGTGGATTAGATACTGGGGTATCAGGGCAGTGGATTAGACACTGGGATAAACAGGGCAGTGTGGTCGGCACTGGGGTAACAGGGCAGTGGGGTAGACACTGGGTGTAACAGGGGCAATGGATTGCACTGGGGTAACAGGGGCAGTGAATTACATACTGGGATACCAGGGCAGTGGATTAGACACTGGGGTAACAGGGGCACTGGATTAGACACTGGGATACCAGGGCAGTGGATTAGACACTGGGGTAACAGGGGCAGTGGATTAGACACTGGGGTAACAGGGAAGTGGATTAGACACTGGGGTAACAGGGGCAGTGGACTAGACACTGGGGTACCAGGGCAGTGGAGTAGACACTGGAGTAACAGGGGCAGTGGATTAAACACTGGGGTAACAGGGGCAGTTGATTCGACACTGGGGTAACAGGGGCAGTTGATTCGACACTGGGGTAACAGGGGCAGTGGATTAGACACTGGGGTAACAGGGCAGTGGATTAGACACTGGGGTAACAGGGCAGTGGATTAGACACTGGGGTAACAGGGGCAGTGGACTAGACACTGGGGTACCAGGGCAGTGGACTAGACACTGGAGTAACAGGGGCAGTGGATTAAACACTGGGGTAACAGGGGCAGTGGAGGCAGAGGATTAGACACTGGGGTAACAGGGGCAGTTGATTCGACACTGGGGTAACAGGGGCAGTGGATTAGACACTGGGTAACAGGGGCAGTGGATTAGACACTGGGGTAACAGGGGCAGTGGAGGCAGTGGATTAGACACTGGGGTAACAGGGGCAGTTGATTCGACACTGGGGTAACAGGGGCAGTGGATTTGACACTGGGGTAACAGGGGCAGTGGATTCGACACTGGGGTAACAGGGGCAGTGGATTCGACACTGGGGTAACAGGGGCAGTGGATTCGACACTGGGGTAACAGGGAAGTACATTAGACACTGGGGTAACAGGGAGGTACATTAGACACTGGGGTAATAGGGGCAGAGGGCTAGGCACTGGGGTAACAGGGCAGTGGGTTAGGCACTGGGGTAACAGGGCAGTGGGCTAGGCACTGGGGTAACAGGGCAGTGGGCTCGGCACTGGGGTAACGGGGGCAGTGGATTAGACACTGGGGTAACAGGGGCAATGGATTAGACACTGGGGTAACAGGGCAGTGTGGTAGGCACTGGGGTAACAGGACAGTGGGGCAGGCACTGGGGTAACAGGGGCAATGGCTTAGACACTGGGGTAACAGGGGCAGTGGATTAGATACTGGGGTAACAGGTGCAGTGGATTAGATACTGGGGTACCAGGGCAGTGGATTAGACACTGGAATAAACAGGGCAGTGTGGTCGGCACTGGGGTAACAGGGCAGTGGGGTAGACATTGGGTGTAACAGGGGCAGTGGATTGCACTGGGGTAACAGGGGCAGTGGATTAGACACTGGGGTAACAGGGGCAGTGGACTAGACACTGGGGTACCACGGCAGTGGAGTAGACACTCGAGTAACAGGGGCAGTGGATTAAACACTGGGGTAACAGGGGCAGTGGAGGCAGTGGATTAGACACTGGGGTAACAGGGGCAGTGGATTAGACACTGGGGTAACAGGGGCAGTGGAGGCAGTGGATTAGACACTGGGGTAACAGGGGCAATTGATTCGACACTGGGGTAACAGGGGCAGTGGATTCGACACTGTGGTAACAGGGGCAGTGGATTCGACACTGGGGTAACAGGGTCAGTGGATTCGACACTGGGGTAACAGGGGCAGTGGATTCGACACTGGGGTAACGGGCAGTGGATTCGACACTGGGATAACAGGGGCAGTGGATTAGATGCTGAGGTACGATGGCAGTGGATTAGACGCTGGGGTAACAGGGGCAGTGGATTAGACACTGGGGTAACAGAGGCAGTGGATTAGAAACTGGGGTACCAGGGCAGTGGATTAGACACTGGGATAAACAGGGCAGTGTGGTCGGCATGGGGTAACAGGGCAGTGGGGTAGACACTGGGGTAACAGGGGCAGTGGATTGGACACTGGGGTAACAGGGGCAGTGGATTAGACACTGGGGTACCAGGGCAGTGGATTAGACACTGGAGTAACAGGGGCAGTGGTTTAAACACTGGGGTAACCGGGGCAGTGGATTAAACACAGGGGTAACGGGACAGTGGATTGGACACTGGGGTAACAGGGGCAGTGGATTAGACACTGGGGTAACAGGGGCAGTGGATTAGACACTTGGGTAACAGAGGCAGTGGATTAGACACTGGGGTAACAGGGGCAATGGATTCGACACTGGGGTAACAGTGGCAGTGGATTAGACACTGGGGTAACAGGGGCAATGGATTCGACACTGGGGTAACTGGGGCAGTGGATTAGACACTGGGGTAACAGGGGCAGTGGATTAGATACTGGGGTAACAGGGGCAGTGGATTAAACACTGGGGTAACAGGGGCAGTGGAGGCAGTGGATTAGACACTGGGGTAACAGGGGCAGTGGATTAGACATTGGAGTAACGGGCAGTGGATCAGACACTGGGGTAACAGGGGCAGTGGATTTGACACTGGGGTAACAGGGGCAGTGAATTAGACGCTGGGGTAACGGGCAGTGAATTAGACGCTGGGGTAACAGGGGCAGTGGAGGCAGTGGATTAGACACTGGGGTAACAGGGGCAGTTGATTCGACACTGGGGTAACAGGGGCAGTGGATTCGACACTGGGGTAACAGGGGCAGTGGATTCGACACTGGGGTAACAGGGAAGTGGATTAGACACTGGGGTAACAGGGAAGTGCATTAGACACTGGGGTAACAGGGAAGTACATTAGACACTGGGGTAACAGGGCAGTGGATTAGACACTGGGGTAACAGGGGCAGTGGGCTAGGCACTGGGGTAACAGGGCAGTGGGCTAGGCACTGAGGTAACAGGGCAGTGGGCTAGGCACTGGGGTAACAGGGCAGTGGGCTAGGCACTGGGGTAACAGGGCAGTGGGCTCGGCACTGGGGTAACGGGGGCAGTGGATTAGACACTGGGGTAACAGGGGCAATGGATTAGACACTGGGGTAAAAGGGCAGTGTGGTAGGCACTGGGGTAACAGGACAGTGGATTGGACACTGGGATAACAGGGGCAGTGGATTAGACACTGGGGTAACAGGGGCAGTGGATTAGACACTGGGGTAACAGGGGCAGTGGATTAGACACTGGGGTAACAGGGGCAGTGGATTAGACACTGGGGTAACAGGGGCAGTGGATTAGACACTGGGGTAACAGGGGCAGTGGATTAGACACTGGGGTAACAGGGGCAGTGGATTAGACATTGGAGTAACGGGCAGTGGATCAGACATTGGGGTAACAGGACAGTGGATTGGACACTGGGGTAACAGGGTCAGTGGATCAGACACTGGGGTAACAGGGGCAATGGATCAGACACTGGGGTAATAGGGACAGTGGATCAGACACTGGGGTAACAGGGGCAGTGGATCAGACACTGGGGTAACAGGGGCAGTGGATGAGACACTGGGGTAACAGGGGCAGTGGATGAGAATCTGGGGTAACAGGGGCAGTGGATTAGACACTGAGGTAACAGGGGCAGTGGATAAGACACTGGGGTAACAGGGGCAGTGGATAAGACACTGGGGTAATAGGGGCAGTGGATTAGACACTGGGGTAACAGGGGCAGTGGATGAGACACTGGGGTAACAGGGGCAGTGGATCAGACACTGGGGTAATAGGGGCAGTGGATCAGACACTGGGGTAACAGGGGCAGTGGATCAGACACTGGGGTAATAGGGGCAGTGGATGAGACACTGGGGTAACAGGGGCAGTGGATGAGAAACTGGGGTAACAGGGGCAGTGGATTAGACACTGGGGTAACAGGGGCAGTGGATTAGACACTGGGGTAACGGGCAGTGGATAAGACACTGGGGTAATAGGGGCAGTGGATTCGACACTGGGGTAACAGGGGCAGTGGATTAGACACTGGGGTAACAGGGGCAATGGATTAGACACTGGGGTAACCAGGGCAGTGGATTAGACACTGGGGTAACAGGGCAGTGGATTGGACACTGGGGTAACAGGGGCAGTGGATTGGACACTGGGGTAACAGGGGCAGTGGATTAGACACTGGGGTAACAGGGGCAGTGGATTAGACACTGGGGTAACAGGGGCAGTGGATTAGACACTGGGGTAACAGGGGCAGTGGATTAGACACTGGGGTAATAGGGGCAGTGGATCAGACACTGGGGTAACAGGGGCAGTGGATGAGAAACTAGGGTAACAAGGGCAGTGGATTAGACACTGGGGTAACAGGGGCAGTGGATAAGACACTGGGGTAACAGGGGCAGTGGATAAGACACTGGGGTAATAGGGGCAGTGGATTAGACACTGGGACAACAGGGTCAGTGGATTAGACACTGGGGTAACAGGGGCAGTATTTTAGACACTGGGGTAACAGGGGTAGTGGATTAGACACTGGGGTAACAGGGGCAGTGGATTAGATACTGGGGTAACAGGACAGTGGATTGGACACTGGGGTAACAGGGGCACTGGATCAGACACTGGGGTAACAGGGGCAGTGGATCAGACACTGGGGTAATAGGGGCAGTGGATCAGACACTGGGGTAACAGGGCCAGTGAATTAGACGCTGGGGTAACAGGGCAATGGGGTAGACACTGGGGTTATAGGGCAGTGGATTAGACACTGGGGTAACAGGGGAAGTGGATAAGACACTGGGGTAACAGGGGCAGTGGATAAGACACTGGGGTAATAGGGGCAGTGGATTAGACACTGGGGTAACAGGGGCAATGGATTAGACACTGGGGTAATCGGGGCAGTGGATTAGACACTGGGGTAACAGGGGCAGTGGATTAGACACTGGGGTAACAGGGCAGTGGATTAGACACTGGGGTAACAGGGCAGTGGTTTAGACACTGGGGTAACAGGGGCAGTGGATTAGATACTGGGGTAACAGGGGCAGTGGATTAGACACTGGGGTAACAGGGGCAGTGGATTAGACACTGGGGTAACAGGGGCAGTGGATTAGACACTGGGGTGACAGGGGCAGTGGATTAGACACTGCGGTAACAGGGGCAGTGGATTAGACACTGCGGTAACAGGGGCAGTGGATTAGACACTGGGGTAACAGGGACAGTGGATTAGACACTGCGGTAACAGGGGCAGTGGATTAGACACTGGGGTAACATGGGCACTGGATTAGACACTGGGGTAACTGGGGCAGTGTATTAGACACTGGGATTACAGGGGCAGTGGATTAGACACTGGGGTAATTGGGGCAGTGCATTAGACACTGGGATAACAGGGGCAGTGGATTAGACACTGGGGTAACAGGGGCAGTGGATTAGACACTGGGGTAACAGGGGCAGTGGATTAGACACTGGGGTAACAGGGGCAGTGGAATTAGACACTGGGGTAACAGGGGCAGTGGAATTAGACACTGGGGTAACAGGATAGTGGATTGGACACTGGGGTAACAGGGCAGAGGATTAGACACTGGGGTAACAGGACAGTGGATTGGACACTGGGGTAACAGGGGCAGTGGATCAGACACTGGGGTAACAAGGGCAGTGGATTAGACACTGGGGTAACAAGGGCAGTGGATTAGACACTGGGGTAACAGGAGCACTGGATTAGACACTGGGGTAACTGGGGCAGTGGATTAGACACTGGGGTAACAGGGGTAGTGGATTAGACACTGGGGTAACAGGGGCAGTGGATTAGACACTGGAGTAACAGGAGCAGTGGATTAGACACTGGAGTAACAGGGGCAGTGGATCAGACACTGGGGTAACAGGGACAGTGGATCAGACACTGGGGTAATAGGGGCAGTGGATCAGACACTGGGGTAACAGGGCCAGTGAATTAGACGCTGGGGTAACAGGGCAATGGGGTAGACACTGGGGTTATAGGGCAGTGGATTAGACACTGGGGTAACAGGGGCAGTGGATCAGACACTGGGGTAATAGGGGCAGTGGATCAGACACTGGGGTAACAGGGGCAGTGGATGAGAAACTGGGGTAACAGGGGCAGTGGATTAGACACTGGGGTAACAGGGGCAGTGGATTAGACACTGGGGTAACAGGGGCAGTGGATAAGACACTGGGGTAACAGGGGCAGTGGATAAGACACTGGGGTAATAGGGGCAGTGGATTAGACACTGGGGTAACAGGGGCAATGGATTAGACACTGGGGTAATCGGGGCAGTGGATTAGACACTGGGGTAACAGGGGCAGTGGATTAGATACTGGGGTAACAGGGGCAGTGGATCAGACACTGGGGTAACAGGGGCAGTGGAAAAGACACTGGGCTAATACGGGCAGTGGATACGACACTGGGGTAACAGGGGCAGTGGATCAGACACTGGGGTAATAGGGGCAGTGGATGAGACACTGGGGTAACAGGGGCAGTGGATGAGAAACTGGGGTAACAGGGGCAGCGGATTAGACACTGGGGTAACAGGGGCAGTGGATCAGACACTGGGGTAATAGGGGCAGTGGATGAGACACTGGGGTAACAGGGGCAGTGGATGAGAAACTGGGGTAACAGGGGCAGTGGATTAGACACTGGGGTAACAGGGGCAGTGGATAAGACACTGAGGTAACAGGGGCAGTGGATAAGACACTGGGGTAATAGGGGCAGTGGATTAGACACTGGGGTAACAGGGGCAGTGGATCAGACACTGGGGTAATAGGGGCAGTGGATCAGACACTGGGGTAACAGGGGCAGTGGATCAGACACTGGGGTAATAGGGGCAGTGGATCAGACACTGGGGTAACAGGGGCAGTGGATGAGAAACTGGGGTAACAGGGGCAATGGATCAGACACTGGGGTAACAGGGGCAGTGGATAAGACACTGGGGTAATAGGGGCAGTGGATTAGACACTGGGGTAACAGGGGCAGTGGATTAGACACTGGGGTAACAGGGGCAATGGATTAGACACTGGGTTAACCGGGGCAGTGGATTAGACACTGGGGTAACAGGGGCAGTGGATTAGACACTGGGGTAACAGGGCAGTGGATTGGACACTGGGGTAACAGGACAGTGGATTGGACACTGGGGTAACAGCGGCAGTGGTTTTGACACTGGGGTAACAGAGGAAGTGGATGAGACAGTGGGGTAACAGGGGCAGCAGATTCGACACTGGGGTAACAGGGGCAGTGGATTAGACACTGGGGTAACAGGGGCAGTGGATTAGACACTGGGGTAACAGGGGCAGTGGATTGGACACTGGGGTAACAGGGGCAGTGGATTAGACATTGGAGTAACGGGCAGTGGATGAGACACTGGGGTAACAGGGGCAGTGGATTAGACACTGGGGTAACAGGGGCAGTGGAATTGACACTGGGGTAACAGGGCCAGTGAATTAGATGCTGGGGTAACAGGGCAATGGGGTAGACACTGGGGTAACAGGGGCTGCAGACTAGACACTGGGGTAACAGGGACTATGGATTCGACACTGGGGTAACAGGGGCAGTGGATTCGACACTGGGGTAACAGGGGCAGTGGATCCGACACTGGGATAACAGGGGCAGTGGATTAGACACTGGGGTAACAGGGGCAGTGGATTAGACACTGGGTAACAGGGCAGTGGATTAGACACTGGGGTAACAGGGCAGTGGATTAGACACTGTAGTAACAGGGGCAGTCGATTAGACACTGGGGTAACAGGGGCAGTGGATTAGACACTGGGGTAACAGGGGCAGTGGATTAGACACTGGAGTAACAGGGGCAATGGATTAGAAACTGGGGTAACAGGGGCAGTGGATTAGACACTGGGGTAATAGGGGCAGTGGATTAGACACTGGGGTAACAGGGGCAGTGGATGAGTCACTGGGGTAACAGGGGCAGTGGATTAGACACTGGGGTAATAGGGGCAGTGGATTAGACACTGGGGTAATAGGGGCAGTGGATTAGACACTGGGGTAACAGGGGCAGTGGATTAGACACTGGGGTAACAGGGACTGTGAATTAGACACTGGGGTAACAGGGGCAGTGGATTAGACACTGAGGTAACAGGGGCAGTGGATTAGACACTGGGGTGACAGGGGCAGTGGATTAGACACTGGGGTGACAGGGGCAGTGGATTAGACACTGGGGTGACAGTGGCAGTGGATAAGACACTGAGGTAACAGGGGCAGTGGATAAGACACTGGGGTAATAGGGGCAGTGGATTAGACACTGGGGTAATAGGGGCAGTGGATCAGACACTGGGGTAACAGGGGCAGTGGATCAGACACTGGGGTAATAGGGGCAGTGGATCAGACACTGGGGTAACAGGGGCAGTGGATGAGAAACTGGGGTAATAGGGGCAGTGGATTAGACACTGGGGTAACAGGGGCAGTGGATAAGATACTGGGGTAACAGGGGCAGTGGATAAGACACTGGGGTAATAGGGGCAGTGGATTAGACACTGGGGTAACAGGGGCAGTGGATTAGACACTGGGGTAACAGGGGCAATGGATTAGACACTGGGTTAACCGGGGCAGTGGATTAGACACTGGGGTAACAGGGGCAGTGGATTAGACACTGGGGTAACAGGGCAGTGGATTGGACACTGGGGTAACAGGACAGTGGATTGGACACTGGGGTAACAGGGGCAGTGGTTTTGACACTGGGGTAACAGAGGAAGTGGATGAGACAGTGGGGTAACAGGGGCAGCAGATTAGACACTGGGGTAACAGGGGCAGTGGATTAGACACTGGGGTAACAGGGGCAGTGGATTAGACACTGGGGTAACAGGGGCAGTGGATTAGACACTGGGGTAACAGGGGCAGTGGATTGGACACTGGGGTAACAGGGGCAGTGGATTAGACATTGGAGTAACGGGCAGTGGATGAGACACTGGGGTAACAGGGGCAGTGGATTAGACACTGGGGTAACAGGGGCAGTGGAATTGACACTGGGGTAACAGGGCCAGTGAATTAGACGCTGGGGTAACAGGGCAATGGGGTAGACACTGGGGTAACAGGGGCTGTAGATTAGACACTGGGGTAACAGGGACTATGGATATGACACTGGGGTAACAGGGGCAGTGAATTAGACGCCTGGGTAACAGGGGCAGTGGATTAGATACTGGGGTAACAGGGGCACTGGATTAGACACTGGGGTAACGGGCAGTGGATTAGACACTCGGGTAACAGGGGCAGTGGATTAGACACTGGGGCAATAGGGCACTGAGGTAGGCACTGGGGTAACAGGGGCAGTGGATTCGATACTGGGGTAACAGGACAGTGGATTAGACACTGGGGTAACAGGGCAGTGGATTATACACTGGGGTAACAGGACAGTGGATTGGACACTGGGGTAACAGGGGCAGTGGATTAGGCACTGGGATAACAGGGGCAGTGGATTAGACACTGGGGTAACAGGGGCAGTGGATTAGACACTGGAGTAACAGGGGCAATGGATTAGACACTGGGGTAACAGGGGCAGTGGATTAGACACTGGGGTAACAGGGTCAGTGGATTAGACACTGGGGTAACAGGGGCAGTGGATTAGACACTGGGGTAACAGGGGCAGTGGATTAGACACTGGAGTAACAGGGGCAGTGGATTAGACACTGGGGTAACAGGGTCAGTGGATTAGACACTGGGGTAACAGGGGCAGTGGAATTAGACACTGGGGTAACAGGATAGTGGATTGGACACTGGGGTAACAGGGCAGTGGATTAGACACTGGGGTAATAGGACAGTGGATTGGACACTGGGGTAACAGGACAGTGGATTGGACACTGGGGTAACAGGGGCAGTGGATCAGACACTGGAGTAACGGGCAGTGGATCAGACACTGGGGTAACAAGGGCAGTGGATTAGACACTGGGGTAACAGGAGCACTGGATTAGACACTGGGGTAACTGGGGCAGTGGATTAGACACTGGGACAACAGGGTCAGTGGATTAGACACTGGGGTAACTGGGGCAGTATTTTAGACACTGGGGTAACAGGGGTAGTGGATTAGACACTGGGGTAACAGGGGCAGTGGATTAGACACTGGAGTAACAGGGGCAGTGGATTAGACACTGGGGTAACAGGGCAGTGGATTAGACACTGGGCTAACAAGGCAGTGGATTAGACACTGGGGTAACAGGGCAGTGGATTGGACACTGGGCTAACAGGGGCAGTGGATCAGACACTGGGGTAACAGGGGCAGTGGATCAGACACTGGGGTAATACGGGCAGTGGATGAGACACTGGGGTAGCAGGGGCAGTGGATTAGACACTGGGGTAACAGGGGCAGTGGATTAGATACTGGGGTAACAGGACAGTGGATTAGACACTGGGGTAACAGGGGCAGTGGATTAGCCACTGGGGTAACAGGACAGTGGATTGGACACTGGGGTAACAGGGGCACTGGATCAGACACTGGGGTAACAGGGGCAGTGGATCAGACACTGGGGTAATAGGGGCAGTGGATCAGACACTGGGGTAACAGGGCCAGTGAATTAGACGCTGGGGTAACAGGGCAATGGGGTAGACACTGGGGTTATAGGGCAGTGGATAAGAGAGTCGGGTAACAGGGGCAGTGGGTGAGACACTGGGGTAACAGGGGCAGTGGATTGGACACTGGGGTAACAGGGGCAGTGGATTAGACACTGGGGTAACAGGGGCAGTGGATTAGACATTGGAGTAACGGGCAGTGGATCAGACACTGGGGTAACAGGGGCAGTGGATTAGACACTGGGGTAACAGGTGCAGTGGATGAGACACTGGGGTAACAGGGGCAGTGGATGAGAAAGTGGGGCAACAGGGGCAGTGGATTAGACACTGGGGTAACAGGGGCAGTGGATAAGACACTGGGGTAACAGTGGCAGTGGATTAGACATTGGAGTAACGGGCAGTGGATCAGACACTGGGGTAACAGGACAGTGGATTGGACACTGGGGTAACAGGGTCAGTGGATCAGACACTGGGGTAACAGGGGCAATGGATCAGACACTGGGGTAATAGGGGCAGTGGATCAGACACTGGGGTAACAGGGGCAGTGGATCAGACACTGGGGTAACAGGGGCAGTGGATGAGACACCGGGGTAACAATGGCAGTGGATGAGAAACTGGGGTAACAGGGGCAGTGGATTAGACACTGGGGTAACAGGGGCAGTGGATAAGACACTGGGGTAACAGGGGCAGTGGATAAGACACTGGGGTAATAGGGGCAGTGGATTAGACACTGGGGTAACAGGGGCAGTGGATCAGACACTGGGGTAACGGGCAGTGGATCAGACACTGGGGTAACAGGTGCAGTGGATCAGACACTGGGGTAATAGGGGCAGTGGATGAGACACTGGGGTAACAGGGGCAGTGGATGAGAAACTGGGGTAACAGGGGCAGTGGATTAGACACTGGGGTAACAGGGGCAGTGGATAAGACACTGGGGTAATAGGGGCAGTGGATTAGACACTGGGGTAACAGGGACAGTGGATTAGACACTGGGGTAACAGGGGCAGTGGATTAGACACTGGGGTAACAGGGCAGTGGATTGGACACTGGGGTAACAGGATAGTGGATTGGACACTGGGATAACAGGGGCAGTGGTTTAGACACTGGGGTAACAGAGGCAGTGGATTCGACACTGGGGTAACAGGGGCAGTGGATTAGACACTGGGGTAACAGGGGCAGTGGATTAGACACTGGGGTAACAGGGGCAGTGGATTAGACACTGGAGTAACAGGGGCAGTGGATTAGACACTGGGGTAACAGGGGCAGTGGATTAGACACTGGGGTAACAGGGGCAGTGGATTAGACACTGGGGTAACAGGGCAGTGGATTAGACACTGGGGTAACAGGGGCAGTGGATTGCACACTGGGGTAACAGGGGCAGTGGATTAGACACTGGGGTAACAGGGGCAGTGGATTAGACATTGGAGTAACGGGCAGTGGATCAGACACTGGGGTAACAGGGGCAGTGGAATAGACACTGGGGTAACAGGGCCAGTGAATTAGACGCTGGGGTAACAGGGCAATGGGGTAGACACTGGGGTTATAGGGCAGTGGATTAGACACTGGGGTTATAGGGCAGTGGATTAGACACTGGGGTAACAGGGGCTGTAGATTAGACACTGGGGTAACAGGGACTATGGATATGACACTGGGGTAACAGGGGCAGTGAATTAGACGCTGGGGTAACAGGGCAATGGGGTAGACACTGGGGTTATAGGGCAGTGGATTAGACACTGGGGTAACAGGGGCAGTGGATCAGACACTGGGGTAATAGGGGCAGTGGATCAGACACTGGAGTAACAGGGGCAGTGGATTAAACACTGGGGTAACCGGGGCAGTGGATTAGACACTGGGGTAACAGGGGCAGTGGATTAGACACTGGGGTAACAGGGGCAGTGGATTAGACATTGGAGTAACGGGCAGTGGATCAGACACTGGGGTAACAGGACAGTGGATTGGACACTGGGGTAACAGGGACAGTGGATCAGACACTGGGGTAACAGGGGCAATGGATCAGACACTGGGGTAATAGGGGCAGTGGATCAGACACTGGTGTAACAGGGGCAGTGGATCAGACACTGGGGTAACAGGGGCAGTGGATGAGACACTGGGGTAACAGGGGCAGTGGATTAGACACTGGGGTAACAGGGGCAGTGGATTAGACACTGGGGTAACAGGGGCAGTGAATTAGACACTGGGGTAACAGGGGCAGTGAATTAGAAACTGTAGTAACAGGGGCAGTGGATTAGACACTGCGGTAAGAGGGGCAGTGGATTAGACACTGGGGTAACAGGGGCAGTGGATAAGAGAGTCGGGTAACAGGGGCAGTAGATTAGATACTGGGGTAACGGGGCAGTGGATTAGACACTGGGGTAATTGGGGCAGTGTATTAGACACTGGGATAACAGGGGCAGTGGATTAGACACTGGGGTAACAGGGGCAGTGTATTAGACACTGGGATAACAGGGGCTGTGGATTAGACACTGGGGTAACAGGGGCAGTGGATTAGACACTGGGGTAACAGGGGCAGTGGATTAGACACTGGGGTAACAGGGGCAGTGGATTAGACATTGGAGTAACGGGCAGTGGATCAGACACTGGGGTAACAGGACAGTGGATTGGACACTGGGGTAACAGGGGCAGTGGATCAGACACTGGGGTAACAGGGGCAATGGATCAGACACTGGGGTAATAGGGGCAGTGGATCAGACACTGGTGTAACAGGGGCAGTGGATCAGACACTGGGGTAACAGGGGCAGTGGATGAGACACTGGGGTAACAGGGGCAGTGGATTAGACACTGGGGTAACAGGGGCAGTGGATTAGACACTGGGGTAACAGGGGCAGTGAATTAGACACTGGGGTAACAGGGGCAGTGAATTAGAAACTGTAGTAACAGGGGCAGTGGATTAGGCACTGCGGTAAGAGGGGCAGTGGATTAGACACTGGGGTAACAGGGGCAGTGGATAAGAGAGTCGGGTAACAGGGGCAGTAGATTAGATACTGGGGTAACAGGGGCAGTGGATTAGACACTGGGGTAACAGGGGCAGTGGATTAGACACTGGGGTAATTGGGGCAGTGTATTAGACACTGGGATAACAGGGGCAGTGGATTAGACACTGGGGTAACAGGGGCAGTGTATTAGACACTGGGATAACAGGGGCTGTGGATTAGACACTGGGGTAACAGGGGCAGTGGATTAGACACTGGGGTAACAGGGGCAGTGGATTAGACACTGGGGTAACAGGGGCAGTGGATTAGGCACTAGGGTAATAGGTGCAGTGGACTAGACACTGGGGTAACAGGGGCAGTGGAATTAGACACTGGGGTAACAGGACAGTGGATTGGACACTGGAGTAACGGGCAGTGGATCAGACACTGGGGTAACAAGGGCAGTGGATTAGACACTGGGGTAACAGGGGCAGTATTTTAGACACTGGGGTAACAGGGGTAGTGGATTAGACACTGGGGTAACAGGGGCAGTGGATTAGACACTGGAGTAACAGGAGCAGTGGATTAGACACTGGAGTAACAAGGCAGTGGATTAGACACTGGGGTAACAGGGCTGTGGATTGGACACTGGGGTAACAGGTGCAGTGGATTAGACACTGGGGTAACAGGGCAGTGGATTAGACATTGGGATAAACAGTGCAGTGTGGTTGGCACTGGGGTAACAGGGCAGTGGGGTAGACACTGGGGGTAACAGGGGCAGTGGACGAGACACTGGGGTAACGGGTCAATGGATTAGACACTGGGGTAACTGGGGCAGTGGATTAGACACTGAGACAACAGGGTCAGTGGATTAGACACTGGGGTAACAGGGGCAGTGGGTTAGACACTGGGGTAACAGGGCAGTGGATTAGACACTGGGGTAACAAGGCAGTGGATTAGACACTGGGGTAACAGGGGCAGTGGATTGGACACTGGGGTAACAGGGGCAGTGGATTAGCCACTGGGGTAACAGGACGGTGGATTGGACACTGGGGTAACAGGGGCACTGGATCAGACACTGGGGTAACAGGGGCAGAGGATCAGACACTGGAGTAATAGGGGCAGTGGATCAGACACTGGGATAACAGGGGCAGTGGATCAGACACTGGGGTAATAGGGGCAGTGGATGAGACACTGGGGTAACAGGGGCAGTGGATGAGAAACTGGGGTAACAGGGGCAGTGGATTAGACACTGGGGTAACAGGGGCAGTGGATAAGACACTGGGGTAACAGGGGCAGTGGATAAGACACTGGGGTAATAGGGGCAGTGGATTAGACACTGGGGTAACAGGGGCAGTGGATTAGACACTGGGGTAACAGGGGCAGTGGATTAGACACTGGGGTAACAGGGCAGTGGATTAGACACTGGGGTAACAGGGGCAGTGGATTGGACACTGGGGTAACAGGGGCAGTGGATAAGACACTGGGGTAACAGGGGCAGTGGATTAGACACTGGGGTAACAGGGACAGTGGATTAGACACTGGGGTAACAGGGGCAGTGGATTAGACATTGGAGTAACGGGCAGTGGATCAGACACTGGGGTAACAGGACAGTGGATCAGACACTGGGGTAACAGGGGCAATGGATCAGACACTGGGGTAATAGGGGCAGTGGATCAGACACTGGGGTAACAGGGGCAGTGGATCAGACACTGGGGTAACAGGGGCAGTGGATGAGACACTGGGGTAACAGGGGCAGTGGATGAGACACTGGGGTAACAGGGGCAGTGGATTAGACACTGGGGTAACAGGGGCAGTGGATAAGACACTGGGGTAACAGGGGCAGTGGATAAGACACTGGGGTAACAGGGGCAGTGGATAAGACACTGGGGTAATAGGGGCAGTGAATGAGACACTGGGGTAACAGGGGCAGTGGATCAGACACTGGGGTAACAGGGGCAGTGGATCAGACACTGGGGTAATAGGGGCAGTGGATCAGACACTGGGGTAACAGGGGCAGTGGATCAGACACTCGGGTAATAGGGGCAGTGGATGAGACACTGGGGTAACAGGGGCAGTGGATGAGAAACTGGGGTAACAGGGGCAGTGGATTAGACACTGGGGTAACAGGACAGTGGATTGGACACTGGGGTAACAGGGGCAGTGGATTAGACACTGGGGTAACAGGGGCAGTGGATTAGACACTGGGGTAACAGGGGCAGTGGAATTGACACTGGGGTAACAGGGCCAGTGAATTAGATGCTGGGGTAACAGGGCAATGGGGTAGACACTGGGGTTATAGGGCAGTGGATTAGACACTGGGGTTATAGGGCAGTGGATTAGACACTGGGGTAACAGGGTCAGTGGATTAGACACTGGGATAACAGGGGCAGTGGATTAGACACTGGGGTAACAGGGGCAGTGAATTAGACACTGGGGTAACCAGGGCAGTGGATTAGAAACTGTAGTAACAGGGGCAGTGGATTAGACACTGCGGTAACAGGGGCAGTGGATTAGACACTGGGGTAACAGGGGCAGTGGATCAGACACTGGGGTAATAGGGGCAGTGGATCAGACACTGGAGTAACAGGGGCAGTGGATTAAACACTGGGGTAACCGGGGCAGTGGATTAGACACTGGGGTAACAGGGGCAGTGGATTAGACACTGGGGTAATAGGGGCAGTGGATTAGACATTGGAGTAACGGGCAGTGGATCAGACACTGGGGTAACAGGACAGTGGATTGGACACTGGGGTAACAGGGGCAGTGGATTAGACACTGGGGTAACAGGGGCAGTGGATTAGACATTGGAGTAACGGGCAGTGGATCAGACACTGGGGTAACAGGACAGTGGATTGGACACTGGGGTAACAGGGGCAGTGGATCAGACACTGGGGTAACAGGGGCAATGGATCAGACACTGGGGTAATAGGGGCAGTGGATCAGACACTGGTGTAACAGGGGCAGTGGATCAGACACTGGGGTAACAGGGGCAGTGGATGAGACACTGGGGTAACAGGGGCAGTGGATTAGACACTGGGGTAACAGGGGCAGTGGATTAGACACTGGGGTAACAGGGGCAGTGAATTAGACACTGGGGTAACAGGGGCAGTGAATTAGAAACTGTAGTAACAGGGGCAGTGGATTAGACACTGCGGTAAGAGGGGCAGTGGATTAGACACTGGGGTAACAGGGGCAGTGGATAAGAGAGTCGGGTAACAGGGGCAGTAGATTAGATACTGGGGTAACAGGGGCAGTGGATTAGACACTGGGGTAACAGGGGCAGTGGATTAGACACTGGGGTAACAGGGGCAGTGGATTAGACACTGGGGTAACAGGGGCAGTGGATTAGACACTGGGGTAACAGGGGCTGTGGATTAGACACTGGGGTAACAGGGGCAGTGAATTAGACACTGGGGTAACAGGGGCAGTGAATTAGAAACTGTAGTAACAGGGGCAGTGGATTAGACACTGCGGTAAGAGGGGCAGTGGATTAGACACTGGGGTAACAGGGGCAGTGGATAAGAGAGTCGGGTAACAGGGGCAGTAGATTAGATACTGGGGTAACAGGGGCAGTGGATTAGACACTGGGGTAACAGGGGCAGTGGATTAGACACTGGGGTAACAGGGGCAGTGTATTAGACACTGGGATAACAGGGGCTGTGGATTAGACACTGGGGTAACAGGGGCAGTGGATTAGACACTGGGGTAACAGGGGCAGTGGATTAGACACTGGGGTAACAGGGGCAGTGGATTAGGCACTAGGGTAATAGGTGCAGTGGACTAGACACTGGGGTAACAGGGGCAGTGGAATTAGACACTGGGGTAACAGGACAGTGGATTGGACACTGGAGTAACGGGCAGTGGATCAGACACTGGGGTAACAAGGGCAGTGGATTAGACACTGGGGTAACAGGGGCAGTATTTTAGACACTGGGGTAACAGGGGTAGTGGATTAGACACTGGGGTAACAGGGGCAGTGGATTAGACACTGGAGTAACAGGAGCAGTGGATTAGACACTGGAGTAACAAGGCAGTGGATTAGACACTGGGGTAACAGGGCTGTGGATTGGACACTGGGGTAACAGGGGCAGTGGATTAGACACTGGGGTAACAGGGCAGTGGATTAGACATTGGGATAAACAGTGCAGTGTGGTTGGCACTGGGGTAACAGGGCAGTGGGGTAGACACTGGGGGTAACAGGGGCAGTGGACGAGACACTGGGGTAACGGGTCAATGGATTAGACACTGGGGTAACTGGGGCAGTGGATTAGACACTGAGACAACAGGGTCAGTGGATTAGACACTGGGGTAACAGGGGCAGTGGGTTAGACTCTGGGGTAACAGGGCAGTGGATTAGACACTGGGGTAACAAGGCAGTGGATTAGACACTGGGGTAACAGGGGCAGTGGATTGGACACTGGGGTAACAGGGGCAGTGGATTAGCCACTGGGGTAACAGGACGGTGGATTGGACACTGGGGTAACAGGGGCACTGGATCAGACACTGGGGTAACAGGGGCAGAGGATCAGACACTGGAGTAATAGGGGCAGTGGATCAGACACTGGGGTAACAGGGGCAGTGGATCAGACACTGGGGTAATAGGGGCAGTGGATGAGACACTGGGGTAACAGGGGCAGTGAATGAGAAACTGGGGTAACAGGGGCAGTGGATTAGACACTGGGGTAACAGGGGCAGTGGATAAGACACTGGGGTAATAGGGGCAGTGGATTAGACACTGGGGTAACAGGGGCAGTGGATTAGACACTGGGGTAACAGGGGCAGTGGATTAGACACTGGGGTAACAGGGCAGTGGATTAGACACTGGGGTAACAGGGGCAGTGGATTGGACACTGGGGTAACAGGGGCAGTGGATAAGACACTGGGGTAACAGGGGCAGTGGATTAGACACTGGGGTAACAGGGACAGTGGATTAGACACTGGGGTAACAGGGGCAGTGGATTAGACATTGGAGTAACGGGCAGTGGATCAGACACTGGGGTAACAGGACAGTGGATCAGACACTGGGGTAACAGGGGCAATGGATCAGACACTGGGGTAATAGGGGCAGTGGATCAGACACTGGGGTAACAGGGGCAGTGGATCAGACACTGGGGTAACAGGGGCAGTGGATGAGACACTGGGGTAACAGGGGCAGTGGATGAGACACTGGGGTAACAGGGGCAGTGGATTAGACACTGGGGTAACAGGGGCAGTGGATAAGACACTGGGGTAACAGGGGCAGTGGATAAGACACTGGGGTAACAGGGGCAGTGGATAAGACACTGGGGTAATAGGGGCAGTGAATGAGACACTGGGGTAACAGGGGCAGTGGATCAGACACTGGGGTAACAGGGGCAGTGGATCAGACACTGGGGTAATAGGGGCAGTGGATCAGACACTGGGGTAACAGGGGCAGTGGATCAGACACTCGGGTAATAGGGGCAGTGGATGAGACACTGGGGTAACAGGGGCAGTGGATGAGAAACTGGGGTAACAGGGGCAGTGGATTAGACACTGGGGTAACAGGGGCAGTGGATTGGACACTGGGGTAACAGGGGCAGTGGATTAGACACTGGGGTAACAGGGGCAGTGGAATTGACACTGGGGTAACAGGGCCAGTGAATTAGATGCTGGGGTAACAGGGCAATGGGGTAGACACTGGGGTTATAGGGCAGTGGATTAGACACTGGGGTTATAGGGCAGTGGATTAGACACTGGGGTAACAGGGTCAGTGGATTAGACACTGGGATAACAGGGGCAGTGGATTAGACACTGGGGTAACAGGGGCAGTGAATTAGACACTGGGGTAACCAGGGCAGTGGATTAGAAACTGTAGTAACAGGGGCAGTGGATTAGACACTGCGGTAACAGGGGCAGTGGATTAGACACTGGGGTAACAGGGGCAGTGGATTAGACACTGGGGTAACAGGGGCAGTGGATTAGACACTGGGGTAACAGGGGCAGTGGATTAGACACTGGGGTAACAGGGGCAGTGGATGAGACACTGGGGTAACAGGGGCAGTGGATTAGACACTGGGGTACCAGGGCAGTGGATTAGACACTGGGATAACAGGGGCAGTGGATTAGACACTGGGGTAACAGGGGCAGTGGATTAGACACTGCGGTAACAGGGGCAGTGGATTAGACACTGGGGTAACAGGGGCAGTGGATAAGAGAGTCGGGTAACAGGGGCAGTAGATTAGATACTGGGGTAACAGGGGCAGTGGATTAGACACTGGGGTAACAGGGGCAGTGGATTAGACACTGGGGTAATTGGGGCAGTGTATTAGACACTGGGATAACAGGGGCAGTGGATTAGACACTGGGGTAACAGGGGCAGTGTATTAGACACTGGGATAACAGGGGCAGTGGATTAGACACTGGGGTAACAGGGGTAGTGGATTAGACACTGGGGTAACAGGGGCAGTGGATTAGACACTGGAGTAACAGGAGCAGTGGATTAGACACTGGAGTAACAAGGCAGTGGATTAGACACTGGGGTAACAGGGCTGTGGATTGGACACTGGGGTAACAGGGGCAGTGGATTAGACACTGGGGTAACAGGGCAGTGGATTAGACATTGGGATAAACAGTGCAGTGTGGTTGGCACTGGGGTAACAGGGCAGTGGGGTAGACACTGGGGTAACAGGGCAGTGGATTAGACATTGGGATAAACAGTGCAGTGTGGTTGGCACTGGGGTAACAGGGCAGTGGGGTAGACACTGGGGGTAACAGGGGCAGTGGACGAGACACTGGGGTAACGGGTCAATGGATTAGACACTGGGGTAACTGGGGAAGTGGATTAGACACTGAGACAACAGGGTCAGTGGATTAGACACTGGGGTAACAGGGGCAGTGGGTTAGACACTGGGGTAACAGGGCAGTGGATTAGACACTGGGGTAACAAGGCAGTGGATTAGACACTGGGGTAACAGGGGCAGTGGATTGGACACTGGGGTAACAGGGGCAGTGGATTGGACACTGGGGTAACAGGACGGTGGATTGGACACTGGGGTAACAGGGGCACTGGATCAGACACTGGGGTAACAGGGGCAGTGGATCAGACACTGGAGTAATAGGGGCAGTGGATCAGACACTGGGGTAACAGGGGCAGTGGATCAGACACTGGGGTAATAGGGGCAGTGGATGAGACACTGGGGTAACAGGGGCAGTGGATGAGAAACTGGGGTAACAGGGGCAGTGGATTAGACACTGGGGTAACAGGGGCAGTGGATAAGACACTGGGGTAACAGGGGCAGTGGATAAGACACTGGGGTAATAGGGGCAGTGGATTAGACACTGGGGTAACAGGGGCAGTGGATTAGACACTGGGGTAACAGGGGCAGTGGATTAGACACTGGGGTAACAGGGCAGTGGATTAGACACTGGGGTAACAGGGGCAGTGGATTGGACACTGGGGTAACAGGGGCAATGGATAAGACACTGGGGTAACAGGGGCAGTGGATTAGACACTGGGGGAACAGGGGCAGTGGATTAGACACTGGGGTAACAGGGGCAGTGGATTAGACATTGGAGTAACGGGCAGTGGATCAGACACTGGGGTAACAGGACAGTGGATTGGACACTGGGGTAACAGGGTCAGTGGATCAGACACTGGGGTAACAGGGGCAATGGATCAGACACTGGGGTAATAGGGGCAGTGGATCAGACACTGGGGTAACAGGGGCAGTGGATCAGACACTGGGGTAACAGGGGCAGTGGATGAGACACTGGGGTAACAGGGGCAGTGGATTAGACACTGGGGTAACAGGGGCAGTGGATAAGACACTGGGGTAACAGGGGCAGTGGATAAGACACTGGGGTAATAGGGGCAGTGAATGAGACACTGGGGTAACAGGGGCAGTGGATCAGACACTGGGGTAACAGGGGCAGTGGATCAGACACTGGGGTAATAGGGGCAGTGGATCAGACACTGGGGTAACAGGACAGTGGATTGGACACTGGGGTAACAGGGTCAGTGGATCAGACACTGGGGTAACAGGGGCAATGGATCAGACACTGGGGTAATAGGGGCAGTGGATCAGACACTGGGGTAACAGGGGCAGTGGATCAGACACTGGGGTAACAGGGGCAGTGGATGAGACACTGGGGTAACAGGGGCAGTGGATGAGAAACTGGGGAAACAGGGGCAGTGGATTAGACACTGGGGTAACAGGGGCAGTGGATAAGACACTGGGGTAACAGGGGCAGTGGATAAGACACTGGGGTAACAGGGGCAGTGGATTAGACACTGGGGTAACAGGGGCAGTGGATTAGACACTGGGGTAACAGGGGCAGTGGATTAGACACTGGGACAACAGGGTCAGTGGATTAGACACTGGGGTAACAGGGGCAGTATTTTAGACACTGGGGTAACAGGGCAGTGGATTAGACACTGGGGTAACAAGGCAGTGGATCAGACACTGGGGTAACAGGGCAGTGGATTGGACACTGGGGTAACAGGGCAGTGGATTAGACATTGGGATAAACAGTGCAGTGTGGTCGGCACTGGGGTAACAGGGCAGTGGGGTAGAAACTGGGGGTAACAGGGGCAGTGGATTGGATACTGGGGTACCAGGGCAGTGGATTAGACACTGGGATAACAGGGGCAGTGGATTAGACACTGGGGTAACAGGGGCAGTGGATTAGACACTGGGGTAACAGGGGTAGTGGATTAGACATTGGGGTAACAGGGGCAGTGGATTAGACACTGGAGTAAAAGGGGCAGTGGATTAGACGCTGGAGTAACATGGGCAGTGGATTAGACACTGGGGTAACAGGGCAGTGGATTAGACACAGGGGTAACAAGGCAATGGATTCGACACTGGGGTAACAAGGCAGTGGATTGGACACTGGGGTAACAGGGGCAGTGGATTAGACATTGGGATAAACAGTGCAGTGTGGTCGGCACTGGGGTAACAGGGCAGTGGGGTAGACACTGGGGGTAACAGGGGCAGTGGATTGGATACTGGGGTAACAGGGACAGTGGATTGGATACTGGGGTAACTGTGACAGTGGATTAGATACTGGGGTACCAGGGCAGTGGATTAGACACTGGGGTATCAGGGGCAGTGAACTAGACACTGGGGTAACAGGGGCAGTGGACGAGACACTGGGGTAACAGGGGCAGTGGATTAGATACTGGGGTAACAGGGCCAGTGGATTCGACACAGGGGTAACAGGGGCAATGGATTAGACACTGGGGTAACAGGCGCAGTGGATTAGACACTGGAGTAACAGGGGCAGTGGATTAGACACTGGGGTAACAGGGGCAGTGGATTAGACACTGGGGTAACGGGCAGTGGATTCGACACTGGGGTAACAGGGGCAGTAGATTCGACACTGGGGTAACAGGGGCAGTAGATTAGACACTGGGGTAACAGGGGCAGTGGATTACATACTGGGGTAACAGGGGCAGTGGATTAGACACTGGGGTAACAGGGGCAGTGGATTAGACGCTGGGGTAACAGGGCAATGGGGTAGACGCTGGGGTAAGAGGGTCGTGGATTAGACACTGGGGTAACAGGGGCAGTGGATTAGACACCGGGGTAACAGGGGCAGTGGATTAGACACTGGGGTAACAGGGGCAGTGGATTAGACACTGGGGTAACAGGAGCACTGGATTCGACACTGGGGTAACAGGAGCACTGGATTAGACACTGGGGTAACTGGGGCAGTGGATTAGACACTGGAGTAACAGGGGCAGTGGTTTAGACACTGGGGTAACAGTGCAGTGGATCAGACACTGGGATAACAAGGGCAGTGGATTAGACACTGGGATAACTGGGGCAGTGGATTAGACACTGGAGTAACAGGGGCAGTTGATTAGACACTGGGGTAACAGGGCAGTGGATTAGACACTGGGGTAACAAGGCAGTGGATTAGACACTGGGGTAACAGGGGCAGTGGATTAGACATTGGGATAAACAGTGCAGTGTGGTCGGCACTGGGGTAACAGGGCAGTGGGGTAGACACTGGGGGTAACAGGGGCAGTGGACTGGATACTGGGGTAACAGGGACAGTGGATTGGATACTGGGGTAACAGGGACAGTGGATTAGACACTGGGGTAACAGGGGCAGTGAACTAGACACTGGGGTAACAGGGGCAGTGGACGAGACACTGGGGTAACAGGGGCAGTGGATTAGATACTGGGGTAACAGGGCCAGTGGATTCGACACAGGGGTAACAGGGGTAATGGATTAGACACTGGGGTAACAGGCGCAGTGGATTAGACACTGGGGTAACAGGGGCAGTGGATTAGACACTGGGGTAACAGGGGCAGTGGATTAGACACTGGGGTAACGGGGCAGTGGATTCGACACTGGGGTAACAGGGGCAGTAGATTCGACACTGGGGTAACAGGGGCATTGGTTAGACACTGGGGTAACAGGGGCAGTGGATTAGACACTGGGGTAACAGGGGCAGTGGATTAGACGCTGGTGTAACAGGGCAATGGGGTAGACGCTGGGGTAACAGGGTCGTGGATTAGACACTGGGGTAACAGGGGTAGTGGATTAGACACTGGGGTAACAGGGACAGTGGATTAGACACTGGGGTAACAGGGGCAGTGGATTAGACACTGGGGTAACAGGAGCACTGGATTCGACACTGGGGTAACAGGAGCACTGGATTAGACACTGGGGTAACTGGGGCAGTGGATTAGACACTGGAGTAACAGGGGCAGTGGTTTAGACACTGGGGTAACAGGGCAGTGGATCAGACACTGGGATAACAAGGGCAGTGGATTAGACACTGGGATAACTGGGGCAGTGGATTAGACACTGGAGTAACAGGGGCAGTTGATTAGACACTGGGGTAACAGGGGCAGTGGATTAGACACTGGGGTAACAGGGCAGTGGATTAGACACTGGGGTAACAGGGGCAGTGGATTGGACACTGGGGTAACAGGGGCAGTGGATTAGACACTGGGGTAACAGGGCAGTGGATCAGACACTGGGGTAACAGGGGCAGTGGATCAGACACTGGGGTAACAGGGGCAGTGGATCAGACACTGGGGTAACAGGGGCAGTGGATCAGACACTGGGGTAACAGGGGCAGTGGATTAGACACTGGGGTAACAGGGGCAGTGGATTAGACACTGGGGTAACAGGGGCAGTGGATTAGACACTGGGGTAACAGGGGCAGTGGATTAGACACTGGGGTAATAGGGGCAGTGGATTAGACACTGGGGTAACAGGGGCAGTGGATTAGACACTGGGGTAACGGGGGCAGTGGATGAGACAGTGGGGTAACAGGGGCAGTGGATTAGACACTGGGGTAACAGGGGCAGTGGATTAGAGACTGGGGTATCAGGGGCAGTGGATTAGACACTGGGGTAACAGGGGCAGTGGATTAGATACTGGGGTAACAGGGGCATTGGATTAGACACTGGGGTAACAGGGGCAGTGGATTAGACACTGGGGTAACAGGGGCAGTGGATTAGACACTGGGGTAACAGGGGCAATGGATTAGACACTGGGGTAACAGGGGCAGTGGATTAGACACTGGGGTAACAGGGGCAGTGGATTAGACACTGTGGTAACAGGGGCAGTGGATTAGACACTGGGGTAACAGAGGCAGTGGATTCGACAGTGGGGTAACAGGGTCAGTGGATTCGACACTGAGGTAACAGGGGCAGTGGATTAGACACTGGGGTAACAGGGGCAGTTGCTTAGACACTGCGGTAACAGGGGCAGTGGATTAGATACTGGGGTACCAGGGGCAGTGGATTAGACACTGGGGTAACAGAGGCAGTGGATTAGACACTGGGGTAATAGGGCAGTGGGGTAGGCACTGGGGTAACAGGGGCAGTGGATTAGACACGGGGGTAACAAGGGCAGTGGATTAGACGCTGCGCTAACAGGGGCAGTGGATTAGACACTGGGGTAATAGGGCAGTGGGGTAGGCACTGGGGTAACAGGGGCAGTGGATTAGACACGGGGGTAACAAGGGCAGTGGATTAGACGCTGCGCTAACAGGGGCAGTGGATTAGACACTGGGGTAACAGGGGCAGTAGATTAGACACTGTGCTAATAGGGGCAGTGGATTAGACACGGGGGTAACAAGGGTTGTGGATTAGACGCTGCGGTAACAGGGGCAGTGGGGTAGACACTGGGGTTACAGGGCAGTGGATTAGACACAGGGGTAACAGGGGCAGTGGATTAGACACTGGGGTAATAGGGCAGTGGGGTAGGCACTGGGGTAACAGGGGCAGTGGATTAGACACGGGGGTAACAAGGGCAGTGGATTAGACGCTGCGCTAACAGGGGCAGTGGATTAGACACTGGGGTAACAGGGGCAGTAGATTAGACACTGGGCTAATACGGGCAGTGGATTAGACACTGGGGTAACAAGGGCAGTGGATTAGACACTGGGGTAACAGGGGCAGTAGATTAGACACTGGGCTAATAGGGGCAGTGGATTAGACACTGGGGTAACAGGGGCAGTGGATTAGACACTGAGGTAACAGGGGCAGTGGATTAGATACTGGGGTAACAGGACAGTGGATTAGACACTGAGGTAATAGGGGCAGTGGATTAGACACTGGGGTAACAGGGGCAGTGGATTAGACACTGAGGTAACAGGGGCAGTGGATTAGATACTGGGGTAACGGGCAATGGATTAGACACTGGGGTAACAGGGGCAGTGGATTAGATACTGGGGTAACGGGCAATGGATTAGACACTGGGGTAACAGGAGCATTGGATTAGACACTGGGGTAACAGGGGCAGTGGATTAGACACTGGGGTAACAGGGGCAGTGGATTAGACACTGGGGTAACAATGGCAATGGATTAGACACTGGGGTAGCAGGGGCAGTGGATTAGACACTGGAGTAACAGGGGCAGTGGATTAGATACTGGGGTAACAGGGGCAGTGGATTAGATACTGGGGTACCAGGGCAGTGGATTAGATACTGGGATAAACAGTGCAGTGTGGTCGGCACTGGGGTAACAGGGCAGTGGGCTAGACACTGGGGTAACAGGCGCAGTGGATTAGATACTGGGGTACCAGGGCAGTGGATTAGACACTGGGGTAACAGGGGCAGTGGACTAGACACTGGGGTAACGGGGCAATGGATTAGACACTGGGGTAACAGGGGCAGTGGATTAGACACTGGGGTAACAGGGGCAGTGGATTAGACACTGGGGTAACAGGGGCAGTGGGTTAAACACTGGGGTAACAGGGGCAGTGGATTAGACACTGGGGTAACAGGGGCAGTGGGTTAGACACTGGGGTAACAGGGGCAGTGGGTTAAACACTGGGGTAACAGGGGCAGTGGATTAGACACTGGGGTAACAGGAGCAGTGGATTAGACACTGGGGTAACAGGGGCAGTGGATTAGACGCTGGGGTACCAGGGCAGTGTATTAGACACTGGGATAAACAGGGCAGTGTATTAGACACTGGGATAAACAGGGCAGTGTGGTCGGCACTGGGGTAACAGGGCAGTGGGGTAGACACTGGGGTAATAGGGCAGTGGGGTAGGCACTGTGGTAACAGGGGCAGTAGATTAGACATGGGGGTAATAGGGCAGTGGGGGAGGCACTGGGGTAACAGGGCAGTGGGGTAGACACTGGGTTAATAGGGCAGTGGGGTCGGCACTGGGGTAACAGGGCAGTGGATTAGACACGGGGGTAACAGGGGCAGTGGATTAGACACTGGGGTAACAGGGGCAGTGGATTAGACGCTGGGGTACCAGGGCAGTGGGGTAGACACTGGGGGTAACAAGGGCAGTGGATTGGACACTGGGGTAACAGGGGCAGTGGATTAGACACTGGGGTAATAGGGCAGTGGGGTAGGCACTGGGGTAACAGGGGCAGTGGATTAGACACTGGGGTAACAGGGGCAGTGGATTAGACACTGGGGTAACAGGGGCAGTGGATTAGACACTGGGGTAACAGGGGCAGTGGAATTGACACTGGGGTAACAGGGCCAGTGAATTAGACGCTGGGGTAACAGGGGCAGTGGATTAGACACTGGGGTAACAGGGGCAGTGGAATTGACACTGGGGTAACAGGGCCAGTGAATTAGACGCTGGGGTAACAGGGCAATGGGGTAGACACTGGGGTTATAGGGCAGTGGATTAGACACTGGGGTAACAGGGGCACTGGATTAGACACTGGGGTAACAGGGGCAGTGGATTAAACACTGGGGTAACAGGGGCAGTGGATTAGACACTGGGGTAACAGGGGCAGTGGATTAGACACTGGGGTAACAGGGGCAGTGGATTAGACACTGGGGTAACAGGGGCAGTGGAATTGACACTGGGGTAACAGGGCCAGTGAATTAGACGCTGGGGTAACAGGGGCAGTGGATTAGACACTGGGGTAACAGGGGCAGTGGAATTGACACTGGGGTAACAGGGCCAGTGAATTAGACGCTGGGGTAACAGGGCAATGGGGTAGACACTGGGGTTATAGGGCAGTGGATTAGACACTGGGGTAACAGGGGCACTGGATTAGACACTGGGGTAACAGGGGCAGTGGATTAAACACTGGGGTAACAGGGGCAGTGGAGGCAGTGGATTAGACACTGGGGTAATAGGGCAGTGGGGTAGGCACTGGGGTAACAGGGGCAGTGGAATTGACACTGAGGTAATAGGGCAGTGGGGTAGGCACTGGGGTAACAGGGGCAGTGGATTAGACACTGGGGTAACAGGGGCAGTGGATTAGACACTGGGGTAACAGGGGCAGTGGATTAGACACTGGGGTAACAGGGGCAGTGGATTAGACACTGGGGTAACAGGGGCAGTGGAATTGACACTGGGGTAACAGGGCCAGTGAATTAGACGCTGGGGTAACAGGGGCAGTGGATTAGACACTGGGGTAACAGGGGCAGTGGAATTGACACTGGGGTAACAGGGCCAGTGAATTAGACGCTGGGGTAACAGAGCAATGGGGTAGACACTGGGGTTATAGGGCAGTGGATTAGACACTGGGGTAACAGGGGCACTGGATTAGACACTGGGGTAACAGGGGCAGTGGATTAAACACTGGGGTAACAGGGGCAGTGGAGGCAGTGGATTAGACAGTGGGGTGACAGGGGCAGTTGATTCGACACTGGGGTAACAGAGGCAGTGGATTATACACTGGGGTTATAGGGCAGTGAATTAGACGCTGGGGTAACAGGGCAATGGGGTAGACACTGGGGTTATAGGGCAGTGGATTAGACACTGGGGTAACAGGGGCACTGGAGTAGACACTGGAGTAACAGGGGCAGTGGATTAAACACTGGGGTAACAGGGGCAGTGGAGGCAGTGGATTAGACACTGGGGTAACAGGGGCAGTTGATTTGACACTGGAGTAACAGGGGCAGTGGATTAAACACTGGGGTAACAGGGGCAGTGGAGGCAGTGGATTAGACACTGGGGTAACAGGGGCAGTTGATTTGACACTGGGGTAACAGGGGCAGTGGATTAGACACTGCGGTAACAGGGGCAGTGGATTAGACACTGGGGTAACAGGGGCTGTAGATTAGACATTGGGGTAACAGGGACTATGGATATGACACTGGGGTAACAGGGGCAGTGAATTAGACGCTGGGGTAACAGGGCAATGGGGTAGACACTGGGGTTATAGGGCAGTGGATTAGACACTGGGGTAACAGGGGCAGTGGATTAGACTCTGGGGTAACAGGGGCAGTGGATTCGACACTGGGGTAACAGGGGCAGTGGATTCGACACTGGGGTAACAGGCGCAGTGGATGAGACACTGGGGTAACAGGGGCAGTGGATGAGACACTGGGGTAACAGGGGCAGTGGATTAGACACTGGGGTAACAGGGGCAGTGGATTAGACACTGGGGTAACAGGGGCAGTGGATTAGACACTGGGGTAACAGGGGCATTGAATGAGACGCTGGGGTAACAGGACAATGGGGTAGACACTGGGGTAACAGGGACAGTGGATTAGACACTGGGGTGACAGGGGCAGTGGATTAGACACTGGGGTAACAAGGGCAGTAGATTAGACACTGGGATAAACAGGGCAGTGTGGTCGGCACTGGGGTAACAGGGCAGTGGGGTAGACACTGGGGTAATAGGGCAGTGGGGTAGGCACTGTGGTAACAGGGGCAGTGGATTAGACATGGGGGTAATAGGGCTGTGGGGGAGGCACTGGGGTAACAGGGCAGTGGGGTAGACACTGGGGTAATAGGGCAGTGGGGTCGGCACTGGGGTAACAGGGCAGTGGATTAGACGCTGCGGTAACAGGGGCAGTGGGGTAGACAATGGGGTTACAGGGCAGTGGATTAGACACAGGGGTAACAGGGGCAGTGGATTAGACACTGGGCTAAAAGGGGCAGTGGATTAGACACTGGGGTAACAGGGGCAGTGGATTAGACGCTGGGGTACCAGGGCAGTGGGGTAGACACTGGGGGTAACAAGGGCAGTGGATTGGACACTGGGGTAACAGGGGCAGTGGATTAGACACTGGGGTAATAGGGCAGTGGGGTAGGCACTGGGGTAACAGGGGCACTGGATTAGACACGGGGGTAACAGGGGCAGTGGATTAGACACTGTGGTAACAGGGGCAATGGATTAGACACTGGGGTAACAGGGGCAGTGGATAAGAGACTCGGGTAACAGGGGCAGTGGATTAGACACTGGGGTAACAGGGGCAGTGGATTAGACACTAGGGTAACAGGGACTGTGGATTAGACACTGGGGTAACAGGGACTGTGGATTAGACACTGGGGTAACAGGGGCACTGGATTAGACACTGGGGTAACAGGGGCACTGGATTAGACACTGGGGTAATAGGGCAGTGGGGTAGGCACTGGGGTAACAAGGGCAGTGGATTAGATACTGGGGTAATAGGGGCAGTGGATTAGACACTGGGGTAACGGGCAATGGATTAGACACTGGGGTAACAGGGGCAGTGGATTAGACACTGGGGTAACAGGGGCAGTGGATTAGACACTGGGGTAAAAGGGGCAGTGGATTAGACACTGGGGTAACAGGGGCAGTGGATTAGACACTGGGGTAACAGGGGCAGTGGATCAGACACTGGGGTAACAGGGGCAGTGGATCAGACACTGGGGTAACAGGGGCAGTGGATTAGACACTGGGGTAACAGGGGCAGTGGATCAGACACTGGGGTAACAGGGGCAGTGGATTAGACACTGGGGTAACAGGGGCAGTCGATTAGACACTGGGGTAACAGGGGCAGTCGATTAGACACTGGGGTAACAGGGCAATGGGGTATACACTGGGGTAACAGGGGCAGTGGATTAGACACTGGGGTAATAGGGCAGTGGGTTCGGCACTGGGGTAACAGGGGCAGTGGATTAGACACTGGGGTAACAGGGGCAGTGGATTAGACACTGGGGTAACAGGGGCAGTGGATTAGACACTGGGGTAACAGGGGCAGTGGAGGCAGTGGATTAGACACTGGGGTAACAGGGGCAGTGGATAAGAGAGTCGGGTAACAGGGGCAGTAGATTAGATACTGGGGTAACAGGGGCAGTGGATTAGACACTGGGGTAACAGGGGCAGTGGATTAGACACTGGGGTAATAGGGGCAGTGGATTAGACACTGGGCTAACAGGGGCAGTGGATTAGACACTGGGGTAACACGGGCAGTGGATTAGACACTGGGGTAACACGGGCAGTGGATTAGACGCTGCGGTAACAGGGGCAGTGGGGTAGACAATGGGGTTACAGGGCAGTGGATTAGACACAGGGGTAACAGGGGCAGTGGATTAGACACTGGGCTAAAAGGGGCAGTGGATTAGACACTGGGGTAACAGGGGCAGTGGATTAGACGCTGGGGTACCAGGGCAGTGGGGTAGACACTGGGGGTAACAAGGGCAGTGGATTGGACACTGGGGTAACAGGGGCAGTGGATTAGACACTGGGGTAATAGGGCAGTGGGGTAGGCACTGGGGTAACAGGGGCACTGGATTAGACACGGGGGTAACAGGGGCAGTGGATTAGACACTGTGGTAACAGGGGCAATGGATTAGACACTGGGGTAACAGGGGCAGTGGATAAGAGACTCGGGTAACAGGGGCAGTGGATTAGACACTGGGGTAACAGGGGCAGTGGATTAGACACTAGGGTAACAGGGACTGTGGATTAGACACTGGGGTAACAGGGACTGTGGATTAGACACTGGGGTAACAGGGGCACTGGATTAGACACTGGGGTAACAGGGGCACTGGATTAGACACTGGGGTAATAGGGCAGTGGGGTAGGCACTGGGGTAACAAGGGCAGTGGATTAGATACTGGGGTAATAGGGGCAGTGGATTAGACACTGGGGTAACGGGCAATGGATTAGACACTGGGGTAACAGGGGCAGTGGATTAGACACTGGGGTAACAGGGGCAGTGGATTAGACACTGGGGTAAAAGGGGCAGTGGATCAGACACTGGGGTAACAGGGGCAGTGGATCAGACACTGGGGTAACAGGGGCAGTGGATTAGACACTGGGGTAACAGGGGCAGTGGATCAGACACTGGGGTAACAGGGGCAGTGGATTAGACACTGGGGTAACAGGGGCAGTCGATTAGACACTGGGGTAACAGGGGCAGTCGATTAGACACTGGGGTAACAGGGCAGTGGTTTAGACACTGGGGTAACAGGGCAATGGGGTATACACTGGGGTAACAGGGGCAGTGGATTAGACACTGGGGTAATAGGGCAGTGGGTTCGGCACTGGGGTAACAGGGGCAGTGGATTAGACACTGGGGTAACAGGGGCAGTGGATTAGACACTGGGGTAACAGGGGCAGTGTATTAGACACTGGGGTAACAGGGGCAGTGGAGGCAGTGGATTAGACACTGGGGTAACAGGGGCAGTGGATAAGAGAGTCGGGTAACAGGGGCAGTAGATTAGATACTGGGGTAACAGGGGCAGTGGATTAGACACTGGGGTAACAGGGGCAGTGGATTAGACACTGGGGTAATAGGGGCAGTGGATTAGACACTGGGCTAACAGGGGCAGTGGATTAGACACTGGGGTAACACGGGCAGTGGATTAGACACTGGGGTAACACGGGCAGTGGATTAGACACTGGTGTAACAGGGGCAGTGGATTAGACACTGGGGTAACAGGGGCAGTGGATTAGACACTGGTGTAACAGGGGCAGTGGATTAGACACTGGGGTAACAGGGGCAGTGGATTAGATACTGGGGTAACAGGGGCAGTGGATTAGACACTGGGCTAACAGGGGCAGTGGATTAGACACTGGTGTAACAGGGGCAGTGGATTAGACACTGGGGTAACAGGGGCAGTGGATTAGACACTGGTGTAACAGGGGCAGTGGATTAGACACTGGGATAACAGGGGCAGTGGATTAGACACTGGGGTAACAGGGGCAGTGGATTAGACACTGGGGTAACAGGGGCAGTGGATTAGACACTGGTGTAACAGGGGCAGTGGATTAGACACTGGGATAACAGGGGCAGTGGATTAGACACTGGGGTAACAGGAGCAATGGATTAGACACTGGTGTAACAGGGGCAGTGGATTAGACACTGGGGTAACAGGGGCAGTGGATTAGATACTGGGGTAACAGGGGCAGTGGATTCGACACTGGGGCAACAGGGGCAGTGAATTAGAAGCTGGGGTAACAGGGCAGTGGATTGGACACTGGTGTACCAGGGCTGTGGGGTAGGCACTGGGGTAATAGGGGCAGTGGGGTAGACAGTGCGGTTGCAGGGCAGTGGATTAGACACTGGGGTAACAGGGCCAGTGGATATGACACTGGGGTAACAGGGGCAGTGGGGTAGACAGTGCGGTTGCGGGGTAGACAGTGAGGTTGCAGGGCAGTGGATTAGACACCGGGATGGGGGGCAGTAGGTTTGATACTGAGGGACTGGGTACCTTGCTAACTAGGCTTACACAAGAATGGGTGAGCAGGTGAGGGACACCCACAAGATGGTATTCCAGCACGAGTTACGATCTCCGGGGATTTGGGGAAGGTGGGAAATCTGGAAGAAAAAAAAGAAAAGCTTCACCTTGGCAAGGACGTGCTTGTCTTTGATTATGTATTCGTAGGTGGTGAGCAGGACGTTGAACTTCCCACTTCGAAGCAGAGGAACAAAGGCCCTTCGAGCTGCCGGGGAACCCTGAGAGGAGGAAGCAGAGTAGCAAAAAACCGTCGTCATTGCATCTGCACAGCCAATAATAATCACTCGCTTGTCTCAGAACATCCAGTTCACAGAACCAGAGCATCAAAGATGGAATTACCTTGTACGAGATCCGCGTTACGGATGGCGCCCACTTATCAAACTCATAGGCCCAGTTTGAGAGAGTTCTGTAAATACAATTTGGCGTCATTACTGCAGGTGAGCACCAACGTACAGAACTTACTGGCTCATTATTTTACGAGTGATAGCTGCGATTAGAGGGCTGGGAACTCAGCTCGGGGATCAGGTTGGACTGTGAAGTCATCACAACAAACCCTGAAAGATTCGTATTAGACCCAGAGATTAAATTACAGACTTGAAATCACTCCCATCTACCACTTCTTATTCATAAACTATGTTTTTTGCCACATGCACTACATTAAAATAAACATTTCCTTTCCCTGCACCTTCTACTTGGGCCCTGCTTGTCTGAGAGGCTGAGTGAAAGCCCGTTCCCTCTCCTCCACCAGCAGCCCGTTCCCTCTCCTCCACCAGCAGCCCGTTCCCTCTCCTCCACCAGCAGCCCACTCCCTCTCCTCCACCAGCAGCCCGCTCCCTCTCCTCCAGCCTCTGGCTGGCGTTGTGCCCGTGGGCTCAGGTCTGCCCTTGGGTACAATGGTCTCTGCCCTGGTTGGCGATGCTGATTTATAAAAGGAGCAGGGTATTAACAGCGTGTGAGTTTTATAAAGAGACTCTGCCGTCTCTCCCAGGGACAGAGCACGTACAGGGTGCAGTGAAACGCATGATTCATGCAATAAACAATTTGGAACTGGGCCAGTCAGTCACTGCTTCCTGACATTAACCGGATCAAAGGGGTGACAGCAATCAATCAAAATGCACAGAGGTTCATTTATGCAGCGTTGGAAACATCTCAAGGAGATTCACAGACGAGTTACTTATAAGTAACTGTTGTGCAGCAAACGCATCAGCCTTCATGCACACCAGCAGGATTCCACTAGCAGCAAATGGACAGTGTTTGGCGGTGATGGTTGAGGGAGGAATGTTGTTCGGGATACCAGGAGACCTCTCCCTGCTCTTCTTCAAAGAAATCTTTTACATTCTCCTGCAGCAGTGAAACAGGCGGAGCCGCGGTTTAACATCTGTGCTAAGAATGTTCCAGGAAAAGGATTTAATGGTTTTGGTTAAATGCGTGCCAATGAGTCAAAAGATTAACTAGTACCCTCCCCCTCTTAACTCAGCATTGAATACTCTCTACACTGTGCTAACGGGGGGCCTATTTTAACCTATCCCGCCCGTTGAGGAACTGACAGAATCGGCTGGTTTCACGATTTTACTCGCCTTTGTGATCAATATTGGGGCAGGGTGTATAACCGGCGATCCACCTGATCCCATGGACTTCCCAGCAGGAAAGCTAAGTCAAAATTACCCCAAAATTACAGGTTTGTAGAGCTGTTGGCCCAATGGAGTGCTCTCTATTTGGGAGTCCTTCCTTTATTTATTGGGGACTTGGCCCGGAAGGTGTTGCACAGAGCAGTTCCGTGCAATCAGTTTTGAAGTCAGTTCACAGCCTCCCAGGCCGCCTGCAATTTCTGCGGTCTGGAAGAGTCTGTGTTCCATGTGTATGTGCAATGTGTGAGGTTGCAGCCCCTGTTCCATTATTTGAAGGGGCTGCTCCTCAAATTCTGGTTGCACTTCAGTCCCACACTCCTGATCTTTGGGCACCCGGTGCGGAGGGGAACGGGTAGGTTGGAAGGCCTCCTCGTAGGACTGCTCCTGGGCATGGCCAAGGGGGCCATTAGCTGGTCCAGGCAGCAGGCGGTCGAGGGGGTTGTTCAGCCCGACTGCTTGCCTCTCTCGCAGTTACATCCGAGCCAGGGTGTCCATGGAGATGGAGCACGCGGTGTCCACCGGTACGCTCGCGGCCGTCCACGAGAGGTGGGCGCCGGAGGGACTGGAGTGCATCATCACCCCTGGCAACCAAATTTTAATTTGATTCAGTTGAGTGTCCAAGTTTAATTTGTTTAATTGTGTCGGTTTTAGTGCTCCCCCCTCCCCTGACTTTTAACCAGGGGGCACTTGATTTACAGGTGAAACTTAAAATAGTTATGAAGCTGTTGAGTTGTGAGTGGCCTAGCCAGTCATGTGATGTTCACAAGACTCAATAAAACCCCAGCCAGTTGAGTTCAGGGGATCCACGATGAGGCAGGTGGTTGTGAGCCTGGTGGATGGACTGGTAATGTGTAGTGTGATTGTTAATAAACCAACTAGTTCTTAATGGCAATGTGTTGCTATGAATTCTTAAGCAAAGAACCCACAAAGCAAATATATTACACCGTAGGATCTGGGAGAGCCGTGGAATCCTTTTCCCCTGATGTTCTCGGCACAGATGTTAAACTGAGGCTCCATCAGCTCCATTGGTGCAGGAGGATGCAAAAGATTTCTTTGAAGAAGGGCAACGGGGAGCTCTCCCAGTGTCCTGGCCAACATTCCTCCCGCAACCTCTGGGAGGTAGAGACGCGAGTGAGCGGGTTTCTCCTTACGAGAGAGGTACTATGATGAGGAAGGGTCCGTTGATGCGCTTGTGTTCCATGAGGTACGTGATGAGGGCTATGGTCTGAATGGTCTTTCCCAGACCCATTTCATCGGCGAGGATTCCATTCAGGTTGTTGTTGTACAGAGAGACCAGCCACTCCAGACCTTTAACCTGCATAGAATTACGTAGAATTACACAGAATATACAGCACAGAAACAGGCCATTCGGCCCAAGTGGCCTGTGCCAGTGTTTATGCTCCACATGAGCCTCCTCCCACGCTACATCATCTCACCCCATCAGCATAACCTTCTATACCTTTCTCCCTCATCCAGCTTTCCCTTAAATGCACCTATGCTATTTATCTCAACCACTGCCTGTGGCAGCGAGTTTCACATTCTAATCATTCTCTGGTTAAGGAAGTTTCTCCTGAATTCCTTATTGGATTTATTAGTGACTATCTTATATTTATGGCCCCTAAATCGGGCCCATCCCACAAGTGGAAACATCTTCTCTACGTCTACCCTACCGAACCTATTAATAATCTTAACGACCTCAGCCTAGAGAAAAGATTCCCAATCTTTCCTGGTAGTTATAATTATCATCCTTGCAGAGTACAAGGACAAGATGTTACTGAAAAAACAGGCGAGATAAGGAGAAACTTTTTTTAATGCAGCGAGTTGTTGTGGTCTGGAACACGCTGCCTGAAAGGGCAGTGGGAGCAGATTCAATAGTAACTTTCAAAAGGGGATTATATAAATTTGCAGGGCTATGGGGAAAGGGCATGGGAGTGGGAATAATTGGATAGCTCAAAGAGCCGGAACAGGCACGATGGGCTGAATGACCCCCTTCTGTGCTGTTATTTTTCTATAAACTTGCTGCTTTTATTTTTTTTGGAAGGTGTTTACCCACTTCCCTTTCTGTGGCCACCTTGGACAGACAGGTCGATTGGTGACCTGCCCAATAAAAGCCTCTGGTCAGGCCGCACTCTGAAGGGGTGTTTACCAATGTTCCTGCTAAGCTGCGCAGCTGTGCAGTCATCTGCAGGCCACCCATCGGCTTTTACACTGTAGGTGCCCCACAGGCACAACAATTTGAATGGGCCGCGCAGGAGGCAGGACGGCTTACGGGGCGGGAGGACATTGGTAGTTACCCCTCGATCCAGTGTTCCTCTCTGGTTATCCTTTGTGGAAGCGCCTAGCGTTTGCCTCTCTACACCCAGGGATCGGGGACTCGCTAACCTGGCAGTTAAAGGCGCGTTTCCGTGATTCGTCCTCCCATGGCGCAGGAAGCAGTAGAAACCTGCAATCCAGAGCTACGGAAAGGGGAGTCGGGGGGATCGATGGTCTAACGCGACTGTGCTGCCATTGAAAGAAATCCAAATATGCCCAATGGAACACGGCCCCACGCTGTCCTTTACCTGATACTGTTTGAGCAAGCCGTTTATGAGCAGCGTGGACTGAATATCCACCCTCTCAGTCACCGCGTGAGCCACTGCGTAATAGGACTGCAGACCACGTATACTGGAGAGCGGCGCACTGTACTCATCATCCACGTCCTGTTTAGCGTTCCTACAAGATGCAATTAGTCCCAGTTATCGCACTGCAACAAATAAATGTCTCTCTCCATTCACATGTTGCTGCACATTTTATCTCCATCCTACTCCAGACCCATTACCCCCATTCCATCCTACACCCGTTCCCCCCCATTCTGTCCCAGACCAGGTCCACCCCCATTCTGTCCAGACCCGTTTCCCCCCCCAATTTTGTCCCAGACCAGTTCTCCCCCCATTCTGCCCCAGACCCGTTCCTCCCCGCCATTCTGTCCCAGACCAGTTTCCCCCCCATTCTGTCTCAGACCAGTTTCCCCCCCCCAATTCTGCCCCAGAACAGTTCCCCCCCCCCATTCCGTCCTAGACCCGTCTCCCCCCCCCCATTCCGTCCTAGACTCATTCCCCCCCACCCCCCCCATTCTGTACCAGACCAGTTCTCCCTCCACCATTCTGTCTCAGACCCGTTCCCCCCCCCCATTCCGTCCTAGACCCGTTTCCCCCCCCCCCATTCTTCCCCAGACCAGTTCCCCCCACCATTCTGTCTCAGACCAGTTCCCCCCCATTCTGCCCCAGACCAGTTTCCCCCCATTCTGCCCCAACCTAGTTCTCTCCCAGCCGCGATGTTGGTGCACTTACTCTATGATCTGTCTTGCGTCAAGCTCAGACACTTCTTCGCTGTCTGGATCCTGGATTTTCTTTTTCTCCTCGGGTGCAGGAGGCAGTGGTAGCGGGGGTACCGACTCCTCCTCTTCCTCCTCCTGAACACAAAGCACAGTGATCGATGGATCAGGGCGTTTACCTCACCCAAGTACCCGCCTGACCCAAGCAGTGACCCTCATGTCACATGCAAGGTCAGTCTCCTGCTCGAGTACATTATTTTATTATTTATCATTCTCGGGCTGTGGGCGTTGCTGGAGGTGATGGTGGGCCTTCCATTTGAACCACTGCAGTCCGTGTGGTGAAGGTACTCCCACAGTGCTGTTAGCGTGCGTGACTTGGAGGGGAAAGTTCAAAACCAGGACTGAAGTGTTAGGCTCACACTCTGCTTCTCCCGGTGGCTCGTGCAGGCAGCAAATTGCACAGCAATATCCCACAGTCAACCTCTGGCTTGCATTGGGTGAGCTCCCAGCTGGAGCTGCGGTTAGGGTGCTGCAAATTACAGTAGGCTAGGGAAGGAAAAATCATTTTCTTGAAATTAGCTGGGGACTCTGGTCCAGCGACTCTTGCTGGAAAATGCCTGGGTGTGGATTGTGGACAGTGACTGGCTGATCCAGGGCTGCCTTCACAGTTGAACAGCCCGCTGGCACTCACTGCCTAGGATCACAGGTGGAGAACAGCTACTTGGTCGAGGTACCAGAGGACGGCTTATGCTCATCCCATCATGAACCTGTGCCCTTCGGAGGTGGGGAGAGGAAGGAGTCAGCACTGTGAAACAGTCTCACTTTAAGCTTCTGTTCAACCTGCTGGAACATTGTAGGAATGATTAGAATCACAGACCTGTATAGCACAGGAGGCAGCCATTTAGCCCATCATGCCTGTACTGGCTCTCTGAAAGAGCTATCCAATTAGTCCCACTCCCCTACTCTTTCCCTGTAGCCCTATCAATTTATCCAATTCCCTTTGGAAAGCTAGTATTGAATCTGCTTCCACCGCCCTTTCAGATCGTTCAAAAAAATAACAGGATGACTGAAATCCTGTCTTTCCGTTCTCTGCGGAGTGGAGTTGGTCAGAGGTGCAGCAAGTCTAGAGCGTATGCCGATTGGCTGGTGAGTTGTGAGGGAAAGCAGCTCAGAGTTCGGCCTACAGTGGGCATGAATCTGCAGCGCAGGTCACCTTTGGTGAGAGATGGGAGCCGCCAGCAGAGGCACTGTCTGCAAGTGGCATCAAGCACACGCCCACCCAACCCCTGGGTGCTTTATCTGTAGGACAAGAGTCACAGGCAGAGCACGAGCTGCCAGGCTGTGCCAGTGAGTGGGTTTAGGCAATGTTCCCCTCATTTTTTGGGGTGCGTGACCCCTTTAAGGGGCTGCGCGGCCCATTCACGGTTTTGCGCATGCGTGAAATTTAACATTGGAAAAGCATGGCTTACAGGGAGTGTTGGTTTTAGGGTAGTGTTAAGACGCTCAGTCAGTGCTTAAATCATACAGACTTTATGACATTTATATAATTAGATCGATACCAACACACCTCAGGCGGGAGAAGCCCATCACTCCATTTGCCTGCCCAACCAGTTATCTCATTGAAATATCTCTGTGTAATTCATAAAAATAAATCATTTGAAGCGAGGTGGGGGAATGGGAGTGAAATCAGAAGGAGCGTCCTCAACAGGCTGGCTGGGTGTGAGCAGCACTGGTCTACAGAGCAGGAGGGAGCACGCAGATCTGTAAGAGGAGAAAATGTAGGAGGGGAAGGGAGTTTAGGAAAGGGGAGGGGAGGGTGTGAGGGCAGAACAGGTGGGTTCCTCATGTACACTCTCTAAACCACCAAAGGATTCACCAGATTTTTTTTTAGTATTCATGCGATCTGGGCGTCGCAGGCAAGGCTGGCATTTATTGCCCATCCCTAATTGCCCTTGGGAAGATGGTGGTGAGTCGTCTTCTTGATCCGCTGCTGTATTTTTTTTGAATGGACAACTGAGTGACTTGCTGGGCCATTTCAGAGGGGCAGTTAAGAGTCCACCACATTGGTGTGGGTCTGGAGTCACATATAGGCCAGACCGGGTAAGGGCGGCAGATTTCCTTGCCTAAGGGACATTAGTGAACCAGTTGGGTTATTACGACAATCCGGTAGTTTCATGGTCACCATTACTGATACTAACTCTTTTTTATTTTCTAGATTTATTTAACTAACTGAATTTAAATTCCCCAGCTGCCGTGATGGGATTTTAAACTCATGTCTCTGGATCATTAGTCCAGCCTACTGGATTACTCATCCAGAAACATAACCACTATGCCACCGTACCCATTTTTAAACAAACAATTGTGCTCATCGAGTTGAAGGAGGCGGTGCTGGGCAATTGAAGTCTTCCCATTCCGAGCTCGGCCAGGTGTCGGTGTGATCGCCCTCTCCTCCGCCTCAATCCCCTGCCTCAGGTGAGCATCCCCCTACTGCACCTTATATGCAGTAGGGTACTTATATCGGCAGTCCAGCTTTGTGCTGCAGCCCATCCCCTCATGACCACAGGATCTTTGCAGCAGAGTAACAGCACACTCTCATCCTGCAGCCTGGGCTAGACTTGCACTCAGGTCCCAGAGGTGAAAGGTCAGCATCTATACTATTGCCCCTCCCAGTCTCCCCTCCACTCCACCCCACCCCCGCCAAGTTCAGCATAAGCCTGTAGGGTCACTGTCCGCACTCCCAGTATTAATAGCGCGAGTACATTCTAAGACTCTTGATTACTTCCTGCTAAAAGACACATGGATTGACTCGAGATACATTCTTTAACATGTTGCGTTGCCTTCCAATCTCCCCTACTTGTGGCCAAGTGGCTAGGCAATCTGCTTCCGAGTACCACTAGGAGGCGCACAACTGTGGCCAGGGGAATGACTCCTTCCCCCTGCCTGTGGGGCCATGATTGATTGGTGTTTCTCAGCACTCCAGTAGCACAGCTGAGATCAGCACACCCTGCGGGGTGGGTTCAATCCTGCACCCCACCACCTAACTTATGAATGTTCACGGGTTAAGGAGTCAAAAGGTAAATTCTTAATGAGAAACAAAAATTAATTTCTACTGGAAGTACGGTTGTCCAATCTGTGCCGTTAATGGCTCAACTGGACTGTCCCGGAGACTCACAGCAAGATCAGGGGACAAATCCAGTTAAAGCACTCGACCGTTCCAACTCTGCTGGTAGCTCGACAGATACACTGCCTGGTGCAGTATTCCGCCATATAGTCCAGGAGGTCTGAGGTTCAATCACAGATTTTTCAGCATTAGAGCAGTGAAAATAGCCTCAGGGTTAGAGATGGGGGGGAGGGAAATAATCAGCCAGTGCTCCTGCTCCTGTTGTAGAATGAGGGTGTCGCTGGGTGAGGACAGGTTAGCTTATAATCTGTGCAGGCCATTAGACGCGTAGAGGGCATCGCAGATGATCCAGACTCGGTTTCTCTTCCCCCTGCCTCAAAGAATAGCCACCTTGGTAAGGTACCAGACGGTGCTTGGCTAGCGTGCAAACTGTACCCCAGCAAGGATCAGCATCCTCAGGAGAGGGGAGCAAAATGGAGGGGGCACTAAAGTGCTTGGTTGGGGACGCGACCCCCTATTCCAGGGCAGAATTAGCCAGTTCGCTCACAAACAACGTGAAGACTCACGGAAGCCTTACGCTCGTTCTAATGTGCTTACCAGCAGTCCCGAACGAGACCTGTCCTCCGACATGATTAGCAGCCTCCAGTCTGTCGTATCCTGACGTGATTTTAAAGACAGTTCATGAAAAAAAATAGTAAAAAGCACTGTATCCAAAAATTAACAGTTTGCAGTCGCCCCTGCTCCAGCCAGCGACTTTCCCCAAACAGCGCGCCCCGCTTTGTCTGCTGTTGCATTTTAAAGGGACAAGATGTAAAACGGCCGTGGCGACTTTAGAATGCGGCCGAGACAAAAAGGATAAAGCACTGTATCAATACGCAGGAGTGAGGCCCAGCGGGATTATGATCATTGCTTTTAGCACTATGCAGCTTAACAACATCATCAGTAGTTCTTAAAATAAGCAAAGACAACGTCAAAGGACTGGAAGAACAATCTGGGCTGGGCGATTGGAGTGGCTGGGAACCACTCCCGTTATAACGCTCCCCGTGGTCTAGATGCACGGCTCCATCAGATGCACGTTATAACGAGGTGTCCTGCACGCTAGCATCTAGACAGGCTGCGTGCCCTTTTTTTTTGCTCTCACCTCTTCCTCTTCCTCGGAACCGCTGTCTTCGCTGTCGGAGCGCGGGGCCACCTCGTACCTGCCCGGAAGAAATGACAGCGACGTCAGATGGAGGACTGGGAGGGGGACACTTTCCACCGGGTGCACGAGTCAAGGCAGGGGGTGTCCCATGTATGGAAGGGGGAGGGGGAAGGAAGAGACTCCTAGCTCGGGCAGTGCCTGTAATGTATTTGTTTCCTGAGTCCTTTGCTTAAGAATTCATAGCAAGACATTGCTATTAAGAACTAGTTGGTTTATTAGCAAAGGTTTAACAATCGCACTACACATTACCAGTTCAACTATTTTAGTTGTTCACTTTAAACAAATTCCTCCTGCAAGGTGGGTCACACTCCAAAATAAGTTTTTTCCAGTGCCCCGTTTTTTTCCTTCCTTTTTTTTTTGGGCACTAAAAACAGAAATTACACAAGTGCCCCCTGGCTAAAGGAGGAGGCGGGGCACTAAAACCGGCAAATTAAACTTTGAATTGAAATGATCAAATTAAAATTTGGTTGCTGGGGGTGATGATGCACTCCAGTCCCTCCGGCGCCCACCTCTCACGGAAGGCCGCGAGCGTACCTGTGGACACCGCGTGCTCCATCTCCAGGGACATCCTGGCTCGGATGTAACTGCGGAAGAGAGGCAGGCAGTCAGGTTGAATGCCCCCCTCGACCACCCGCTGCCTGGACCGCTGATGGCCCCCCTTGGCCGTGCCTAGGAGCAGTCCTACGAGAAGGCCACGTTACCAGTTCATCCACCAGGCTCACAACCACCTGCCTCATCATGGATTTCCCGAAACCAACTGGCCGAGGTTTTATTGAGTCTTGTGAACATCATGTGACTGGCTAAGCCACTCACAACTCAAGAGCTCTACAAACCTGTGAGCATACTCGCGGGTACACACATTACACTGCCTAATCCTGCTGTGATTCCACATTCGCTGGGCATCAAGGCAGGAGGAATCCTGGCCAACTCTTTCTTCTCCCTGGTCCAGGGACATCAAGGATAACTAGAGGGTTCCATTGGCTTGAGACCAGCGAACACAGCACAGATCTGGGTTTGAGCCTACCACTCTACGGATCTCTGTGCCTCAGTACCACGCCGGATGCTACATTTAAATCCATTGAGTTTCCTGAGCTGCCCTGGAAGCCTGTGGTTTGATACATCTCAGGAATCTAAAGGAATGCTCGGACCCAGTTTCCCATCCATGGCGGTGAACTTTGCACTTCCCCTTGGTTCAGTGGCTCAGTGGGTAGCATTCTTGCCTCTGAGTCAAAAGGCCATGGGTTCAAGTCCTGCACCAGAGACTTGAGTCCAAAATCCAGGCTGACACTCCTAGTGCAGTGTTGAGGGAGTGTTGCACTGTTGGAAGATCCGTCTTTTGTATGAAACATTAAACCGAGGCCCTGTCTGTTCTTTCAGGTGGACGTAAAACATTCCACGGCCACTATTTTAAAAAGAAGTTCTCCCCGGTATCCTGGCCAATATTTACCCTCAACCAACAGATTATCTGGTCATTATCACATTGTTGTTTGTGGGATCTTGCTGTGCGCAAATTGGCTGCCGCGTTTACCACATTACAACAGTGATTACACTCCCAAAAGTATTTCATTGGCTCTGAAGTGCTTCGGGATGTCCTGAGGTTGTGACAGGCGCTATATAAATTAAAGTCATTCTTTCTTTAGTTCCACAGACATTGGACATCATCTACGGTTGTGTCAAAGTCTTTTTGTTTTTCCAGATTTTAGCAGTGATTGACTGTGGCTCCCCGAAAACTGGGAGCAGAGGGTGTCATCGCCAGGAGCAGTCCAGCCTACCACAGGAGGGTCACTCAGTCATGCAGTAACTCCGCTCCCAGGCCGCCCTCGGCCTAGAGGACTGGTGATGGAGAGCCAGCGATGGGGCAGAGAAGGATGTCGAAGGAAACGGGGCCGTGGCGGGTGAGATGTGAGGTTTTACCCAAGCCGCGCAGAGACGCGGTGTGCTCCACTTACCCGGGATTCATTTCCAACCAGGTGTCCAGCTGGCCGGCTTTTGGTGCCTCCGCTCCGGCCAGGATTCGGCCGCTCTCCAAGTGAATCACCTTGACCGGCAAGTCACTCATTTGGCTCGTTTCATCCAAGAGCTGAAGAGAGAGCACATTTCTCAATAAGTAAACCCACCTTCTCACTGCCCCAAGATTATACTTCACCAGAACACTGACTATAGCAGATTCATCCGTTGTTACTAAAGCTGTGGGCCTTTTTTAAAAAAATGTCACCCTTTCATAGGAGCAGGAGGAGGCCCTCGAACCTGTTCCGCTATTCAATTAGATCATGGCTGAACTGCATCTTAATTACATCTGCCCGCCTTGGTTCCGTAACCCTTAATACCCTTCCCCAACAAAAATCTATCAATCTCAGTTTGGGAGTTTTCAATTGGCTCCCCCCTACCCCCAGCCTCAGCAGCTTTTTGGGGGAGAGGGCTCCAGATTTCCACTACCCTTTGTGTGAAGAAGTGCTTCCTGATGTCACCCCTGAACAGCCTGGCTCTAATTTGAAGGTTATGCCTCCTTGTTCTGGATTCCCCACACCAGAGGAAATAATTTCTCTCTCTGTCTACCCTGTCAACGCCTGAGATTATTTTAAACACCTCGATTAGCTCACCCCTTAACCGTCTACACCTGAGGGAATACAAACCTCGGCCTTGCAACCTGTCCTCACAACTTAACCTTTTTAGCCACGGAACCGCTCTGACTTCTCGAGACAGCTTTGTTGATGCTAAGGATAAACAGGATGGACTGCTGGTCTCGCGTCCCATTCACTGCGTCACCCATAGCTCAGATCCAACATGGTGTCCGTCCGTGGTTTGCAAATGGTGTCTGTCGCCCCCCCCCCCCCCTCCCGCCCCGCCAATCGGTGCTCTCGTACTGAGACTGAATTTGTTAGGTTTGGTTTTAGTTGATATTGTGAGCGTGTGCATTGACGACTTGGTTGCAGCGCGCCCTGCCCATGCAATGGTTTGCAAATGCACTGAATATGTTGCATTTTTTTTTAACTGGGCAATGACCCTTTTTATCGCTATCAGGTAAATTATGACTGCAGGACGGTACGGGGCTGGAGGGAGCTCAAGCCGATCCCGTCACCTCTGGCAAGAGGCAGTACACACGACCCCCAAACTCTGTTTTACTTCAGGCAGAGGAGGCTGAGGGGAGAGTTAACTGAGGAGTATAAAATTATGAGGGGCCAAAGATAGAGTGGATAGGAAGGACCTATTTCCCTTAGCAGAGAGGTCAACAACCAAGGGGCACAGATTTAAAGTAATTAGTAGGAGGTTTCGAGGGGATTTGAGGAAAAGTTTTTTCACCCAGAGGGTGGTGGGGGTCTGGAACTCACTGCCTGAAAGGGTGGTAGAGGCATAACCCCTCATCACATTTAAGAAGTACTTGGATATGCACTTGAAGTGCTGTAACCTACAGGGCTACGGACCGAGAGCTGGAAAGTGGGATTAGGCTGGATAGCTCTCTTTCGACCGGCGCGGACATGATGGGCCGAACGGCCTCCTTCTGTGCCGTACATTTCTATGATTCTATGAATAAACAACGGCTATTCCTCCACTTCTGTGACAGGAGCTTCAAAAGCCCACAAATATTTGCCCTGAGATTTTCTGGGTGTGAGGGAGGAGGGGTCTTGCCTGGCAGTCTGAGAAAGGAAGGGGTGGAGGGGGCGAGGCCACAGCCTGGGCAGTTCATGGGGTACCCTTTCCCACAACATTCAATACTGCTCTTAGTATTTGCTCTCAGAAGGCAGCCCCACTCCAGGCAGCTTCAGTAGACATGTCGCAGGCTGCACCGGCTCAACTTCCCCATTAACAAGCTGAAACGGCAGTGATTCTGGGATTAAAAACAGGAAATGCTGGGAACACTCAGCAGGTCAGGCAGAATCTGTGGAGTGAGAAACGGAGTCAACGGTTCAGCTCGATGACCTTGCGTCAACTCCCGAACCTCCATCCACCTGAAACGCTAACTCTGTTTCTCTCTCCACAGATGCTGCCTGACTGGCTCAGAATCTCCAGCATTTTGTTTTCATTTCAGATTTCTAGCATCCGCAGTATTCTGCTTTTTGTATTTGTGATTCTGGGATGTTGTAGAGGAGCAATTCCCCCTTCTCACCCTCATCTCAGTACTTAATTCCAGGTAATGATCAACTCATTTCCTATCACTGTTCCTATCTGTTCTCGAGTAGTGGGTGATGTTGGCCCCAATACAGGGTCTTGCTTGGCTACTGCAGAGGGCACTATGGGCCAACCACAGATAGTAGGACTAGAATCACATGTAGGGGTGGCAGGTTCCCGCCTGTGAAGGACAGTAATGAAGGTGTTGTCTTTATATTTCCATACCAGCTCACATATTAGCTCACATGTCAGCCATGGCTCAGTGAGTAGCACCCTCGCCTCTGAGCCACAAGGTTGTGGGTTCAAGTCCCGCTCCAGAGATTTGAGCACGAGAATCCAGGCAAAAATCTACATTACAACAGTGACTACACTTCAAAAAGTACTTCAATGGCTATAAAGCACTTTGGGGTGTCATGAAAGGCTCTATATAAATGGAATGCAAGTCTTTCTTTCTTTAGGCTGACACTCTAGTACAGTGCTGAGGGAGTGCTGCATTGTCGGAGGTGCCATCTTTTGGATGAGATGTCAAACCAAGGCCTTGTCTGCTCACTCAGGTGGACATAAAAGATCCCATGGCACTATATCGAAGAAGACCAGGGGAGTTATCTCCAGTGTCCTGGGGCCAATATTTATCCCTCAATCAACAGCACTAAAAAAATGATCTGGCTAATATCAGGTTGCTGTTTGTGGAGCTTGCTGTGCGCAAATTGGCTGCCGCCGTTTCCTACATTACAACAGTGACTACACTTCAAAAAGTACTTAGGTGGCTGTAAAGCGCTTTGAGACGTCCGGTGGTCGCGAAAGGTGCGATATAGTCTTTTTTTCTAACTAAATTCAATGTCACGACTTGGCTTGGTGGGATTTGAACTCCTGATCTCTGGGCTGCTACTCCAGTACTATAATCACTAGGCTACTGTACCCTGAAATCGCCAATCACTCACCTCACCATCAGGGCCGACAGCAGATCCCAATCCGTCCACATTTTCCTGCTTCTGTAAAGAAGGACATATTATAAAGAGAAGCGGGAGAAGAGAACCGTGCCCTTGCTGCCTGATCCCTACTGTTGGGTTCATGCAGCAAGGGTCAGGAGAACCGCTGCACGGGTCCCAGTGCTACAGTTGGCCTCGGTTGAGGAAGGGGAGACCAGCTAGGGTTAGCACCAGTGTTCCCTTTAAGCTGCGAGGCCATGCAACGCCCTGGAGCTCCCGTGCAGCCGGCTCACTGGCTTTTAAATGCTAAAAACCGCACACGCACAATGTGTTGAATGGGTTGCACAGCCCCTTAAAGGGGCCATGCACCCGGAAAAATAATTAAAGGGAACATTGGTCAGCACTCCTGATCACTATTGAGTGACTCCTGCTGGAAAGGACGTGGGTGGGGATAGAAGGAAGGGTGAAAATGCCAGAGGTCAAACTGAATGTATCACGGAATTTACATTGCTAGGTATAAAACCCTCCTGAAAGAATGAGGAGTCATCTTCCAAACAGAGCGAACTCGGAATTAAATACTCAAGCTCTTTTATTTTCATCAGATCGGAGAACTTTGAGACAAACTGGCCTGTAGATGGTTCTGGACGTGGCAACGTTATGCATCTCTGCGTTCATGCCTAGCACTGTGCACTACTGTCAAATTAGGAGCTGCATCGATGCTCTCTACAGCCTCCCAGCCCCACCGCTGGTGTCCGTTCCAAACCCGGGCCGCCCACTAACCTTCTTCTTCTTTTTCTTCTTTTTTTCTTTCGCAGCCTGCGCTGCCTTGTGCTGCCGGACGAGCTCGGTCAGGTTGGCCACGTATTCATCCGTCTGCTGTAGCAGGTAGGCCAGGCGCCGGTCTTTCTTCTGGTCAATCAGCTTTCGATAGCCTTCTTCATCTTCCGCCTGAGAGAGAGAGAGAGAGAGAGAGAGAGAGAGAGTGAGAGGGGGAGAGAGTGAGAGGGGGAGAGGAGATTTTTTTTTTATTCGTTCATGGGATGTGGGTGTCGATGGCAAGGCCGGCATTTATTGCCTGTCCCTAATTGCCCTTTGAGAAGGTGGTGGTGGGCCGCCTTCTTGAACCACTGCAGTCCGTGTGGTGAAGGTGCTCCCACAGTGCTGTTAGGGAGGGAGTTCCAGGATTTTGACCCAGCGACGATGAAGGAACGGCCGATATATTTCCAAGTCAGGATGGTGTGTGATTTGGAGGGGTATTTGGAGGTGGTGGTGCTCAGATTGAAACATATAAGATTCTGAGAGGGATTGCCAGGGTAGATGCTAAGAGGTTGTTTCCCCCTAGCTGGAGAGTCTAGAACCAGGGGGGCACAGACTTAGGATAATGGGTCGGCCATTTAGGACGGAGATGAGGAGGAATTTCTTCACTCAGAGGGTTGTGAATCTTTGGAATTCTCTGCCCCCAAGAGCTGTGGATGCTGAATCGTTGAGTATATTCAAGGCGAGATCGATAGATTTTCAGACTCTAGAGCAATCAAGGGATATGTAGATCGGGCAGGAAGATGGAGTTGAGGTCGAAGATCAGCCATGATCTCATTGACTGGTGGAGCAGGTGCGAGGGGCCATATGGCCGACTCCTGCGCCTATTTCTTATGAGAGGAGCTGTGAACGACCCGCCACAGCCACCCTTATAGGGAGCTGGGAGCTGGGCGCCATCGTGGGCCATATCTCTGCCTCAATCAAATAGGCCTCCCGGCCACCATCTTGTCTGCATACCCTCTGCGATGAAGCAGAGTGCCTGCAGGCAAAATCCCCACCACACCCGATCACTTAGCCCCTAGTGTGTAGGAGCGATGATGCACCCCATGGTTGAACGTCACACCCGAAGAATGACCGCAGGGGCCGGGCAATGGAAGGGCGAGGAATCGTTTTCCCCAACCATGGTGGGCAACGTCAAGTAGACGAGGTGGAACAAAACAGGCAGCGGCTCACCATCAACCTCCTCATTCTCTCCTTCTCGATCCGTTCGTTCTCCTTCTTCTGCTCGCGCTCTGTGTTGGCGTGGTAGGTGGCCACGGCTTTGGTCAGCTTCTGCATCTTCCCAGTGACCGACCGGTGATACTCCTTAAAGTCCTTCGCGTGCTGCAGGATGCTGTTGAGGTATTCCTGGATGCAAGAAGGAAGAATATGGAGTCAGTAGACCATTTTGTCATTTAGGAGGGGAATTAGAGAAAAAAAACACCAGCCAGAAAGAAAGGCTGAACGTCATAGATTCATAGAACAGTACAGCATAGAAAGAGGCCGCTTGGCCCGTCAAGTCTGCACCGGTTCTTTCGAAGAGCATCCCCCATCCCTTGCTCTCACCTCCCTTTGGATTACACCTGCCTGATTGTTGGCTATCACGGTGTTGCTGCACATTGTGGGTATGTTCTGTGACATTCACCAGACAATACCACAATTCAGAGACCAGATGATGTCCATTCGAGATCAAAGGGAACAGCTACCGCAAGTACACAGAAGCAGGGGGGGCTCCAGTTACATCTTTAGCTTACCAGCGGATCATCAGATCTTTCTGGGGTCCCACTGTTCCGTGTCCCTTGGTCTCCAGTTGTACTCGAACTGCCACGTGACCTCTATCGCTGTAACTCTCTCCAACCCTACAACCCTAGATCTCTGCGCTCCTCCAATTCTGGCCTCTTGCCCATCTCCGATTCGCATCGGTGGCCAGGCCTTCAGCTTTCTAGACCCTAAGCTCTGGAATTCCCTCCCTAAACCTCTCCCTCTCTCTCATCTCCTTTAAGACGCTCCTTAAAACCTACAGCTTTGAACATGCTTTTGGTCACCTGTCCTAATGTCTCCTTATGTGGCTTGGTGTAAAATATTGTCTGATAATGCTCCAATGACACATATTTAAGGCACTATATAAATGCTAGCTGTTGTTTTGGTGGTGCGCGTGCAACAAGTTTAAATCCCGAGACACAACGTCCTCTGACCTGATGTTTCTGTCTGCGCTTGCGTTCTTGCTCTATCTTCTGCTGCTTCTCCAGTTTCTCAGTGATGCGTGCCTCGCGGAGCGACTGCCGCTTGCTGCGCTTGTAGGCCTTGGCGTTCAGCGCCGTCTCTAGGGCCGTGTCCCTCCTCATACACACCACCACTTCCTGACGGAGCTGAGAACAAAACAGAGGGGACAGTTCGTTGCGTGCAGTCTGATAAGGAACAACACCCAGCATCACATCTGAGTGACACCAAGAATCATCTTCAAGAAAAATGGGAAATACATATTCTTCATTAAGGTTTGCTTTTCCACGATAGCAAATGTGGAATCGGTATGGGTGGAGCTGCGGAATACCAAAGGGCAGAAAGCACTGGTGGGAGTTGTGTACAGGCCACCAAACAGTAGTAGTGAGGTTGGGGAAAGCATAAAACAAGAAATAAGGGATGTGTGCAATAAAGGTACAGCAGTTATCATGGGTGACTTTAATTTACATATCGATTGGGCTAACCAAACTGGTAGCAATGCGGTAGAGGAGGATTTCCTGGAGTGTATTAGGGATGGTTTTCTTGACCAATATGTGGAGGAACCGACTAGAGCTGGCCATCCTAGACTGGATGATGTGTAATGAGAAGGGACTAATTAGCAATCTTGTTGTGCGAGGCCCCTTGAGGAAGAGTGACCATAATATGGTAGAATTCTTTATTAAGATTGAGAGTGACACAGTTAATTCAGAAACTAGGGTCCTAAACTTAAGGAAAGCTAACTTCGATGTCTGAGGCGTGAATTGGCTAGAATAGACTGGCAAATGATACTTAAAGGGTTGACGATGGATAGGCAATGGCGAACATTTATAGATCACATGGATGAACTTCAACAGTTGTACATCCCTGTCTGGAGTAAAAATAAAACAGGGAAGGTGGCTCAACCGTGGCTAACAAGGGAAATTAAGGATAGTGTTAGATCCAAGGAAGAGGCATATAAATTGGCCAGAAAAAGTAGCAAACCTGAGGACTGGGAGAAATTTAGAATTCAGCAGAGGAGGACAAAGGGTTTAATTAGGAGGGGGGGGGAAATAGAGTATGAGAGGAAGCTTGTCGGGAACATAAAAACTGACTGCAAAAGCTTTTATAGATATGTGAAGAGAAAAAGATTGGTGAAAACAAACGTAGGTCCCTTGCAGTCGGACTCAGGTGAATTAATAATGGGGAACAAAGAAATGGCAGACCAATTGAACAAATACTTTGGTTCTGTCTTCACGAGGGAAGACACAAATGACCTTCTGGATATACGAGGGGACCGAGCGTCTAGTGAGAAGGAGGATCTGAAGGATATCCTTATTAGGCGGGAAATTGTGTTGGAGAAATTGATGGGATTGAAGGCCGATGAATCCCCAGAGCCTGATTGTCTGCATCCCAGAATACTTAAGGAAGTGGCCCTAGAAATAGTGGATGCATTGGTAATCGTTTTCCAACAGTATATCGACGCTGGATCAGTTCCTATGGACTGGAGGATAGCTAATGTAACACCACTTTTTAAAAAAGGAGGGAGAGAAAATGGGTAATTATAGACCAGTTAGCCTGACATCAGTAGTGGGGAAAATGTTGGAATCTATTATTAAGGATGAAATAGCAGCACATTTGGAAAGCGGTGACAGGATCAGTCCAAGTCAGCATGGATTTATGAAAGGGGAATCATGCTTGACCAATCGTCTGGAATTTTTTGAGGATGTAACCAGTAGAGTGGACAAAGGAGAACCAGTGGATGTGATGTATTTGGACTTTCAAAGGGCCTTTGACAAGGCACCACATAAGAGATTGGGGTACAAGATCAAGGCACATGGTATTGGGGGTAATGTACTGGTTGGCAGGCAGGAAGCAGAGAGTCGGGATAAACGGGTCCTTTTCGGAATGGGAGGCAGTAACTAGTGAAGTACCGCAGGGCTCAGTGCTGGGACCCCAGCTCTTCACAATATATATTAATGAGTTGGATGAAGGAATTGAGGGTAATATCTCCAAGTTTGCAGATGACACTAAACTGGGTGGCGGTGTGAGCTGTGAGGAGGATGCTAAGAGGCTGCAGGGTGATTTGGACAGGTTAGGAGAGTGGGCTAATGCATGGCAGATTGGATAAATGTGAGGTTATCCACTTTGGTGGCAAAAACACGAAGGCAGAATATTATCTGAATGGCGGCAGATTAGGAAAAGGGGAGGTGCAATGAGACCTGGGTGTCATGGTACATCAGTCATTGACATTGAAAGTTGGCATGCAGGTACAGCAGGCAGTGAAGATGGCAAATGGCATGTTGGCCTTCATAGCTAGGGGGTTTGAGTATAGGAGCAGGGAGGTATTATTGCAATTGTACAGGGCCTTGGTGAGGCCTCAACTGGAATATTGTGTTCAGTTTTGGACTCCTAATCTGAGGAAGGACGTTCTTGCTATTGAGGGAGTGCAGCGAAGGTTCACCAGACTGATTCCCAGGATGGCTGGACTAACATATCAGGAGAGACTGGATCAACTGGGCCTTTATACACTGGAGTTTAGAAGGATGAGAGGAGATCTCATAGAAACGTATAAGATTCTGACGGGACGGGACAGGTTAGATGCGGGAAGAATGTTCCCGATGTTGGGGAAGTCCAGAACCAGGGGACACAGTCTTAAGATAAGGGGTAGGCCATTTAGGACTGAGATGAGAAGAATCTTCTTCACTCAGAGAGTTGTTAACCTGTGGAATTCCCTGCTGCAGAGAGTCGTTGATGCCAGTTCATTGGACTGAGTTCATTGGATGCTAGTTCAAGAGGGAGTTAGATGTGGCCCTTACGGCTAAAGGGATCAAGGGGTATGGAGAGAAAGCGGGATAGGGGTACTGAGGTGAATGATCAGCCATGTTCATATTGAATGGTGGTGCAGGCTCGAAGGGCCGAATGGCCTACTCCTGCACCTATTGTCTATGTTTCTATGTAAATGGGTAAAGGCTCTGCCACTGCCCCAATGGCTGATGGGTAAAGGCTCTGCCACTGCCCCAATGGCTGATGGGTAAAGGCTCTGCCACTGCCCCAGTGGCTGATGGGTAAAGGCTCTGCCACTTCCCCAATGGCTGATGGGTAAAGGCTCAGCCACTGCCCTAATGGCTGATGGGTAAAAGAACTGCCCACTGCCCCAATGGCTGAAGGGTAAAGGCATTGCTCCTGATAACCAATGCGTAAAGGTTCTGCCCACTGCCCCAATGGCTGATGGGTAAAGGCTCTTAGAAACATAGAAACATAGAAACATAGAAAATAGGTGCAGGAGCAGGCCATTCAGCCCTTCTAGCCTGCACCGCCATTCAATGAGTTCATGGCTGAACATGAAACTTCAGTACCCCCTTCCTGCTTTCTCGCCATAACCCTTGATCCCCCGAGTAGTAAGGACTTCATCTAACTCCCTTTTGAATATATTTAGTGAATTGGCCTCAACTACTTTCTGTGGTAGAGAATTCCACAGGTTCACCACTCTCTGGGTGAAGAAGTTTCTCCTCATCTCGGTCCTAAATGGCTTACCCCTTATCCTCAGACTGTGACCCCTGGTTCTGGACTTCCCCAACATTGGGAACATTCTTTCTGCATCTAACCTGTCTAAACCCGTCAGAATTTTAAACGTTTCTATGAGGTCCCCTCTCATTCTTCTGAACTCCAGTGAATACAAGCCCAATTGATCCAATCTTTCTTGATAGGTCAGTCCCGCCATCCCGGGAATCAGTCTGGTGAACCTTCGCTGCACTCCCTCAATAGCAAGAATGTCCTTCCTCAAGTTAGGAGACCAAAACTGTACACAATACTCCAGGTGTGGCCTCACCAAGGCCCTGTACAACTGTAGCAACACCTCCCTGCCCCTGTATTCAAATCCCCTCGCTATGAAGGCCAACATGCCATTTGCTTTCTTAACCGCCTGCTGTACCTGCATGCCAACCTTCAATGACTGATGTACCATGACACCCAGGTCTCGTTGCACCTTCCCTTTTCCTAATCTGTCACCATTCAGATAATAGTCTGTCTCTCTGTTTTTACCACCAAAGTGGATAACCTCACATTTATCCACATTATACTTCATCTGCCATGCATTTGCCCACTCACCTAACCTATCCAAGTCACTCTGCAGCCTAATAGCATCCTCCTCGCAGCTCACACTGCCACCCAACTTAGTATCATCCGCAAATTTGGAGATACTGCATTTAATCCCCTCGTCTAAATCATTAATGTACAATGTAAACAGCTGGGGCCCCAGCACAGAACCTTGCGGCACTCCACTAGTCACTGCCTGCCATTCTGAAAAGTACCCGTTTACTCCTACTCTTTGCTTCCTGTCTGACAACCAGTTCTCAATCCACGTCAGCACACTACCCCCAATCCCATGTGCTTTAACTTTGCACATTAATCTCTTGTGTGGGACCTTGTCGAAAGCCTTCTGAAAGTCCAAATATACCACATCAACTGGTTCTCCTTTGTCCACTTTACTGGAAACATCCTCAAAAAATTCCAGAAGATTTGTCAAGCATGATTTCCCTTTCACAAATCCATGCTGACTTGGACCTATCATGTCACCATTTTCCAGATGCTCTGCTATGACATCCTTAATAATTGATTCCATCATTTTACCCACTACTGAGGTCAGGCTGACCGGTCTATAATTCCCTGTTTTCTCTCTCCCTCCTTTTTTAAAAAGTGGGGTTACATTGGCTACCCTCCACTCCATAGGAACTGATCCAGAGTCAATGGAATGTTGGAAAATGACTGTCAATGCATCCGCTATTTCCAAGGCCACCTCCTTAAGTACTCTAGGATGCAGGCCATCAGGCCCTGGGGATTTATCTGCCTTCAATCCCATCAATTTCCCCAACACAATTTCCCGACTAATAAAGATTTCCCTCAGTTCCTCTTCCTTACTAGACCCTCTGACCCCTTTTATATCCGGAAGGTTGTTTGTATCCTCCTTAGTGAATACCGAACCAAAGTACTTGTTCAATTGATCCGCCATTTCTTTGTTCCCCGTTATGACTTCCCCTGATTCTGACTGCAGGGGACCTACGTTTGTCTTCACCAACCTTTTTCTCTTTACTGGCTGATGGGTAAAGAAATTGCCCACTACCTCAATGACTGATGGGTAAAGGCATTGCTCCCGATAGCCAAGGTGTAAGGGCACTGCCCACTGCCCCAGCGGCTGATGGGTAAAAGCACTGCCCAGTGCCCCAATGGCTGTTGGATAAAAGCTCTGCCGCAATGGCAGATGAGTAAAGGCACTTCCCACTGTCCCAATGACTGATGGGTAACAGCACTGTCAATGCCCCAATGGCTGATGGGTATAGTCTTTGCCCTCTGCTCCAATTGTTGATGGGTAAAGGCACTGCCTATTTGCCCCAATGGCTGATGAGTAAAGGCTCTGCCCCAAAAGATAATGGGTAAATGCATTGCCCACTGCTCCAATGGCTGATGGGTAAAGGAAGTGCCCCCAACGGCTATGGGAAAAGACTCTGCCCCAATGGCTGATTGGAAAAAGGACTGCCCATGGCCTCATTGGCTGATGGGTAAAGGTTCTGCCCACTGCTCCAAAACCGTAAACGTGCACTGTGTATAATCTTGACATGCCAAGCATACATTCTCCAGCAAGAATTCATTTTTAATCAATAGATTGAATACGGCTGCAGTACCTGTAGGCGGTGCTGCTGAGAACAGGAGCCTTTAAAAGAAACGGCTGCAGAGATAGTGGAGGCATTGGTTGTAATCTACCAAAAATCCCTGGATTCTGGGGATTGGAAAACCGCAAATGTAATACCCCTATTTAAAAAAGTAGGCAAACAGAGAGCAAGAAACTATAGACCAGTTAGCCTAACATTGGGAAAATGCTGGAGTCCATTATTAAGGAAGCAGTAGCAGGACATTTGGAAAAGCATGATTCAATCAAGCAGAGACAGCATGTTTTATGAAAAGGTAATCATGTGACAAATTTGCTGGACGTATCTTTGAGGATGTATCGAGCAGGGTGGATAAGGGGAAACCAGTGGATGTGGTATATTTGGATTTCCAGAAAGCATTCGATAAGGTGCCACATAATAGGTTACTGCACAAGATAAAAGCTCACGGGGTTGGGGGTAATATATTAGCATGAATAGAGGATTGGCTAACACAGAAAACAGAGAGTTGGGATAAATGACAAACAGTGACTAGTGGGGTACTGCAGGGATCAGTGCTGGGTCCTCAACTATTTACAATCTATACTAATGACTTGGATGAAGGGACCGAGTGTAATGTAGCCAAGTTTGCTGATGATATAAAGATGGGTGGGAAAGCAAATTGTGAGGAGGACACAACAAATCTGCAAATGGATATAGACAGGCTAAGTGAGTGGGAAAAAATTTGGCAGATGGAGTATAATGTGGGAAAATATGAGTTATCCACTTTGTCAGAAATAATGGAAAACAAATTATAATTTAAATGGAAAAAATTGCAAACTGCTATAGTACAGAGGGACCTGGGGGTCCTTGTGCATGAAACACAAAAAGTTAGTAATGCAGGTACAGCAAGTAATCAGGAAGGTAAATGGAATGTTGGTCTTTATTGCAAGGGGGATAGAGTATAAAAGCAGAGAGGGCCTGCTACAATTATACAGAGTATTGGTAAGGCCACACCTCCACACCTGGAGTACTGCTTAGTTTTGGTCTCCGTACTTAAGGAAAGATATACTTGCAGTGGAGGCTGTTCAAAGAAGGTTCACTACGTTGATTCCGGAGATGAGGGGGTTGACTTATGATAGGTTGAGTAGGTTGGGCCTATACACATTGGAGTTCAGAAGAATGAGAGGTGATCTTATTGAAACATACAAGATAATGAGGGGGCCCGACAAGTTGGATGCAGTGAGGATATTTCCACTCAGAGGGGAATCTAAAACTGGGGAATAAAACTGGAGAATAAGGGCCGTCCATTTAAAACTGAGATGAGGAGAAATTTCTTCTGTCAGAGGGTTGTAAATCGATTGAATTCTCTGCCCCAGATAGCTGTGGAGGCTGGGTCATTGAATATATTTAAGGTGGAGATAGACAGATTTTTGAGCGATAAGTGAATAAAGGGTTATGGAGAGCGGGCATGGAAGTGGAGCTGAGTCCATGATCAGATTAGTCATGGTCTGATTGAATGGCGGAGCAGGCTCGAGGGGCCAAATGGCCTACTACTGCTCCTATTTATTATGTTAGAAACATAGAAACATAGAAAATAGGTGCAGGAGTAGGCCATTCGGCCCATTGAGCCTGCACCGCCATTCAATAAGATCATGGCTGATCATTCCCTCAGTACGCCTTTCCTGCTTTCTCTCCATACCCCTTGATCCCCTTAGCCGTAAGGTCTATATCTAACTCCCTCTTGAATATATCCAATGAACTGGCATCAACAACTCTCTGCGGCAGGGAATTTCACAGGTTAACAACTCTCTGAGTGAAGAAGTTTCTCCTCATCTCAGTCCTAAAGGGCCTACCCCTTATCCTAAGACTATGTCCCCGAATCTGGACTTCCCCAACATCGGGAACATTCTTCCCGCATCTAACCTGTCCGGTTCCGTCAAAATCTTATACGTTTCTATGAGAACCCCTCTCATCCTTCTAAATTCCAGTGAATAAAGGCCCAGTTGATCCAGTCTCTCCTCATATGTTCTTATGAAACAGGCTCGAGGGGCCAAATGGCCTACTACTGCTCCTATTTATTATGTTCTTATGAAACAGGCTCGAGGGGCTAAATGGCCTATTCCTGTTCCAATGGTGTGTGCCTCCTGGATTGGACAGTGAGGCTCTGTCGAGCTAAAGGGTAAATTTGTGCTGGACTGCAGACAGGGAGGCAAGAAGCAGCTGGCAGCAGATGGAGCTGGCTATGAAGAGCAGTTCAGTGAGGCTGGGTCACGAGACTGTTTGTGCACTGGTTAGGAAGAGCGTGACCAAGCAGGGCCTGGAGGAGAAGCTCAGCGTGGCTGGAGAGTGAGAATGTGGTGTGTGAAACAGTGTGTGTGTGAGAGAGAGAGAGAGAGAGAGAGAGAGAGAGAGACACAGTGTGTGTGTGTGAGAGAGACAGACTGTGTGTGTGTGTGAGACAGTCTGTGTGTGTGACAGAGAGAGAGACAGACAATGGGTCTGTGAGCAATGCAGTGAGACAGTGTGTGTGTGTGTGTGTGTGCGTGTGTGCGTGTGAGACAGTGTGTGTAGGTGTGAGAGTGTGTGGGTGTGAGACAGTGTGTAATTGTGTGTGTGTGTGTGTGGGTGTGAGACAGTGTGTATGTGTGAGAGTGTGTGTGTGTGTCCGCGTGAGACAGTATGTGTGTGTGAGACGGTGCGCGCGTGTGTGTGTATGAGACAGTGTGTGTGTGTGTGAGACAGTGTGTGAGAGAGAGAGAGAGAAGCAGTGTGTGTGTGTGTGTGTGTGTGTGTGTGTGTATATGAGAGACGGTGCGTGTGTGTGTGTGTGTGTGTGTGTGTGTATATGAGAGACGGTGCGTGTGTGTGTGTGTGTGTGTGTGTGTGTATATGAGAGACGGTGCGTGTGTGTGTGTGTGTGAGAGAGAGAGACACAGTGTGTGAGAGAGACGGTGCATGCGCGTGAGAGATGGTGCGTGTGTGTGTGTGTGTGTGTGAGAGAGAGAGAGACACAGTGTGTGAGAGAGACGGTGCATGTGCGTGAGAGACGGTGCGTGTGTGTGAGAGAGGCACAGTGTATGTGTGTGTGTGTGTGCGTGTGACAGTGTGTGTGTGTGAGAGAGAGACAGTGTGTGCGTGTGACAGTGTGTGTGTGTGAGAGAGAGACAGTGTGTGCGTGTGACAGTGTGTGTGTGTGAGAGACAGTGTGTGTGTGTGAGTGTGACAGTGTGTGTGTGTGAGAGAGAGACAGTGTGTATGTATGTGACAGTGTGTGTGTGTGAGAGAGAGAGACAGTGTGTGTGTATGTGTATGTGTGTGTGTGTGAGTGTGACTGCAGAGTCTGTTCTCATGGCGTTGCTGTCAGGAACGCTTGTGTGTGGCCGGGCAGGACTCAGCGCACAGTGGGGAGCTGTTAGCAGTGCTTCGAAATAGAACTCACACATGGGATTCTGTATTTGGATTGCATGCAGCGTGTATATTTATTTTTTAATTTGTAGTCAGCGACGCCACGGTTACAGTGCAAGAAGGGATGTGAAGAAAAATAAGAGCTTCCTTGATCCGATACAAACCTGCCTTTGAAAATTAAGGAGCCGCAGAGCCTTGAGTTCAATAGTTGCTTTGGTACGGAGGTCTCCCGCCAGTGAGCCCGGGAGATTTTCCAGCTCTTGGATCCGATGGGAAATTCGTGCTTGTAACCTGCCAACGAAAAACGAACATCAGCGGTGCAATTCTGGACATTGTAGCTAAAGGTCAGAGAGGGGTCTTGGAAGGCAGAAACTCAGTCAGCACATTTCACAGGTATAAAACATAGCAATGGTCACAGCTTTTGCTTCACATCAAGTCGTGATTCTACTTTTTGAAGGGAGGGCATATTACCCGGGGCAAAAGTTTGTCACCTGCTTTATTAAACAGCAGAATATGCAGAAAATGTCACATTAAAACATTACCATTCTTGTAAGGTATTGATATGCTGCAGGATCATGCTTCTGCCATTAGAAGGAACACTTGGAATTTTGACAGCTCAAGGAGGACCCCTAGTGTCAGAATCCCAGTTAACATGCTCAACACACAACAACAAACTTGCATTTATATAGCGCCTTTAATGTAGTAAAACGTCCCGAGGTGCTGCACAGACGCGTTAACAAACAGAATTTGACACTGAGCCACATAAGGAGATGTTAGGGCAAGTGACCAAAAGCTCAGTCAAAGAAGTGGGTTTTAAGGAACATCTTACAGAAGGAAAGAGAGTTGGAGAGGCGGAGAGGTTTAGGGCCAAGGCAGCTGAAGGCATGGGCGACAATGGTGTAGCAATTAAAATTGGGGATGCAAGAGGCCGGAATTGGAGGAGCACAGAAATGAGAAGGTTGTCAGCACTGTTCCCTTATATTTTTTGGGTGCGTGGCCCCTTTAAGAGGCTACATGGCCCCTTAAAAATATAGCGTATGCATGGTTTTTCCTATTTGTAAGCCAGTGAGCTGGCTGCGCGAGGTTTACAAGGAACATTAGTTGTAGAGCTGGAGGAGATGACAGAGATAGGGAGGGGCGAGGCCATGGAGGGATTTGAAAATAAGGATGAGAATTTAAAAACACACCAGTGTACTATGCCTGGAGACCTGAATGCACCGAGATAGCGGGGCCCAGACCAACGTAACCTACAAACATGCATTCCATCCTGGAACATCGTCAGCCTCTTCTTACCGGTACTCGCGTTCCTGGAGCAGCTCGACCGGGTCCAGACCTCGCGGTTTCTGAATGGGGGTGATCCGGTTCTGCTTCTGGTGGTGCGGCACCATCGGGGCTGGCTGGGCCGGTTGCCCCGGCGACTGCGTCTGGGGTGGCATCACCGGGGAAGCGGCGGGGGGCACGGCTGGCGGCGCCGGGGAAGGCCGGCCAGTGGGCTGGGGAGGGACCAGTTTCTGGGGGGCGCTGGTTGGAGCGGCGGCATTGGCCATGGGACCTGAAACAGAAAAATAAAGGCCGTGAGCGTTACAGGAAACTCTGCAAAGGTGCTGCACACCTGAGGCCTAGTCGCCGCCCCCCCACCCCAAGTCCTGCCCCTCTCCATATCTGCTGAGCTTGTCTCGAATCAGAAGTTTGAGAGTTCAAGCCCCACGCCAGAAAATAATGAAAGATCTTGCATTTATATAGCACCTTTCTGACCACAGAACATAAGAAATAGGAACAGGAGTAGGTCATATGGCCCCTCGTGCCTGCTCCGCCATTCAATAAGATCATGGCTGATCTGATCATGGACTCAGCTCCACTTCCCCGCCTACTCCCTAACCCCTCATCGGTTAAGAAACTGTCTATTTAGAAACATAGAAACATAGAAAATAGGTGCAGCAGGAGTAGGCCATTCGGCCCTTCTAGCCTGCACCGCCATTCGATGGCTGAACATGCAACTTCAGTACCCCATTTCTGCTTTCTCGCCATACCTCTTGATCCCCCTAGTAGTAAGGACTTCATCTAACTCCTTTTTGAATATATTTAGTGAATTGGCCACAACAATTTCTGTGGTAGAGAATTCCACAGGTTCACCACTCTCTGGGTGAAGAAGTTTCTCCTCATCTCGGTCCTAAATGGCTTACCCCTTATCCTTAGACTGTGTCCCCTGGTTCTGGACTTCCCCAACATTGAGAACATTCTTCCTGCATCTAACCTGTCTAACCCCGTCAGAATTTTAAACGTTTCTATGAGGTCCCCTCTCATTTTTCTGAACTCCAGTGAATACAAGCCCAGTTGATCCAGTCTTTCTTGATAGGTCAGTCCCGCCATCCCGGGAATCAGTCTGGTGAACCTTCGCTGCACTCCCTCAATAGCAAGAATGTCCTTCTTCAGGTTAGGAGACCAAAACTGTACACAATACTCCAGGTGTGGCCTCACCAAGGCCCTGTACAACTGTAGCAACACCTCCCTGCCCCTGTACTCAAATCCCCTCACTATGAAGGCCAACATGCCATTTGCTTTCTTAACCGCCTGCTGTACCTGCATGCCAACCTTCAATGACTGATGTACCATGACACCCAGGTCTCGTTGCACCTCCCCTTTTCCTAATCTGTCACCATTCAGATAATAGTCTGTCTCTCTGTTTTTACCACCAAAGTGGATAACCTCACATTTATCCACATTATACTTCATCTGCCATGCATTTGCCCACTCACCTAACCTATCCAAGTCGCTCTGCAGCCTCATAGCATCCTCCTCGCAGCTCACACTGCCACCCCCAACTTAGTGTCATCCGCAAATTTGGAGATACTACATTTAATCCCCTGGTCTAAATCATTAATGTACAGTGTAAACAGCTGGGGCCCCAGCACAGAACCTTGCGGTACCCCACTAGTCACTGCCTGCCATTCTGAAAAGTCCCCATTTACTCCTACTCTTTGCTTCCTGTCTGACAACCAGTTCTCAATCCATGTCAGCACACTACCCCCAATCCCATGTGCTTTAACTTTGTACATTAATCTCTTGTGTGGGACCTTGTCGAAAGCCTTCTGAAAGTCCAAATATATCACATCAACTGGTTCTCCCTTGTCCACTCTACTGGAAACATCCTCAAAAAATTCCAGAAGATTTGTCAAACATGATTTCCCTTTCACAAATCCATGCTGACTTGGACCTATCATGTCACCTCTTTCCAAATGCACTGCTATGACATCCTTAATAATTGATTCCATCATTTTACCCACTACCGATGTCAGGCTGACCGGTCTATAATTTCCTGTTTTCTCTCTCCCTCCTTTTTTAAAAAGTGGGGTTACATTGGCTACCCTCCACTCCATAGGAACTGATTCAGAGTCAATGGAATGTGTTAAATGTATTCAATATCCCAGCTTCCACAGCTCTCTGAGGCAGCGAATTTCACAGATTTACAACCCTCTGAGAGAAGAAATTTCTCCTCATCTTTGTTTTAAAGGGGCGGTCCCTTATTCTAAGATCATGCCGCCTAATTCTAGTCTCCCCCATCAGTGGAAACATCCACCTTGTCAAGCCCCCTCATAATCTTATACGTTTCGATAGATCACCTCTCATTCTTCTGAATTCCAACGAGTAGAGGCCCAACCTACTCAACCTTTCCTCATAAGTCAATCCCCTCATCCCCGGAATCAACCTAGTGAACCTTCTCTGAACTGTCTCCAAAGCAAGTATATCCTTTCGTAAATATGGAAACCAAGAACGTCCCAAAGCGCTTTACAGCCAATGAAGTACTTTTGGAGTGCAGTCACTGTTGTAATGTAGGATACGCGGCAGCCAATTTGCACACAGCAAGCTCCCACGAACAGCAATGTGATAATGGCCAGATAATCTGTCTAGTGATGTTGGTTGAGGGATAAATATTAGCTCAGGACACCGGGGACACCTCCTGCTCTTCTTCGAAATAGTGACGTGGAATCTTATATGTCTACCTGAGTGGGCATCAGTTTAACGTCTCATCAGAAAGATGGCACCTCCGACTTGCAGCGCTCCCTCAGCGACAGCGTGGAGTTTGTACTCCAGCCTGGAGTGGGACTTGAGCATGCAACCTTTTGACTCAGAGGATGGAGTTCTACCCACTGAGCCACGACTGACACCTTCATGAAGATTAATGATCCGGTGGAGTTCTGAGGAAGTACTGCACTCACGGATGAGCCAACCCATGGACGGCTCTTTTGCCAGTCCGTGTGGTGATCCCAGCGGTTTAGAGGGATATTGAAGATCCCATGGCCCTATTCAAAGAAGAGCAGGGAGTTCATCCTGTGTGCTGGCTCGCACTCCTCTCTCAACGAACGCCACCAAAAGAGATTAACTGGTCGTTTCTATTTGTGGGATCTTGCTGTGTACAAAATAGCTGCTGTGCCTGTCCACACAACAACAGCTTCTAGGCTGTGAAGTGCTCTGGAGTATTTCTTGGGAGACGCGAAAAGGTGCGACATAAACATAATGCTTTCTTTTTCTTTTCAAAACGACATAGCATTATCATTCTGAGGTGCGTAAAGACCTGCTGTCACCAGACCTACACTTTACTGGTGTTTTAGGCCCATTACTCTTAATAAAAGGAAGCAATCAAACCCCAAAGACTGTTCTTCCCGTCGATACCGAGATCATTAGGAAACACTTCTTAGTTCAAAACGGCATGTGACTCCTTACTTTGTGTTTTTGAGGTTAGCAATAAAAACCACATCGCAGTATCTCTGTTACGGGAAGACAGAACCCGCTTCTGACTCCTGATTATTGGCTCTTTGCAACCGAATCAGCTCGAGTTTCTCAATGGGTTGTACGTCCGTCATGTAAAATTACACGGGACGTATCGATGCGTCTCTTGGTCTTTGACCAGCTCACCTCCAGCCGCTGGCCCCTCTTTCTATTACAATCTTTCTCGTCGAATCTAAAGCAAGACCACTCTGGTCACTGCTTACATAGAAACAGGAGTAGGCCATTCAGCCTCTCGAGCCTACTGCGCCATTGAAACAGATCATGGCTGATCGCCTCCTCAACTCCATTTACCTGCCTTGGTTCCGTAACCCTCGATACCCTAAGCCAAGTGTGCGCACTAGGTCCGTGCAGCAGAGCTTGGTCTCCAGTCGTCTTGGTTAACCTTTGCCACTGGATCAAGACCTAGCTCTGTCAAGCCCGTGTGGTGGCTGGTGTGAAACGGCCACCACACGTTAAAAGAATCCATGCACAGGCATCTTCCACCTTTCAGTATGTAGTTCGGGACCGAGAATGTCAGTTTCCTCATTGAAACACCTATGAACTCATCCCTTTTTGGTGTGGAAGCAAGTCATCCTCGATAGCAGTGAACCTGGGGACTGGGAGAAATTTAGAACTCAGCAGAGGAGGACAAAGGGTTTGATTAGAGCAGAGAAAATAGAGTACGAGAGGAAGCATGCAGGGAACATTAAGACGGACTGCAAAAGTTTCTATAGATATGTAAAGAGAAAAAGGTTAGTAAAGGTTAGTAGGTCCCCTGCAGTCAGAATCAGGGGAAGTCATAACGGGGAACAAAGAAATGGCAGACCACTGAACAAGTACTTTGGTTCGGTATTCACTAAGGAGGACACAAACAACCTTCCGGATATAAAAGGGGTCAGAGGGTCTAGTAAGAAGGAGGAACTGAGGGAAATCCTTATTAGTCGGGAAATTGTGTTGGGGAAATTGATGGGATTGAAGGCCGATAAATCCCCAGGGCCTGATGGACTGCATCCCAGAGTACTTAAGGAGGTGGCCTTGGAAATAGCAGATGCATTGACAGTCATTTTCCAACATTCCATAGACTCTGGATCAGTTCCTATCGAGTGGAGGGTAGCCAATGTAACCCCACTTTTTAAAAAAGGAGGGAGAGAGAAAACGGAATTATAGACCGGTCAGCCTGACATCAGTAGTGGGTAAAATGATGGAATCAATTATTAAGGATGTCATAGCAGTGCATTTGGAAAGAGGTGAAATGATAGGTCCAAGTCAGCATGGATTTGTGAAAGGGAAATCATGCTCGACAAATCTTCTGGAATTTTTTGAGGATGTTTCCAGTAGAGTGGACACGGGAGAACCAGTTGATGTGGTATATTTGGACTTTCAGAAGGCTTTCGACAAGGTCCCACACAAGAGATTAATGTACAAAGTTAAAGCACATGGGATTGGGGGTAGTGTGCTGACATGGATTGAGAACTGGTTGTCAGACAGGAAGCAAAGAGTGGGAGTAAATGGGTACTTTTCAGAATGGCAGGCAGTGACTAGTGGGATACCGCAAGGTTCTGTGCTGGGGCCCCAGCTGTTTACATTGTACATTAATGATTTGGACAAGGGGATTAAATGTAGTATCTCCAAATTTGCAGATGATACTAAGTTGGGTGGCAGTATGAGCTGCGAGGAGGATGCTATGAGGCTGCAGAATGACTTGGATAGGTTAGGTGAGTGGGCAAATGCTTGGCAGATGAAGTATAATGTGGATAAATGTGAGGTTATCCACTTTGGTGGTAAAAACAGAGAGACAGACTATTATCTGAATGGTGACAGATTAGGAAAAGGGGAGGTGCAACGAGACCTGGGTGTCATGGTACATCAGTCATTGAAGGTTAACATGCAGGTACAGCAGGCAGTTAAGAAAGCAAATGGCATGTTGGCCTTCATAGTGAGGGGATTTGAGTACAGGGGCAGGGAGGTGTTGCTACAGTTATACAGGGCCTTGGTGAGGCCACACCTGGAGTATTGTGTACAGTTATGGTCTCCTAACTTGAGGAAGGACATTCTTGCTATTGAGGGAGTGCAGCGAAGGTTCACCAGACTGATTCCCGGGATGGCGGGACTGACATATCAAGAAAGACTGGATCAACTGGGCTTGTATTCACTAGAGTTCATAAGAATGAGAGGGGATCTCATAGAAACGTTTAAAATGCTGACGGGTTTAAGACAGGTTAGATGCAGGAATGTTGGGGAAGTCCAGAACCAGGGGTCACAGTCTAAGGATAAGGGGTAAGCCATTTAGGACCGAGATGAGGAGAAACTTCTTCACCCAGAGAGTAGTGAACCTGTGGAATTCTCTACCACAGAAAGTTGTTGAGGCCAATTCCCTAAATATATTCAAAAAGGAGTTAGATGTAGTCCTTACTACTAGGAGGATCAAGGGGTATGGCGAGAAAGCAGGAATGGGGTACTGAAGTTGCATGTTCAGCCATGAACTCATTGAATGGCGGTGCAGGCTCGAAGGGCCGAATGGCCTACTCCTGCACCTAGTTTCTATGTTTCTATACGAGGGACTGCCTAATACTAATACTAAGCCAACAAAAAACTAATGCTCTCAATCGAAGTCCTCGATTGGCTCCAGAATTCTACCACCCTCTGTGTGGAAAAAGTGCTTCCTGATTTCACTCCTGAAGGGCCTAGTTCTAATATTAAGATCGTGCTCAATGTTCCCTATAAGGTGCATGGTTTCGCACGTGTGCGCTACTGTGAAGGGGCCGCACAACAACCCTCCCCCCCAAAAAATAAGAGGGGACAGTGATTGCGGCCCTTGTATAGTTTCTCTATACCCTATCGAATCCCTTTAACATTTTCGATCAGATCACTCCTCAACCTTCTATACTCAAGGGTATACAAGCCAAGTTTATGCATCCTGTCTTCATAATTCCATCCTCTGAAAGTGCTCCTTTGAAGTAACCGAAGACCCCATCTTACACTTTCTTCTTCCTCCTCACTATGTTGAAATCAAACTCATCGCACCATCTCTAACTCATTCCTTTGCAGGACCTGGGAAATTGCAGAACTCCTTAAAGCCCTCAGCCTTCCATTCTTCCCAAAATCTTTCAGAACACAAGCTAGGAGGTCCCACAATCGCTGCTTCCTGTTCTATCTTGTCTTCGCTTTTACATTCGATCTCGTCTCGCACTTGAAGCCTCGGCCCTTTAATTGGGTTTCTTGACAATTCCAAAGAACCAAAGAGCCTTACCTTCTGGCCAGGGTTTGGATGGTCCACCAGGAGGCTGGCACTGCATTCCCTGATTGACTCCAGCAGATCCTGGAGGCATCATGTTGGATCCTCCCATACCTGTGAGAGGAAATGAGGGCAGGGGAAGAGAGAAAATCAAATGGATGCAATGGCACAGGTGGGGTTGGTTTTAGAAGTTGAACTCAAGATAACAATGGGAAGCTTATGTGAGGACCAGTGCTTTGGCAGGGCCTGGATACGGCCAATTCCCACCCCAAGACATTCTTGCGGTTCTCCCTTTACTAGACACTCCCAAACCACACCTCTTCCTGAGTCAGTGAGTGCAGCCAGTCCCAGGTTACCACTAAATCAAACTCTTATACTGCCACAAAGGCATGAGAGCTGTTCAGTGATGCTACTCCCTCTGATCTTCCTTCCGGTCACCCCTGCACAGGTCACATAGGACCTTCTCAGCATCCTCTTCACAACCAAGACCTGCAGCTCAGTAGAGGGGGAAGTAACGCTACAATGCCGCTACATGTGGGTGCTCTAGAACCCAATGCTCTAGTATCCTGTGCCCCAATACACTGATGCTCAAGTGACCTAATATACTGTTCACTAATATACTGGTCCCAGGTACCCAGTTCCTCAATGCACGGTATTCCAGTACTCCATTGCGCTGGTGCCCCGTTACAGTATCCTAGTATACTGGTACCCCAATACCCACTGCTCCAATTCACGGTGCTCCGGTATCGTGCCCTAGTATACTGGTACCCCAATACCCACTGCTCCAATTCACGGTACCCCGGTACCGTGCCCTAGTATACTTGTACACCCCTTTACCCCAATAACCACTGCTCCAATTCACAGTGCCCCAGTACCGTGCCCTAGTATACTGGTACCCCCCTTTACCCCAATAGCCACTGCTCCAATTCACGGTGCCTCAGTACCGTGCCCTAGTATACTGGTACCCCAGTACTGTGCCCTAGTATACTGGTACCCCAATACCCACCGCTCCAATTCACGGTACCCCAATACCGTGCCCAAGTATACTGGTGCCCCAGTACCGTGCCCTAGTATACTGGTACCCCAGTACCGTGCCCTGGTATACTGGTACCCCAGTACCATGCCCTGGTATACTGGTACCCCCAATACCCACTGCTCCAATTCACGGTACCCCAATACCGTGCCCAAGTATACTGGTGCCCTAGTATACTGGTGCCCCAGTACCGTGCCCTAGTATACTGGTACCCCAGTACCATGCCCTGGTATACTGGTGCCCCAGTACCATGCCCTAGTATACTGGTACCCCAGTACCGTGCCCTAGTATACTGGTACCCCAGTACTGTGCCCTGGTATACTGGTACCCCAGTACCGTGCCCTGGTATACTGGTACCCCAGTACCGTGCCCTGGTATACTGGTACCCCAGTACTGTGCCCTGGTATACTGGTACCCCAGTACCGTGCCCTGGTATACTGGTACCCCAGTACCATGCCCTGGTATACTGGTACCCCAGTACTGTGCCCTGGTATACTGGTACCCCAGTACTGTGCCCTGGTATACTGGTGCCCCAGTACCGTGCCCTGGTATACTGGTGCCCCAGTACCCTGTGCCTCATTCCACGGTGCCACATTCTATACAGATTGCAAGGCAGGAGGATGAAAAGTGAGCATGAGGGAGGAGGGGGACAATTTAGTCATTAAAAGGGGCTACGAGAAATGTTCCCAAATGTATGTGTTCATACACAACCAGCACCAGTTTTAATGTTAACCTCAGTTCCGTCCCCAATGAGCAGACTGTCACATGAACACACACACTGTTTAATTGCCGGATTTTTAGTGTCCCCCTCCCATTTTATAGGGGGCACTTGTAAAATTTATGATTTATGGTTTTAATGCCCAAAAAAAAAAATCACAAAAAAAAATCAAAATAAACACAAAAACCCCCCAAAAAATGGCAGTTGAAAAGTGGCTGGACTGTCCCCCAGAGTAGGGGGGGCACTTGATTTAATGTTAATTATGTTTTACTCCAAAAGAGTTGCAGAGCTGTTGAGGGCGCCGGAGGGACTGGAGTGCATCATCACCCCCGGCAACCAAATTTTAATTTGATTTTATATGTTTTAAAGTTGAATTTGTTTTATTGCCGGTTTTAGTGTCCCCCTCCCCTTTTATAGGGGGCACTTGTAAATTTATGGCTTTAGTGCGCAAAAAAACCCACAAAAAAAAAACCATTAAAAAAAACAAAAAAAATACAAAAAGGGCCTTGATAAGTGTTTGGGGTGTCCCCCAGATCAGGGGGCACTTGATTTAACTGTTTAATTTTGTTTTCCAACCAAAAGAGTTGTAGAGCTGTTGATGGCACGGCGCCTATTCTGGGCCGACGTCCGGCCAATGCCATCAAGTCGCTAAAAATAGCACTGGGCCCTGACTCCGTTAGGTGTGTCGAGGAGGCCCAAGCACGTGGGGAGATCCCGTCCGAACTGACCCCCGTCCGGACAGAATTCATCATCGGCGTCAAACCCCGAAACCTCCCTCGGGAGCCGGCGCCTCACAACTTGAGCCTCCTCCGGGAAATCCCCTCTGTGCCTTTCAGTTCTGCACGGAGGGTATTCCCTGTACGGGCTGCTCATGCACACTCTCCACGTTGCCATCCTCGTCAGCCATCCAAACACACCATGGAACACTATCTTGCTGTCCGGAGGAGGCGGAGGTCCCCAATGGAGTGCACTCTACACGAGAGTCCTTCCTCTATTTATTGGGGACTTGGCCTGGAGGGTGTTGCATGGAGCAGTTCCGTGCAATAAGTTTTTAAGTCGGTTCACTGGCTCCCAGGCCGCCTGCAATTTCTGCGGTCTGGAAGAGTCTGTGTTCCATGTTTTTACTGAATGTGCGATGTTGCAGCCCCTCTTCCAATATCTAAAGGGGCTGCTCCTCAAATTCTGGTTGCCCTTCAGTCCCGCACTCCTGATCTTTGGGCACCCTGTGCGGAGGGGAGCGGGCAGGTCGTGAAGACCTCCTCGTAGGACTGCTCCTGGGCATGGCCAAGGGGGCCATCAGCCGGTCCAGACAGCGGGCAGATGAAGGGGTCATTTAGCCTGACTGCCTGCCTCTCTTCCGCAGTTACATCCGAGTCAGGGTCCCTGGAGATGGAGCACATGGTGTCCACTGGTACGCTCGCGGCCTTCCGCGAGAGGTGGGCGCTGGAGGGGCTGGAGTGCATCATCACCCCCGGCAACCAAATTTGAACCACTTGTCTAAAGGTTAATTTGTTTAAGCTTGTCGGTTTTTAGTGCCCCCCCCCCCCCTTTAGCCAGGGGGCACTTGTAAAATTAGAGTTTTGGTGCCCTCAAAAAAAAGGGGCACTTGAAAAGGTTTTGGTTTGACCCCCCACCTTTAATCATTGTGCACTTGATTAAAGTATACAACAAAATAGTTGTAGAGCTGTTGAACGCCATGCTGCACCATCCTGCCGTCTAGAGGGGACGGGGTCTCCAATGGAGTGCGCTCTACGTGGGAGTCCTCCCTCTATTTATTGGGGACTTGGCCTGGAGGGTGTTACATGGGGCAGTCCCGTGCAATCGTTTTTTAAGTCAGTTTTGCAGGCTCCCAGGCCGTCTGCAATTTCTGCGGTCTGGAGGAGTATGTGTTCCATATTTATGTTGAATGTGCAAGGTTGCAGCCCCGGTTCCATTAGTTGAAGGGGCTGCTCCTCAAATTCTGGTTGCACTTCAGTCCCACACACCTGATCTTTGGGCACCCTGTGTGGAGGGGAGTGGAAGGGTCGGAAGGCTTCCTCGTAGGACTGGTCCTGGGCATGGCCAAGGGGGCCATCAGCCAGTCCAGGCAGCGGGCGGTCGAGGGGGTCGTTCAGCCTGACTGCCTGCCTGCCTCTCTTCCGCGGTTACATCTGAGCCAGGGTGTCCCTGGAGATGGAGCACGCGGTGTCCACCGGTACGCTCGCGGCCTTCCGCGAGAGGTGGGCGCCGGAGGGACTGGAGTGCGTCATCAACCCCAGCAACCAAATTTAAATTTGATCGTTTAAAGTTTAATTTGTTGAAACTGTCAGTTTTAGTGCCCCTTTAAGAAGGGGGCATTTGATTTACAGATACAACAAAAATAGTTGTAGAGCTGTTGAATTGTGAGTGGCTTAGCCAGTCACGTGATGTTCACAAGACTCAAAAAAAAAACCAGTCAGTTGGATTTAGGCGAATCCATGATGAGGCAGGTGGCTGTGAGCCTGGTGGATGGACTGGTAATGTGTAGTGTGATTATTAAACCTTTGTTAATAAACCAACTAGTTCTTAATAGCAATGTGTTGCTATGAGTGCTTTAGCACAGAACCCATGAAGCAAATACATTACAATGGGGATCGGGCGGGAAGGTGGAGTTGATGTCGAAGATCAGCTATGGCCTGCTTATGAGTGTGTCTGCTTTATACTAAAGTTTGGTTTGTTCGCCACCGCTAACAATCAATGCAAGTTAAAAGCGCGACCCGTCAGGTAATTGAAGAGGTGGGTACCGAGCGGCCTGTTGTAGTTGCCGGGTGCTGGGCCCGAAGCTGCTCCAGTGCCAGGGTTAGAGGGCGGAGGTAGTGACGACATCTGCTGCTGCATTCCAGGTGGCGGTCTCTTCCCTTGTACAGCCAGCTGCAGGTGATCCGGAATGGGCTGGCCTCTTGCCAGCATCTTGTACGCCATGATTTGCGCTCGCAGCTGATGCAGCTGCCCCTGGTTGAAAGGGGAGGGTCCGCGGTTTTGCTGCCCCAGGGTCTGGGGGTCTCCACCATCCATAGGAACCCCTCCCGGTCCAGAAGGCATTGGGGGTCCTGAAGGAGGGCCGTTAGCAGGTACTGGACTTGGGGCGTGCTCAGGACCTCCCAGAGGAGAAGGGTAACCTATAATTGAAGAGTTGTTGCAAGATTAACTTTTTTTTCCTGCTCACTAAACAACAATTTGCATTTATATAGCGCCTTTAACATAGTAAAATGTCCCAAGACACCTCACAGGAGCGTTATCCGACAAAATTTGACACTGAGCTCTTAACCAGATATAGAAATATAGAAATTTACAGGGCAGAAGGAGGCCATTTCGGTCCATCGTGTCCACGCCAGCTGACAAAGAGCCGCACGGCCCTCGGTCAGCAGCCCTGAAGGTTTCATACAAACCTATGAACAATGAATAATGGCGGAAAAGCAAAGAGCACCCAGCCCAACTAGTCCAACTCACACAACTGCGTCACCCCTTACACTGAAACATTCTACACTCCACCCCAACCGGAGCCATGTGATCTCCTGGGAGAAGCAAAAATATTAGGGTAGATGACCAAAAGCTTGGTCAAAGAGTTAGGTTTTAAGGAGCGTCTTAAAGGAGGAGAGAGTGATAGAGAGGCGGAGAGGTTTAGGGAGGGAATTCCAGAGCTTAGGTCCTAGGCAGCTGAAAGTACGACCACCAATAGTGAAGCGATGAAAATCAGCGATGCACAGGAGGATTGGAGGAGCGCAGAGTTCTCAGAGGGCTGTGGGGCTGGAGGAGATTATAGAGATAGTGTGGGGCCGGGGGTGGGGGGGGCGGGGGGAGGCGAGGACAAGAGTGAAAATTTTGAAATCGAGGCGTTGCCGGACCGTGAGTCAATGTAGGTCAGTGAGCAGCTGGCGAGGTGATGGGTGAAGGGACAGGGGCGGCAGTTTCCTCCACAGGAAAGGAGGGAAAGTAAATCAGATGGAGAGCGAGTCCCCCTAGACTGTAATCCCATGGTTCTGAGCAGCGGTGACGGAGTGCTACTGATAGAGGCCAGGAGCTGGTCAGCCATTTTGTTTTTTGAAATGGCTAAGTGCGCAGGAAAGAAAAAACCAAAAGACCAGAGGGGTCAAAAAAAAAAAGTATTTACAATCATGTTTTTTTTCAATTAAAGACAAAATAAAAAGCAAAGCCTTGTACCTTGAGAATGCTGGTCCATGGGGCTGGGCGGAGGTCCCATGCCACTGTGCCCACCTGACCTCATGCCAATAGACTTCATCTGACTATAGCGCGGGTCATCGGGCATCACCTTCTCATGCATCGATTCCATAGCCTGCAAGAAGAAAAGATGTTGGAGGCAGTGTTCCCATTCAGCTGGCACAGAGCTGCAATTACACAGCTCGCACCGGAGATTGTGCAATCCATTAATGTCACAGTCTTCTGCCTCTCTGTGGAGCAGGGCTCTCGGGGAAACAGATGTAATGGAACAGAGAGAGAGGAAGGGTGGGGGTGGAGGAGGCTTTAGCCGTGGTTAGCCCAGCAGCCCGAGCACTGAGCTGTATAGCGGGTGCCTTGAAGGTCTCGACAAAGGGCCGGCACGACCAGCAAAGTGCCTGCACGTGAGGGGTATCCCGAGGGGAGCTGCTGGAATCAGGAGAGAAGGTGTGACTGACAGGATTCCTAAGGAACCAGCCCCTCAGCAGGCCTGCAGCCACTGATTTAACACAATGAATCCTGCCTGCTGCATGTGGATTCGAAGAATGTTCAAAGCAGAAATGTCAAAGTCAGCCTCTCAGACACCAGTGACACCGAGTTGTAGAGTGGTGAGGAGCAGATCGCAGCCAGAACTTAACTGTTTAACCTCATTAATCGACAAAGAAAGGCAGGAACTGTCCCTGCAACAGACATTAGGAGTCACGCAGAATGAAGAGGGAGTGGTATAACTAGGGAGGTATGGGAACAGAGAATGTTATACAGAGATACAAGGTACATCAGAGTGCAGTACAGAGGAATGTGGTATATCAGAGTGTTACACAGAGGGTGTGCTATATCAGAGTGTTATACGGAGGAGTGTGGTATATCAGGGTGTACATGGAGGGGTGTGATATATCAGGGTATTGCACAGAGGGGTGTGGTATATCAGGGTGTTAAAATAGAGGCAGAGAGGTTGTTTTCACTGGTCGGGGAGACTAGAACTAGGGGGCACAGCCTCAAAATACGGGGGAGCCAATTTAAAACCGAGTTGAGAAGGAATTTTTTCTCCCAGAGGGTTGTGAATCTGTGGAATTCTCTGCCCAAGGAAGCAGTTGAGGCTAGCTCATTGAATGTATTCAAGTCACAGATAGATAGATTTTTAACCAATAAGGGAATTAAGGGTTATGGGGAGCGGGCGGGTAAGTGGAGCTGAGTCCACGGCCAGATCAGCCATGATCTTGTTGAATGGCGGAGCAGGCTCGAGGGGCTGGATGGCCTACTACTGTTCCTAATTCTTATGTTCTTATGTGCTATTTCAGAGTGTTATACAGAGGGGTATGCTATATCATGGTTTTATACAGAGGAGTGTGGTATATCAGGGTGTTATATAGAGAGAACATTTGTATACAAGGGTGTGACTCACAGGGTTGTGGCACATAGGGATATTACACAGAGGGGCACGGTATAGCACAGTATTTATTATACAGGGCCAAGTGATGTGTGAGAGGGTATACAGCATAAGAAAATGGTACATAAGATATGGCTAGAAAGGGGGATTGGGTGCAAAAAGAGTAATAAGTCACTTTAAATCCACGGAAGGCAAGTGTGGGCAACTGGCTGCTTTGGTATTCAGGTTCGCGACTGTCATGTTAGAAGGCAGCCATTGTGCTACCAGAGCCACTCTACAGAATGTTCTCGCACTGAGAAACATTAGAAACAGATCAGGAGTATAGAATCATAAAAATTTATGGCGCAGAAGGCCATTCGGCCCGTCGTATCTGTGCCGGCCAAAAAAGAGCTATCCAGCCTAATCCCACTTTCCAGCTTTTGGTCCGTAGCCCTGTAGGTTACGGGACTTCAAGGGTGTATCCAAGTCGATGCAGTAGGGAGTGAATGCAAGCTGGAAATGGAAGGTAGTAAATTAGTAAGTGAATTTGGAAGGCTGAGGAAATAAAGGTTAGAAAAGAGACAACAAAGGGGTTTTGGCAGTGCTTAATTGTATATACTTCAATGCAAGGTATCCAACGCATAAGGCAGATGAGTATAGTGCAGGGTATCAGCGCGTTCGGAAGAGTAGGAGAGTAACGGAGGTTACGCAAAGGGTGGTGTGGTTAAGTGTAGTCAGACTGGTTAGGTACAGTCAGGCTTGGCTTTTAAAAGCCTGTGGGCTGTGAAAGGGGGACTGAGGGAGGCGAGGCATTCTGGAGCTTGGGCTCCTGGAGAGGGTGTGACCGGTCTCGATTTCAACACCGGCAGGATTCAGGGAGAAGAATCCAGGATGTGTATTTGGAGTGTAGGAGGATGTGGAAAGAAAGCTGTGAAGAGCAATTGCCATTAACCGTGTCGATAAAAGAGGGGGTTCAGGGGCTCAATGGCAACAACTTGGATTTATATAGCGCCTTTAACGCAGGAAAACATCCCAAGGCGCTTCACAGGAGTATAATCAAACAGATTTTGACACCGAGCCACTTCAGGAGATATTAGGGCAGATGACCAAAATAACAAGAGGGAGGTTTTAAGCAGCGTCTTAAAGGAGGAAAGGGAGGGAGAGAGGCGGAGAGGTTTAGGCAGGGAGTTCCAGAGCTTGGGGCCCAGGCAGCTGAAGGCACGGCCACCGATGGTTGAGCGATTATAATCAGGGTTGCTCAGGAGGGCAGAATTAGAGGAGCGCAGACATCTCAGGGATGGGGGTGTTGTGGGGCTGGAGTAGATTACAGAGATAGTGACTCAGGTAAAAGGAAACATTTGCAGGGATGTGGGGAAAGAGCAGGGGGGAGTGGCACTAATTGGATGGCTCTTCCAAAGAGCCGGCATCGGCATGATGGGCTGAATGGCCTTCTGTGCTGTATCATTCTATGAAAGTCTGAATAGGAATACTAGAGCTAGTTTATCATCAGCAGAAATCGCCGGTTGAGCCTCATTGCTTCAGAACTCTTTTTGTAAGATTAATTTTTAACACACATTATAGTTTCATCACAAGCGTAAAGATTTTCACATAAAGTTAAGCTCCATTACCTTATGAAGTTGATGTATGCTTTCTGCAGGGTAACCTCCAGCCCCTTGGGGAGTCATGGAATGACCTGCAGACGGAGGCCCTGGGCTTGGTCCCATCATACTGTGTGCAGAGCCAGGCGAGGGTCCAGGACTGGGGCCTAGCATCGATCCAGGGGAAGGTCCAGGTCCTGGTGAGGGGCCCGGGCGAGGTGTGCCTCCCATCGGAGGATCGGGAGTGGACATCTTTCAGCGGCGCTCTTTGATAATTGGCCGTCTACCCTTCAATAAAAAGATACAGATTACCTTGTGCGTTTACCTCCATCCTAGCCTGGCGTGCCTTAGCTCGCGTGTCTAAAATACTTGACTTGAAGACTGTAAATTCTAACAGGGACTTCTCCCCCGGTGTCCTGGCCAATATTTATCCCTCCTTGGAGCAGAGAAGGCTAAGAGGTGATTTTATAGAGGTGTTTAAAATCATGAAGGGTTTAGAAAGGGTAAATAAAAAGAAACTATTTCCAATGTCTGAAGGGTCGCTAACATGAGGGCACAGATTCAAGGCGACTGGCAAAAGATCCAGAGGCGACATGAGGAAAAACTTTTGTATGTGGTTAGGATTTTGTATGCACTGCCAGATAGGGTGGTGGGCGGAAATAAATTCAATAGTAGCCTTCAAAAGGGAATTGGATCAATACTTGGGAGGAGAAAAAAATGACAGGGACCTGAGAAAGAGCAGCAGAGTGGGACTAACTGGATCACTCTTCGAAAGAACCAGCACAGCTTCGATGAGCCGAATGGCCTCCTTCCAGAAACATAGAAAAAACAGATGCAGGAGTAGGCCATTCGGCCCTTCGAGCCTGCACCGACATTCAATAAGATCATGGCTGATCATTTCTTCAGTACCCCTTTCCTGCTTTCTCTCCATACCCCTTGATCCCCTTAACCGTAAGAGCCATATCTAACTCCCTCGTGAATATATCCAGTAAACTGGCATCAACAACTCTCTGCGGCAGGGAATTCCACAGGTTGAACACTCTCTGAGTGAAGAAGTTTCTCCTCATCTCAGTCCTAAATGGCCTACCCCTAAGACTATGTCCTCAGGTTCTGGACTTCCCCAACATCGGGAACATTCTTCTCGCATGTAACCTGTCCAGTCCCGTCAGAATCTTATATGTTTCTATGAGATCCCCTCTCATCCTTCTAAACTTCAGTGAATAAAGGCCCAGTTGATCCAGTCTCTCCTCATATGACAGCCCAGCCTTCCCTGGAATCAGTCTGGTGAACCTTTGCTGCACCCACTCAATAGCAAGAACGTCCTTCCTCAGACTAGGAGACCAAAACTGAACACAATATTCCAGGTGAGGCCTCACTAAGGCCCTGTACAACTGCATTAAGACCTCCCTGCTTCTATGAATCCCCTAGCTATGAAGGCCAACATACCATTTGCCTTCTTTACCGCCTGCTGTACCTGCGTGCCCACTTTCAGTGACTGATGAACCATGACACCCAGGTCTCGTTGCACCTCCCCTTTTCCTAGTCTGCCGCCATTCTGTGCTATTTCTATGATCCAACATCAGTAATAGCAGATGACCGAGTCACGAACACATTGTGGTGTGTGGGAGCTTGCTGTGCGCAAATTGGCTGCCGGGTTTTCAACATTACAACAGTGACTGCACTTCAAAAGTACTTCATTGGCCGTAAAGCACTTTGGGACGTCCGATGGTCGTGAAAGACGCTATACAAATGCAAGTCTTCCTTCCTTCTTCTCCTAGGCTTGTTTGATCTGCTGGCCAGTGGAGCATTGCCCAGTATTTGCCACCTGATGCTCTACAGGGCCTTGTGTGAAACATGGCATTTTAGTTCTGCAAGAAGGAACATTTCTCGACTGCCCCCTGTCAGAACTTGGTGATCACTGAAGATGTGCACATCCAGAGGCTGGGTGCTCTGACAAGTGTACGGCCATCAACGGATGACCAATTCCTGAAGGATAAATTTGCTCTCATATGGAACTCCTTTGACACAAGACTCCCAAAGCAAGTGCTCTACTCGGAGCTCCTTCACGGCAAAGGAGCCAAAGGTGGGCAGCGGAAACGCTATAAGGACATCCTCAAAGCCTCCCTGATAAAGTGCAACATCCCCACTGACACCTGGGAGTCCCTGGCCCAAGACCGCTCGAAGTGCATCCGTGAGGGCACTGAGCAATGCGAGTCTCAACGCCGAGAGCATGCAGAAATTAAGCGCAGACAGTGGAAAGAGCATGCGGCAAACCAGCCCCATCCACCCCTTCCCTCAACGACTATATATCCCACCTGTGACAGAGTCTGTGTTGGACTGGACTGTTCAGCCACCAAAGAACTCACTTCAGGAGTGGAAGCAAGTCTTCCTCTATTCCGAAGGATTGCCTATGATGATGATGATGATGACTCTCTAGCCATTTTTGGCTCATTTGTGAGGCACCCTCATGGTTGAATAGCCACTCCTCATCAACCCACAGGAAGAATGGCCAATTAGGTAAGCCCCCACGGACAGTTGTGCAACCAACAGAACTGTACTCGAGTGGAACCTTGACAATAGTGGAACCATGCTTGAGTGGACATTCTCCCTAGTATCACCCAGCACGTATCAACAACTGCACACATTTATATAGCGCCTTTCATGTAGCGGAACATCACAGGAGCATAATCAGATTTAAAAAAAATGACGCCTTCAAGAGAGGAGAGGGGCAGGAGAACAGGGGGGAAATTGAGGCAGAAACAATGTGCATTTTGAAAGGACTGTCATCACTTCTGAACACTTCAATTATGTAGCCATATTTGCAATCATTAGCTCTCAGAAGAATACATTACTGTGGAAGACTAGATTCTAATTCTGTGACTGTCGGGTGAGGTTAGACAGGGTACTGATTATGCTCAGCGCGCTGAAAGCATGCAATAATTGGGGAGAAACATTGTTCCAGGATCAGGGCTTTGTGATAGGGTCGGAGTGGGAAATAATTTATAGCCCTGGAATTCTACATAATGGGAGAGAATGGGAAGTGATTTGGTAGATTGGAATTCGGTGATTAGATTAGGTGTGCGCTGATGTGGAGCCAACTGTACACTGCTTGGCCTGAATTGGAACTGACATGCGGGTTGCCAGGCAAATACACTTCAGGCAGCATTTGTGTCAAAGGAATCATGGGCAAGTTTATGCTCTCGCTCGCTCGCTCTCTCTCTCTTTCTCTCTCTCTCTCTCTCTCGGCACGGCTGCCCCATTGCAGCCCAAAATAAACGCAGCCAGCAACCAAATTATCCAGCATGACTCGAGTTAGTACTGGGGAAGGGTCCCTTCCTACAGGAATGTGAGGATACCATCCCCCACCCACCCACCAAAGCAATGCTGAGCTACAGAGAGGTGGGAGGTTAGTAAGATCACAACCTGGTACTGGTTGGGGGAGGGGGTGGGTGAGCTAAAATGGGCTTCAGCATCTCAGTTTGGGTAATGACAAGGTCGACCATGGTTCCCATTCCCGATCACTCTGCGGTGACTCCTGTTGGAAATTCCTTGTGTTAAGATGCAATGCGCAAACAGGAATTGGCCATTTGGCCCATTGAGCCTGCTCTGCCATTTCGTCAGCCCCGGTGGCGCTTTATCTCTTGAATCCCAATTTCCCTTTCATTCCGATCGCTTTACATCCTTATTTCCCAAGGTAAGTGACTTGGTGAGGATAGGATTGGACTCAGTTGCGATGGCTCTCATGGCCTAATAGTCAGCGAACACTCACTGTCTAGGCTCATGCACGAAGAACGGCTATTTGAGCACCCACGAATCTGTACCTCAGAGAGAGTCAGTGCCTTCAGAAGAGATGGGGGAACTATAACCCAGGGGAACCAGTGCCTTCAGGGGAGGAGAGGGAGCTGTACTCCAGGCAGGGCGGGTAATTTTAAAGTGCAATGATGTAAAACGGGTGATAGCGAATCGGCAGCCTGTCTTACATCCCTCCCGATTGAATTGCGTCTTTAGAAGGGGGGAGGAAAACTGTTGGGGGGGAAAAAACACAGTCAAAAAAAAAAACACAAATCCTGGTTCGGGAGGGAGTAGGGCAAGGGAGAGAGATGGCAGCTTTATAATTAGAACACAGAGTCCTCACACGGCACGAACAGGCGTCTCAGGGCTCTGCTGACTCGGTGAGACTGAGACACGTCAGTGAGGACCGTGGAGATTTGCAGAGCTGGGACTGCTGTTGAGGACCGTGTGAGACTGTTGTCTCCAACAAGACACTTTGAATGGGTGTGTCTGGGTGGGATTTCCTTCAGCAGGAATCCTGCAGCATGTACCCGCTTATAAACCGGGGCCAGCAGAAAATGGAAGGCCTTGGAAACTGGACTAAAAGTGAACAGTGACAAGATCTAGCGAGGCAATTTTTATTTAAGATCTTACATTCACATGCATATTTTATGAAGCCATATGCTTGCGATAGGAGTAATCCAGGGCTGGTTCATTCTGTTTCTCCATTAGTGAGGGAGCCATTCACCATGTAAAGAGGTGGGGTGGCTCAGTAGGTAGCACCGTTGCCTCAGATTCTGATGGTTGTGGGTTCCTGCTCCGAGGGTTGCAGAGTGTAATCTGCACTGACGGTAGGTACTGAGGGAATGCTCCATCGTCGGAAGAGCTGCCCTTCAAGTGGGACATTGAACTGAAGCCCTGCCTGTCCACTGACACGATTATGAAAAGGAGCGAGTGAGCCTTCGCCAATGTTCCTCCCTCAACCGACAGCATCAAAAGCAGATTAACTGGCAAATTAAGAGCAATGCTACCTCATGTCATCTCACGTAAGCAATGCCTCGATTTCAAAAATTCTCATCCTTATTTTCAAATCCCTCCATGGCCCTCGCCCCTCCCTATCACTGTAATCTCCTCCAGCCCCACAAACCCCCCTCCCACCCAGAGATGTCTCCGCTTCTCTAATTCTGTCCTTTTGAGCATCCCTGATTATAATTGCTCAACCATCGGTGGCCGTGCCTTCTGCTGCCTGGGCCCTCAGCTCTGGAACTCCCTCCCTAAACCTCTCCACCTCTCTTTCCTCCTTCAAGACGCTCCTTAAAACATATCTCATTGACCAAGCTTTTGGTCACCTGTGCTAATTTCTCCTTATGTGGCTCGGTGTCAAATTTTCTAATCTCATAACACTCCTGTGAAGCACCTTGGGACGTTTCACTATGTTAAAGGCGCTATATAAATACAAGTTGTTGTTGTGGGATCTTCTTGTGCACAAAATGGCCACCGTGTAACTACAGACACTGTATGACATTTCAACATCATTTATTGCACGCGAAGCACTTTGAGACACTGTGATCAGGTGCTATGTAAATGCAAAGGATGGAGAGTGGTTGTTAGTGAAGGCCCAAGCTCCTGCCCATATTTGTTCACAGAATGTGGGCAATACTAACAAGGCTGCATTTAGTGCCATTCTTAGCTTCCCTGGGAAGGGCTTCCAAGGAGAAGGTAGTGATGATGGGCATTCTGGTTCATATGTATGAACATAGAAATAGGAGCAGCAGGCCATTCAGCCCTTCGAGCCTACTCTGCCATTCAAGATCATGGCTGATCTTCTACCTCAACGCCACTCTCCCGCCCTATCCCCGTGTGTGGGACTGGCGTCACATGTAGGTCAGACTGGGTTGGGGTGGCAGGTTCCCTTCCCTGAAGGACGTTGGTGAACCAGTGGGTTTTTGATGAGAATTTAGCAGCCCAGTACCATAACCACTACTGCCTGTTCAAAGATCTCCTGAAGAGGTATCAAAGGGTATATACAAAGCCCATTAATATAGATTGGATCTAGGAGAGTGCCGTTACTGTAAGGGGGAGACAAAATTAGGGTGTTATGACTGCCTAGTGGCCTCAATGGCACCTTAAAAAAGACTTGCATTTATATAGCGTCTTTCATGACTTCAGGTCATCCCAAAGTGCTTTACAGCCAATGAAGTACTTTTGGAGTGTAGTCACTGGCCTGGGGTTCTCTGGGTACTGACTGCACAATGTTTAGGTATGATCAGAGTACTGCCTTCACACACAACTCCACCTACAAACGCAGGAATGGACACCAACCTGGCTAAACCTCCTCATTGCCAGCAGGTCTCTACGGCCCAGGATTATTGGGACTCTGGAGCTTAGGGTAGTGACACAAGCAGCTCTCTGCCTCGTTCCTTCTGATTCACGTAGCTAATTTCTATTTATTACCATTCCCCCACCAACAGCCCATGCCTCATAGTCATCATTATCATAGGCAGTCCCTCGAAGCGAGGATGACTTGCTTCCACGCCAAAAAGGGATGAGTTCATAGGTGTTTCAACGAAGTACCTAAAATTCCAGATTTTGTTCCATGCCCTATAAAAGGTGTAAGGGGCATCATTCTTCCCTCCCCGGGTCTCTCTCACACCAGGTACAAACAGACGGAACAACACTCTCCCCAATATGCCACATACCCCAAAGGTGCGACTGAGAGTATGTGCGAGCACATGGAGAGCCGTCCTCTCCCCACCCTATTCGCCAGTGTCTCAGGGCACTGGCACCTCGCCCCTCCCGCTCTACGGTTACAGAACACAAGAACATAAGAATTAGAAGCAGAAGCAGGCAGTACCGCCCTTCGAGCCTGCTCCACCATTCAATAAGATCATGGTTGATCTTCGACCTCAACTTCACTCTCTTGCCTGATCTCCATATCCCTTCATTTCCCTAGAGTGCAAAAATCTATCTATCTCAGCCTTGAATATACTCAAGGATTCACCATCCACTGCTCTTTGGGGTAGAGAATTCCAAAGATTCATAACCCTCTGAGTGAAGAAATTCTTCCTCACCTCAGTCTTAAATGGCCGACCCCTTATCCTGAGACGATGCCCCCTAGTGCTAGATTCTCCAGCCAGTGGAAACAACTTCTCACCATCTATGCGGTCAGTCCCCTCAGAATCTTATATGTTCCAATGAGATCACCTCCCATTCTTTTAAACTCCAGATAGTATAAGCCCAATCTACTCAATCTCTCCTCATAAGGATAACTCATCCCAGGAATCAATCTAGGCATTCAGAAAGACTTGCATTTCCATCGCACCTTTCATGATCACCGGACGTCTCAAAAGCGTTTTACAGCCAATGAACTACTTTTGGAGTGTAGTCACTGTTGTAATGTGGGAAACGAGGCAGCTAACTTGCACACAGCAAGCTCCCATGAACAGCAATGTGATAATGACCAGATAATCTGTTTTTTGTTATGTTGATTGAGAGATAAATATTGGCCAGGACTCTGGAGATAACTCCCCTGCTCTTTGAAGTCCAGATGAGAGAGCAGACGTCGCAACTGAAAGACGGCACCGCCGACAGTGCAGCGCTCCCTCAGTACTGCACTGGAGCATCAGCCTAGATTTTTGTGCTCGGGTCTCCCTGGAGTGGGACTTGAACCCACAACCTTCTGAGTCAGTTCAAGCATGGTCCTACCGCAGTAAATTGCACTTCTAAAACAAAAGCTCCCTTCTGGACGGCCTTTCCGTTCCATCACATCAGGATTGTCTTAGCTTTATTCCCGGCTGCAGTACCACAGCAACTGTGGCAGATCTCTTCGAAAAGGTAATTAAGCTGGGCTTTTTTTTTGCAAAAATAAGTGCCCGGGCGCTACCGTGCAACCCCTCGCTGGCGGGGAGTTAGTTAACCGGTTTTCTCCTCTTTTCTTTTAAAATTTTTTTTTCTTTTTTCTTTCAGCAATGCAATCCCGCAACAAACATCTCCAGCTGTCACAGGAAGTGAGGGGCTGAGTGTAGTTCAGCCAGTGAGGGCTGACCGAGCTTTGCACTTTCCCAACAGGCGCTAAAAATACCCAGATTGTTTGACTCGCTGCTTTTGTAACGAGCTGCCGTCAGGCAGGAGAATAAATGAGACTCGGAGAGGAGAAGAATTTGCCTGCCTGAACACAGATTGGTGGCCGTTCAGATGGAAATTTTAATTAAATGAACCCCAGATTCCGCATCAGTAGGTTGCTCGCTACCTTCCAGCTGGTTCCTATTTTTACCCTGCTTATTAAAAGTTATTCTTGCCCGCCTTTAGCTCCACTTCTGCCTCACCCCAGTGGACTGAAAGACTTGCATTTATATAGCGTCTTTCACGACCACTTTACAGCCAATGGAGTACTTTTTTGAAGGGTAGTCACTGTTGTCATGTAAGAAACGCGACAGCCAATTTGTGCACAGCAAGCTCCCACAAACAGCAATGTTTTAGAAAGAAAGACTTGTATTTATATAGTGCCTTTCACGACCACCGGATGTCTCAAAGCGCTTTACAGCCAATTAAGTACTTTTGAAGTGTAGTCACTGTTGTAATGTGGGAAATGGGGCACCCCACACGGAAAGTCTCCCTCATAGTTTCCACTGGAGATACCTTTGTAAAGAGATGGTTCAGATTATATTTGCTGATGTGGTAAAGAGCATGTGTTTGGACCATCATCTCTCTCGTTGACCATGGTGTTCATTTTTGGATTTAGCCAAAATGTGAGGTCTGGATAAAGGTGGTGTGACGTTTATGTAACCAAACACAGCAGCCATTTTGTGCACAGCAAGATCCCACAAAAAGCCAGGAGGTGAATGACCAGTGGATCTGTTTTTGATGGTGTTGGTTGAGAACACTGGAGGAAATCCCTGCTCTTCTTCAATGCCCATCCGAAAGGCTGATGCTTAACTCAATTTAATGTTGAGGTCATCTCTCCCTTCAACTGGAAAACCCTGAGCCACGCTTGAACTGATAATAAGCAGCACAGCGCAGCGAATGCATGACCCATACTTTAGTTCAACTGGTGAGTTCATCCTTTGATCTACAATAACGTTATTCTGCAAGTGGTCAAACCTCCTGGTAGGCTTCAATGCAATCAACCCTCAACCATTTATAGATCTCCGATCTAAAATGTGTTCTTATGGTTTCATATCCAAGTCTGCCTTCCCAAAACACAGTCCTTTGTTGAGGAAAGCTGAGTGTAACTGGTACTGCCCCACCTTTCATAAGAAAGCGCGTTTCATCAAGAGTGGAAAGGTCAAAGCAGACAAGTGATTCCCGCCTTCCACCTTTTCAACACGAGCCAGCAACTAAGAGACTCAAGTCCAGGAGCAGTTCATGTTGTCCAGCTCTTGGAATGTAATCCCCACTGCTGTAGACTAGATGCTTGGTCAAAGGATCTGCAGACAATGCCACACAGGCTATCTTTTGGTCCAGAGGAATCTCTTCCAACAAGGAACCAGTGAGACTTGGCCTACTTGGCTGTGTCTCAATCGTTTCAGGACTGGTGTCAGCCGTAGAAGAGCCCTCATGCAGAAGTGGGGACACAGCCAAACTGATACTACCGACTGTGAGCACGGAGAGGCATCTCAAATAATGAAACATCTCCTAGAATGCCCTCTACTATGCAGACCTAAAGACCCGAAGGACTGCAACCCTCGAGCCAGAACTTGCGTGGAATAGTGGGGAGGGAAGGTAGCCCATTGTTTACGTCCAGGGCTGTTTGCCTTGGTGACTGCCTAAAAATGCACTTTCCAATTGTTGTCAGATGTTGACTACAATCTAGTTGAAACGGTGTGACCGTCACCGAGAGGAAAGAAGACAAAGAACTTGTGTCTTCCAAATCAGCTGTGGTTCAGTGGGCAGCACACTCGCCTCTGAGTCAGAAGGTTGTGGGTTAAAGTCCCACTCTAGGGACTTGAGCACAAACAAATCTAGGCTGACACTCCAGTGCAGTGCTGAGGGAGCGCTGCACTGTCGGAGGTGGCGTCTTTTGGATGAGGCATTAAACCGAGGCCCCGTCTGCTCGCTCAGGTGGACGTTAAAGACCACATGGCACTATTTTGAAGAAGAGCAGGGGAGTTATCCCCGGTGTCCTGGTCAATATTTATCCCTCAATCAACATAAAAAAAAAACAGATTATCTGGTCATTATCACATTGCTGTGTTGTGGGAGCTTGCTGTGCACAAATTGGCTGTCGCATTTCTTATATTACAACAGTGACTACACTTCAAAGGTACTTCATTGACTGTAAAGTGCTTTGAGACGTCCAGTGGTTGTGAAAGGAGCTATAGATATCCAAGTCTTTCTTGCTTTCTTTCTTAGATAACCAATTCAGGGGAGCAGAACAGAGACAGAAAATGGTGCACATAAATACTGACACTGGAAGACCAGCTTCGTGGAACCGCTCCGTGCACCATGAGCTTAAACAATGTGAGAGTTGGAATAGACTGGATGTTAGGAGGTCCTTCTTTTCCCCAGAGAGTAGTGAGCCCCTGGAATACATTGCTGACTAGTGTGGTGGGTGCTGACTCTCTGTGCTTCATCAAAAGAGAGCTGGACCGGTTCCTGACTGAGGCAGAGATCACATCATAGGAACACGAGTAGGCCATTCAGCCCCTTGACCCTGTTCTGCCATTCAGTGAGATCATGGCTGATCTGTGACCCAATTCCACACACCCGCCCTAGCCCCATATCCCTTAATACCTTTGGGTTAACAAAAATCTACCAATCTCCGATTGAAAATTAACAATTGACCCAGCATCAATTGCTGCTTGCGGAAGAGAGTCCCAAACTTCTACCAGCTTTTGCATGTAGAAGTGTTTCCTATCTTCATTCATGAAAGGCCTGGCTCTAACTTTTAGACTATGTCCCCCAAGTCCTAACTTCCCCAGCCAGCGGAAATAGTTTATTTCTATCAGTTCCCATTACAGAATGATACAACACAGAATGAGGCCATTTGGCCCATTGTGTCTGTGCCACCATTCAATTTATTCTCTTGCTCGGACATGTGGTTACCTCATCCAGATTATTCCTCTCAGCCCCCTTTAACTCCAGTCTCTGAATGCAGGTCGGAAACCTTCTCTGTCCCAGCCCTGCACCCTCCAGTGCTCTGACTTTTGGGAGGTGTGGAGCTCTCAGCCATGCTCCTCCTGCCCAATATATACATCATATAGAAGGTAAGTGGTTTTATCGTCAACACTTGGTCAATGGGATAACCCCGACTGGGTTTGATCACATAAGAACATAAGAAATAGGAGCAGTAGGCCATACGGCCCCTCGAGCCTGCTCTGCCATTCAATACAATCATGGCTGATCCGATCATGGACTCAGGACAACTTCCCTGCCCGCTCCCCATAACCCCTTATCGGTTAAGAGGAGGAGGGGAGGTAGAACAATTTTCAGAGTCTTTTTTTCTCTTATTGGCCATGAGATTTTGTTACTTCGCCTCTCCTGGGAGATTACATGCTTGCCGAGGGTGTGGGCAGGAAGTGTGTTGTCATGATGGTCCAGCTATCATGACTGTGCGGCAGGCCTGACTGACCAGCCGATCTTTACCTGCCCATTAAACAGTTTCTGGTCCCTATATGACGAAAAAGGATATGGCACTGGAGATGGTGCAAAAAATATTTGCTAGAATGACACCAGAACTGAGAGGTTATACTTATCAGGAAAGACTGAGCAGTCCGGGGCTCTTTTCTCTGGAAAGGAGAAGGCTGAGAGATGATAGAGGTCTTCAAGATTATGAAAGGGTTTACTAGGGCAGACGTAGAGACTTCCAGTTGTTGGTAAGACCAAAAATAGAGGTCATAAATATAAGATAGTCAGTAATAAATCCAATAGGAAATTCAGGAGAAATTTCTTTACCCAGAGAGTGGTGAGAATCATAGAAATTTACGGCACAGAAGGAGGCCATTCGATCCATTGTGTCCGTGCCGGCCGAAAAAGAGCTACTCAGCCTAATCCCACTTTCCAGCTCTTGGTCCGTAGTCCTGTAGGTTACGGCACTTCAAGTGCACATCCAAGTACTTTTTTAATGTGATGAGGCTTTCTGCCTCTACCACCTTTTCAGGCAGTGAGTTCCAGACCCCCACCACCCTCTGGGTGAAAAAGTTCTCCTGAACTGCTCTCTAATCCTTCTATCAACTACTTTAAATCTATGGCCCCTGGTTATTGACCTCTCTGCTATGGGAAATAGGTCCTTCCTATCCACTCTATCTGGGCCCCTCATTATTTTATACACCTCAAGTAAGTCTCCCCTCCGCCTCCTCTGTTCCAAGAAAAACAATCTCAGCCTATCCAATCTTTCCTCATAGCTAAAATTCCCCAGTCCCGGCAACATCTCTGTATCCTCTAGTGCAAGCACATCTCTCCTGTAATATGGTGACCAGAACTGCACGCAGTACTCTCGCTGTGGCCTGACTAATGTGTTATACAGTTCAAGCATTACCTCCCCACCCTTATATTCTATGCCTTGGCTAAGGAAAGTGGGACTCTCTACCACAGGGAGTACTTGAGACAAATAGCATAGATGCATTTATGGGGAGGCTAGACAAGCACATGAGGGTGAAAGGAATGGAAGGATATGCTGATGGGGTGAGATGAAGAGGGGTGGGAGGAGGCTCGAGTGGACCGGCACGGACCAGTTGGGCCAAATGGCCTGTTTCTGTGTTGTAAATACTTTGTAATTGCAATTTCAAATGTATTTTTGTACCCAATCCCAGCAAACACCCTGAACAATGCTCCAATGTAACCATGCATCTTATAGTTTCAATTTAAGAACATGTGCGCCACATTAGAAGCCTCTTTAACCATTTTTCCCGTTGCCACAGTAACAGCCACCACAAAAAAAACCACACACACACACACACACACACATGGTATTTTACATATTACAATATACTGTCAGCCAGCGATCTCTGGGAAAGCGGCTCTACCAGTTAAACACACTGAATACTTTGTGCACACAATGGGATTGTGCTGAGGGCTGCTCCCGGTGCAATCCGCCAGCATGTAAATTATTCCTTCATTCAAATTATTTTTTAAAGCACTAAAGACAGCTTTGAAATATTAGGAGGAGACTGTACTCCGGAAGAGCTGGTCACTGTGCTCCAATAAAGGGAATGTGTGTCTTTCTCTCCAACCAAATCTAGGGCTTCAACTTCATTTGTTATTCCCACGACAGCAGGACGGTTAATTATGCTCACAGCACAGTGAAACAGGTTCAATCACCTTGGGTTTGGAGACAGTGACCAGTAACGCTTCACAACAATGAGAGAGAGAGAGAGAGAGAAAAGAGGGGGGACGGAGATCGAGAGAGAAAAAGAGGGGAGGGTGGGGGGGAAGAGAGAAAAAGAGGGGAGGGAGGGGGGAGAGAGAGAGAGAAAGAGGGGAGGGAGGGGGGAAGAGAGAGAAAGAGGGGGGAGAGAGAAAAAGGGGAGAGTGGGGGGAGAGAGAGAGAAAGAGGGGAGGGTGGGGGGAAAGAGAGAAAAAGAGGGGAGGTGGGGGGGAGAGAGAGAAAGAGGGGAGGGAGGGGGAGAGAGAGAAAGAGGGGAGAGTGGGGGGGGGGAGAGAGAGAAAGAGGGGAGAGTGGGGGGGGAGAGAGAAAGAGGGGAGAGTGGGGGGGAGAGAGAGAAAGAGGGGAGAGTGGGGGGGAGAGAGAGAAAGAGGAAGAGTGGGGGGAGAGAGAGAAAGAGGGAGAGTGGGGGGGAGAGAGAGAAAGAGGGGAGAGTGGGGGGGGGAGAGAGAAAGAGGGGAGAGTGGGGGGAGAGAGAGAAAGAGGGGTGGGTGGGGGAAGAGAGAGAAAGAGGGGAGGGTGGGGGAAGGAAAAGGAGGGGGGGGGAAGGGGAGGGAAAGGAGAAAGCGAAGGGCTCCAGTTATACAGACTCAGACCTCAACACATGCTGTCAAATGTTGTCTGATAACACTCCTGTGATGCAGCTTGGGATATTAAAGGCGCTATATAAATGCAACCTGTTGTCAATTAAACATTCAGATGAAAAAAACGATTAGGTTTTAATGTAACTTTTGCCACACTCCCCCCCACCCCCGTGCTGCAGGCAAGGGATTGCAATGACTACCTGCAGCACAGCCTCCTTACAACAGGAGGTGGAGCAAAGACTGCCCAGGGAGAGCAGGGACTTCAACAAACTGCCCTGTAATCCACCCAGATGTTGCCGGAAGAAGGTAAATGAGGAGGTAACTGCACAAACATGGGCTCAAATTGCACTCCAATTACAGCTCCCAGCCCCCGGGGGTGCCATGCTGAGCAGGGATATGCTGAGCAAAACTCTGTGTCTTCCCACAAACCTTGAGCAGGGAGGAGAGCCAGACCAAGTTGCTTCTGAGTGCTGATTGGCTGCTCTGTCTGAAGGATGTGCTCTAGCCAACTCTGCAGAGGGGTCAGGTCGAATGGAAAAGGGCGATAACATTTTAGGACGGGAGGGGAAGAGGAGGAATATGTATCCACAATATAGTCTGTTAAAAATAGCAAATCTCCCATTGAGTTGTTCCTCCAATTAGTGGTCCATCTGACAACAAGATAAAATTCATGCCGAACCTAGGCTGGCAGATCTGAGTGACAGGCTGCTCTGAAGCTTGACCCATGTGACCTCTGTACTGCAAAGCAAAGTGCTGGCCCCGCTATATCACTGAACTGTCCTCACCTAGCCTGCCACTGAAGGCATGAGTCCCTCTGCCTTTTAACCATTAGCTGAAGAAGTGATCGCATTTCACAAACTCAGCCTGCGCTTCACTCTCGGAACAATTGAATGCGACATCAGCCAGCAGTGCTCTCAACTCTGAACCAGGCTGTGGATTTTTTTAAACCCTCTGCTTGGCTGATTTGAGTTCATGTCCACTACTGACTCCCCAGAGCAAGGCTACAAGGACACTGTACTGCTGGGAGCACTGTCCTTTCTAGATGAAATTTACACGTTGTTCTTCAAAAAAAAATCCAAATCTGGAGGGATCGATTGTGGATAAGAAACATAAGAAATAGCAGCAGGACATTTGACCCCTCGAGACTGCTCCGCCATTAAATGAGTTCACGGCTGATCTTCTACCTCAACTCCACTTGCCTGCACTATCCCCATATCCCTTGATTCCCTTAATATCCAAAAATCTATCGATCTCTGTCTTGAATATACTCAATGACTGAGCCTCCACATGATGTACAACTGAGTCACACAGAGCAGGAAGGTTGTCAATTCGATCACAGTGTTAGCTGGGGCTCAGTGGGGAGCACTCTTGCCTCTAAGTCAGGTTATGGGTTTGAGTCTAGAGACTGGAGCACAAAAATCTAGGCTGACACTCCAGTGCAGTGCTGAGGGAGCGCTGCACTGTTGGAGGTGCCGTCTTTCGGATGAGACGGTAACTGAGGCCCCATTTGCTCTCTCAGGTGAATGTAAAAGATCCTATGGCACTATTTCGGAGAAGAGCAGGGGTGTCCTGGCCAATATTATATATCCCTCAATCAACATCACTGGAACAGATAATTTGGTCTTTATCACATTGCTGTTTGTGAGAGCTTGCTGTGAGCAAATGGCTGGTACATTTCCTACATCATCATCATCATCATCATAGGCAGTCCCTCGGAATCGAGGAGGACTTGCTTCCACTCTTAAAATTATTTCTTTGGTGGCTGAACAGTTCAATACGAGAACCACAGACTCTGTCACAGGTGGGGGTAAGGGAGGGTGGGACTGGTTTGCCGCAAGCTCTTTCCGCATGCTCTCGGCGACAAGACTCGAGATGCTCAGCGCTCTACCGGATGCACTTCCTCCACTTAGGGCGGTCTTTGGCCAGGGACTCCCAGGTGTCAGTGGGGGATATTGCACTTTATCAGGGAGGCTTTGAGGGTGTTCTTTTTTATTACAACAGTGACTACACTTCAAAAAGTACTTCATTGCCTGTAAAGCGTTTTGGGACATCTGGAGGTCATGAACGGCGCTATGTAAATGCAAGTTCTTTTTTTCTTTCTGATCTGCACAGTTGGCTGATCTCAAGTCTGACCAACATTTGGCCCATAGCTAGAAAGTTGGTCATGGTTCCCAGTCCTGACTGCCATCACCTTCCCGGTTGTTCATTCCTTCCTTGCTTGTAAAACTGTTAAACCTCTAACTTCTTCGACCTGAAATGTTAACTCCAGTTTCCCTCTCCACAGATGCTGCCTGACCTGCTGAGTGCTTCCCCAGCAGTTGCTGCTTTAATGTGGTGGCTGGGGTGCAATGGCCACCACATGTTAAAAAAAATCCACGCACAGGCATCTTCCACCCCTGTAGTTCAGGACCTGGAATATTAGGTCCTTCATTGAAACACCTGTGAACTCATCCTTTTTTGGCATTGAAGCAAGTCATCCTCGATTTGAGGGACTGCCTATGATGATGCTGCTTTAATTTCAGCATGTGAGAGGACTGGATTGGCTCAGCTGTAATGCCTGCCACAGTCAAATAGCCTGCCAACACAAAGTGACTTGGTTCCCACAGGAAGAGATGTGTGCAGAACCTGCCCCTCAGCAGAAGTTCACAACTTGAGAAGAGAAATAGAAAAAAAAAGTTAAAAGAAAAAAAACAAAACTTTCTGGTCAGGAAAGGCAGTATGATCTAAACTGTGAATTGCTGCATCCATCAATGTGTCCAGTAGCACCCTACAGGAGGGTAAGCAATTTATAATAAATCTGCCTTCCAATTCCCCTTCCCCCCAGAGATTGGTGGGGAGGGAACCAAGCATCCAGCAGACTGGCTAATAGAGAATCTCATTCACTGGTGGGAAGGGAAGCTTTACTCAGCTTGAACCAGAGTCCTCCGACAAGAGGCAATGCTTCAGTGTTAAAGCCACTATACTTGAAAGAATCATTTAAAACTTTAAACACTGAATTCTACACGGCCGAATGTATTTATCCTCAACAGCAGTCAGTCCAGGGGAGGCGTGGGGGGTGAGAAATAAAAATATTTTAATACGAAACGGGAATGATTTGAAAATAAATGCAATGTATAAACCTTTGAAGCTTTGTTTCTGAACAGCCACATCATTCAAATACAATAAATCGCGGCATCAATGAAACCACAAGTGATAAACAAAACAGACCTGACCTCTGTGCTCACAGGAACATTTGTGAAAGGAAAAAAAATATAAACAGCAATTTGTCAGATTTTTATGAAGCCACTGAGCCCTCTTTTGCTATCACCACTGCAAAACTTCCAAACTATTTGTATTTATAACCAAACTTCCAAACAACTATTTGTATTTATAACCAAACTTCTAAACAACTATTTGTATTTTAAGTTGCGAACGGATATTTTTTTTAAACTGTAAACATATATCATTTAAACTGAAAAAAAATCAAATTGACAGGGACATTGAAATGAATTTTATTCTAACACACTAAAGAGATATTTTAAAGTGTCGCATATACAGTAATAAAAGTTTTTTTGCTCTTGAATTAGCAGAAAAACACACATCTCTGTGCAGACAGCAGTGCTTTGTTTAGCAGCTACCCACGCAGACAGCCCGGGTGTGAGAGAAAGACAGAATAAATGTGGCTGGTCCGAGCAGCACAGCCAAGCCAGGCGAGCCCCGCCGGCGTGTGGGGAGCCGGCTAAACAATATATTTTGAATTAATCGCAATATAAACTAATTAATTTTAGTCCGAATGCGCCACCATAATCGGGCGGCGGGGCCTGCGGCTCTCGACAATAAAGCCGCCCCGGAGCCAGCGACGCTCCACCGGCCGCCCCGCCACCGCCGCTACCGCTCAACGCCGCGCTAGATGCAGCCTGCCGGCCACTTCGCCACCGGAGCACGGAGAGGAGAGGTGGTGTTACCTGGAGGTGGAGGCGCCGCCGCTCGGGGGTTTAATGGAACAAAGAGAGCCGCCGGTAACTGTGAGAGAGAGAGAGAGAGAGAGAGCGGGGAGGGGAGGGGGACAGGCGGCCAGGGCGCATGCGCGGGCTCTGGACTGCGGGACTGGGGGATGGGCGGCCAGGGAGAGAGGGGGGGGAATAGAGAGAGAGAAAGGGGGGAATGGAGGCAGAGAGAGCGAGGTGGGTGGGGGGGAATGGAGGTAGAGAGAGCGAGACAGACCCGGGGGGGTGGAGGCAGAGAGGGTGGAGAATGGGGGCAGAGAGGGGAGGGTGGGGGGGAATGGTGGGGGCAGAGAGGGGAGGGTGGGGGGGAATGGTGGGGGCAGAGAGGGGAGGAGAGGTGGGGGCAGAGAGGGGAGGGGAGGAGAGGTGGGGGCAGAGAGGGGAGGGGAGGGGAGGTGGGGGCAGAGAGGGGAGGGGAGGGGAGGTGGGGGCAGAGAGGGGAAGATGGGGGGATGCGAGCAGAGAGGGGATGGGGTGGGGGGGATGGGAGCAGAGAGGGGATGGGAGCAGAGATGGGGTGGGGGGGATGGGAGCAGAGGGGATGGGGCGGGGGGGGATGGGAGCAGAGAGGGGATGGGGTGGGGGGGATGGGAGCAGAGGGGATGGGGCGGGGGGGGATGGGAGCAGAGAGGGGATGGGGCGGGGGGGGATGGGAGCAGAGAGGGGATGTGGAGGGGAGGATGGGAGCAGGGTGGGGGATGGAGAGGGGAGGGGAGGGTGGGGGAGAGGGGATGGGGAGGGGAGGGGAGGGTGGGGGAGAGGGGATGGGGAGGGGAGGGTGGGGGAGAGGGGATGGGGAGGGGAGGGTGGGGGAGAGGGGATGGGGAGGGGAGGGTGGGGGAGAGGGGATGGGGAGGGGAGGGTGGGGGAGAGGGGATGGGGAGGGGAGGATGGGGAGGGGAGGGTGGGGGGATGAGGGCAGAGAGGGGATGGGGAGGGTGGGGGGGGATGAGGGGAGGGTGGGGGGAGGATGGGGGCAGAGAGGGGAGGGTGGGGGGAGGATGGGGGCAGAGAGGGGAGGGTGGGGGGGGGATGGGGGCAGAGAGGGGAGGGTGGGGGGGGATGGGGGCAGAGAGGGGAGGGTGGGGGGGAATGGGGTCAGAGAAGGGGGAATGGGGGCAGAGAGGGGGGTGTGGGGGCAGACAGAGGGAATGGGGGCGTGTGGGGGAAATGGGGTCAGAGAGGGGTGTGTGGGAGGGGGGCGTGTTCAGTGGGGAATGGGGGAAGAGGGGTGTGTGGGAGGGCGAGGGGGCAGAAAGGAGGGGTGGAGAATGGGGGCAGAGAGAGGGTGTGTGGGGGCAGAGAGGAGTGGGGGGGGAATGGGGCGGAAGGGAATGCGGGAGAGGCGAGGGGAAAAGGTGGGGGGGTATGTGGGTGGGAAAAGGTGGGGGGGTATGTGGGTGGGAGAGATGGGGTGGGGGGTAGTATGGGGGCGGGACTGGTGGGGGGAATGGGGGCAGATGAGGGGGGGAAATGGGGGCAGGGTGTGGGTGGTAGGGTGGGAATGGGGGGCAGATGTGGGGGAAATGGGGACAGATGAGGGGGGGTGGGGGGAATGGGGCAGATGAGGGTGGCGGAGGGAATGGGGCAGATGAGGGAGGCAGCGGGGGTTGGGGGAATGGGGGCAGGTAGAGGGGGAATGTTTTGGGGGGAAGGGGAATGGTGGTGGGAATGGGGCGGGAGTGTTGGGGGGGAAGGGGAATGATGGTGGGAATGGGGCGGGGGTGTTGGGGGGGAAGGGGAATGGGGGCGTGAGAGTGGTGGGGGGGTGAATGGGGGCGGGAGAGTGGTGGGGGGGAATGGGGGCGGGAGAGTGGTGGGGGGGAATGGGGGCGGGAGAGTGGTGGGGGGGAATGGGGCGGGAGAGTGGTGGGGGCGGGAGAGTGGTGGGGGGGGGAATGGGGGCGGGAGAGTGGTGGGGGGGGAATGGGGGCGGGAGAGTGGTGGGGGGGGAATGGAGGCGGGAGAGTGGTGGTGGGGGGGGAATGGGGGCGGGAGAGTGGTGGGGGGGGAATGGGGGCGGGAGAGTGGTGGTGGGGGGGGAATGGGGGCGGGAGAGTGGTGGGGGGGGAATGGGGGCGGGAGAGTGGTGGGGAGGGAATGGGGGCGGGAGAGTGGTGGGGGATGGGGCGGGAGAGTGGTGGGGGGGGGATGGGGCGGGAGAGTGGTGGGGGGGGAATGGGGGCGGGAGAGTGGTGGGGGGGGAATGGGGGCGGGAGAGTGGTGGGGGGAAAGGGGGCAGGAGGGTGGTGGGGGGGCGGGAGAGTGGTGGTGGCGGGAATGGGGCAGGGGAGGATGGGGGCAGAGAGAGAGAGGGGGGAGGATGGGGGCAGAGAGAGGGGGTAAATGGGGGGAGAGAGAAGGATGTGGGGAAATGGGGGCAGAGAGGGGGGTGTGGGGGGAAATGGGGGCAGAGAGGGGTGTGTGGGGGGAAATGGGGGCAGAGAAGGGGGTATGGGGGCAGAGAAGGGGGTGTGGGGGGGAATGGGGGCAGAGAGGGGGTGTGGGGGAAATGGGGGCAGAGAGAGGTGTGTGGGGGGGAATGGGGGCAGAGAGGGGTGTGTGGGGGGGAATGGGGGCAGAGAGGGGGGTGTGGAGGGGAATGGGGGCAGGGAGGGTGGGGGGAATGGGGGCAGAGAGGGTGGGGGGGGAAATGGGGGCAGAGAGGGTGGGGGGGAAATGGGGGCAGATGAGGGGGGAAATGGGGGCAGAGAGGGTGGGGGGGGAAATGGGGGCAGAGAGGGTGGGGGGTGGAATGGGGGCAGAGAGGGTGGGGGTGGGGGGAATGGGGGCAGAGAGGGTGGGGGTGGGGGGAATGGGGGCAGAGAGAGTGGGGGAGGGGGGGAATGGGGGCAGAGAGGGGAGGGTGGGGGGAAATGGGGGCAGAGAGGGGAGGGTGGGGGCAGAGAGGGGAGGGTGGGGGGGATGGTGGCAGAGAGGGGAGGGTGGGGGGGATGGTGGCAGAGAGGGGAGGGTGGGGGGGATGGGGGCCGAGAGGGGAGGGTGTGGGGGGGCCGAGAGGGGAGGGTGTGGGGGGAATGCGGGCAGAGAGGGGAGGGGAGGGTGGGGGGCGGAATGGGGGCAGAGAGGGGAGGGTGGGGGGGGGAAATGGGGTCAGAGAGAGGTGTGTGGGGGGGAATGGGGTCAGAGGGGTGTGTGGGGGCAGAGAGGGAGGTGTGGGGGGAATGGGGGCAGAGAGAGGGAATGGGGGCATGTGGGGGAAATGGGGCAGAGAGGGGGGTGTGTTCAGTGGGGAATGGGGGAAGAGAGGGGTGTGGGAGGGCGAGGGGGCAGAGAGGAGGGCGAGGTGGCAGAAAGGAGGGGTGGAGAATGGGGGCAGAGAGAGGGTGTGGGGGCAGAGAGGAGTGGGGGGGAATGGGGCGGAAGGGAATGCGGGAAAGGCGAGGGGAAAAGGTGGGTGGGTATGTGGGTGGGAGAGATGGGGTGGGGGGTAGTATGGGGGTGGGAGTGGTGGGGGGAATGGGGGCAGATGAGGGGGGGAAATGGGGGCAGGGTGTGGGGGGGTGGGGGGAATGGGGCAGATGAGGGAGGCGGGGGGAATGGGGCAGATGAGGGAGGCAGCGGGGGTTGGGGGGAATGGGGGCAGGTAGAGGGAATGGTGGTGGGAATGGGGCGGGAGTGTTGGGGGGAGAAGGGGAATGGGGGCGTGAGAGTGGTGGGGGGGTGAATGGGGACGGGAGAGTGGTGGGGGGGTGAATGGGGACGGGAGAGTGGTGGGGGGGTGAATGGGGGCGGGAGAGTGGTGGGGGGGTGAATGGGGGCGGGAGAGTGGTGGGGGGGAATGGGGGCGGGAGAGTGGTGGGGGGAAATGGGGGCGGGAGAGTGGTGGGGGGGGAATGGGGGCGGGAGAGTGGTGGGGGGGGAATGGGGGCGGGAGAGTGATGGCGGGAGAGTGGTGGGGGGGATGGGGCGGGAGAGTGGTGGGGGGGAATGGGGGCGGGTGAATGGTGGTGGGGGGGAATGGGGGCGGGAGAGTGGTGGGGGGGAATGGGTGCAGGAGGGTGGTGGCGGGGCGGGAGAGTGGTGGGGGAGGAATGGGGCAGGGGAGGATGGGGGCAGAGAGAGAGGGGGGAGGATGGGGGCAGAGAGAGAGGGGGGAGGATGGGGGCAGAGAGAGAGGGGGGAAATGGGGGCAGAGAGGGGTGTGGGGGGAAATGGGGGCAGAGAAGGGGGTGTGGGGGGATTGGGGGCAGAGAGGGGGTGTGGGGGGGAATGGGGGCAGAGAAGGGCGTGTGGGGGGATTGGGGGCAGAGAGGGGGTGTGGGGGGAATGGGGGCAGAGAGGGGGGTGTGGGGGGATTGGGGGCAGAGAGGGGGTGTGGGGGGAATGGGGGCAGAGAGGAGGGTGTGGAGGGGAATGGGGGCAGAGAGGGGGGTGTGGGGGGGAATGGGGGCAGAGAGGGGGGTGTGGGGGGGAATGGGGGCAGAGAGGGGGGTGTGGGGGGGAATGGGGGCAGAGAAGGGGTGTGGGGGGGTGTGGGGGGGAATGGGGACAGAGAGGGGGTGTGTGGGGGGAATGGAGGCAGAGAGGGGGTGTGTGTGGGGGGAATGGGGGCAGAGAGGGGGGGTGTGGGGGGAATGGGGGCAGAGAGGGAGGAATAGGTGTGGATGTGTGTGTGTGTGGGGGAATGGGGGCAGAGATGGGAGCAGAGAGGGGGGTGTGGGAGGGTGAGGGGGCAGAAAGGGGGAGTGGGGGTGGGGGAAATGGGGGCAGAGAGTGGGGAATGGGGGCAGAGAGAGGGGTGGGGTGGGGCGGAATGCGGGAGAGGGGAAAAGGTGGGGGGGCATGTGGGCGGGAGAGATGGGGTGGGGGGTAGTATGGGGGCGGAAGTAGTGGGGGGAATGGGGGCAGATGAGGGGGGAAATGGGGGCAGATGTGGGGGGAATGGTGGCAGATGAGGGGGGTGGGGGGGAATGGGGCAGATGAGGAAGGCGGGGGGAATGGGGCAGATGAGGGAGGTAGCGGGAGTTGGGGGGAATGGGGCAGGTAGAGGGGGAATGGGGGCAGATATGGGGGTGGGAGTGTTGGGGGGAAGGGGAATGGTGGTGGGAATTGGGCGGGAGTGTTGGGGGGGGGGAAGGGGAATGGGGGCGTGAGAGTGGTGGGGGGTGAATGGGGGCGGGAAAGTGGTGGGGGGGGAATGGGAGCGGGAGAGTGGTGGGGGGAATGGGGGCAGAGAGGGTGGTGGGGGAATGGGGGCAGAGAGGGTGGGGGGGAAATGGGGGCAGAGAGGGTGGGGGGGAAATGGGGGCAGATGAGGGGGGGAAATGGGGGCAGAGAGGGTGGGGGGAAATGGGGGCAGAGAGGGTGGGGGGAAATGGGGGCAGAAAGGGTGGGGGGGAAATGGGGGCAGAGAGGGTGGGGGGGAAATGGGGGCAGAGAGGGTGGGGGGGAAATGGGGGCAGAGAGGGTGGGGGGGAAATGGGGGCAGAGAGGGTGGGGGGGAAATGGGGGCAGAGAGGTGGGGGGGGAAATGGGGGCAGAGAGTGGTGGGGGGGGAATGGGGGCAGAGAGTGGTGGTGGGGGGAATGGGGGCAGAGAGTGGTGGTGGGGGGAATGGGGGCGGGAGAGTGGTGGTGGGGGGAATGGGAGCGGGAGAGTGGTGGGGGGGGAATGGGGGCGGGAGAGTGGTGGGGGGGGAATGGGGGCGGGAGAGTGGTGGGGGGGGAATGGGTCGTGAGAGTGGTGGGGGGGAATGGGGGCGGGAGAATGGTGGTGGGGGGGAATGGGGGCGGGAGAGTGATGGGGGCAGGAGGGTGGTGGGGGGCGGGAGAGTGGTGGGGGGGGGAATGGGGGCGGGAATGGGGCAGGGGAGGATGGGGGCAGAGAGAGAGGGGGGAGGATGGGGGCAGAGAGAGAGGGGGGGAAATGGGGGCAGAGAGAGGGAGAGAGCGGGGAAATGGGGGCAGAGAGGGGTGTGGGGGAAATGGGGGCAGAGAAGGGGGTGTGGGGGGGAATGGGGCAGAGAGGGGGTGTGGGGGAAATGGGGGCAGAGAGGGTGGGGGGGAAATGGGGGCAGAGAGGGTGGGGAGGAAATGGGGGCAGAGAGGGTGGGGGGAAATGGGGGCAGAGAGGGTGGGGGGGAAATGAGGGCAGAGAGGGTGGGGGGGGAATGGGGGCGGGAGAGTGGTGGGGGGGGAATGGGGGCAGGAGAGTGGTGGGGGGGGAATGGGGGCGGGAGAGTGGTGGGGGGGATGGGGCGGGAGAGTGGTGGGGGCGGCGGGAGAGTGGTGGCGGGGAATGGGGGCGGGAGAATGGTGGTGGGGGGAATGGGGGCGGGAGAGTGATGGGGGCAGGAGGGTGGTGGGGGGGCGGGAGAGTGGTGGGGGGGGGAATGGGGGCGGGAATGGGGCAGGAGAGGATGGGGGCAGAGAGAGAGGGGGGGAAATGGGGGCAGAGAGAGGGAGAGAGCAGGGAAATGGGGGCAGAGAGGGGGGTGTGGGGGGAAATGGGGGCAGAGAAGGGGGTGTGGGGGGAATGGGGGCAGAGAGGGGGTGTGGGGGGAATGGGGGCAGAGAGGGGGGGGTGGGGGGGAATGGGGCAGAGAGGGGGTTGTGGGGGGAATGGGGCAGAGAGGGGGGGTGGGGGGGAATGGGGGCAGAGAGGGGTGTGTGGGGGAAATGGGGGCAGTGAGGGGGTGTGGGGGGAATGGGGGCAGAGAGGGGGTGTGGGGGGAATGGGGACAGAGAGGGGGTGTGTGGGGGGAATGGGTGTGGATGTGTGTGTGTGGGGGAATGGGGGCAGAGATGGGAGCAGAGAGGGGGGAGGGTGAGGGGGCAGAAAGGGGGAGTGGGGGGAATGGGGGCAGAGAGAGGGGTGGGGTGGGGGGGAATGCGGGAGAGGAGAGGGGAAAAGGTGGGGGGGCATGTGGGCGGGAGAGATGGGGTGGGGGCAGAAAGGGGATTGGGGGCAGGGGGGGGTGGGGGGAATGGGGGCAGAGAGTGGGGAATGCGGGCAGAGTGAGGGGTGGGGTGGGGGGGAATGCGGGAGAGGAGAGGGGAAAAGGTGGGGGGGCATGTGGGCGGGAGAGATGGGGTGGGGGGTAGTATGCGGGAGTGATGGGGGCAGATGAGGGGGGAAATGGGGGCAGGGTGTGGGTGGTAGGGTGGGAATGGGGGGCAGATGTGGGGGGAATGGGGGCAGATGAGGGGGGTGGGGGGGAATGGGGCAGATGAGGGAGGCAGCGGGGGTTGGGGGGAATGGGGGCAAGTAGAGGGGGAATGGGGGCAGATATGGGGGTGGGAGTGTTGGGGGGAAGGGGAATGGTGGTGGGAATTGGGCGGGAGTGTTGGGGGGGGGAGGGGAATGGGGGCGTGAGAGTGGTGGGGGGGTGAATGGGGGCGGGAAAGTGGTGGGGGGGAATGGGAGCGGGAGAGTGGTGGGGGGAATGGGAGCGGGAGAGTGGTGCGGGGGGAAATGGGGGCAGAGAGGGTGGGGGGAAATGGGGGCAGAGAGGGTGGATGGGGAAATGGGGGCAGAGAGGGTGGGGGGGAATGGGGGCAGAGAGGGTGGGGGGGGAAATGGGGGCAGAGAGGGTGGGGGGGGAAATGGGGGCAGAGAGGGTGCGGGGGGAAATGGGGGCAGAGAGGGTGGGGGGGGAAATGGGAGCAGAGAGGGTGGGGGGGGAAATGGGGGCAGAGAGGGTGGGGGGGAAATGGGGGCAGAGAGGGTGGGGGGAAAATGGGGGCAGAGAGGGTGGGGGGCAATGGGGGCAGAGAGGATGGGGGGGGAAATGGGGGCAGAGAGGGTGGGGGGGGAAATGGGGGCAGAGAGGGTGGGGGGGGGAAATGGGGGCAGAGAGGGTGGGGGGCGGAAATGGGGGCAGAGAGGGTGGGGGGGGGAAATGGGGGCAGAGAGGGTGGGGGGAAATGGGGGCAGAGAGGGTGGGGGAGAAATGGGGGCAGAGAGGGTAGGGGAGAAAATGGGGGCAGAGAGGGTGGGGGTGGGAAATGGGGGCAGAGAGGGTGTGGGTTGGGAAATGGGGGCAGAGAGGGTGGGGGTTGGGAAATGGGGGCAGAGAGGGTGGGGGTTGGGAAATGGGGGCAGAGAGGGTGGGGGTTGGGAAATGGGGGCAGAGAGGGTGGGGGGGAATGGGGGCAGAGAGGGTGGGGGAGGGGGGGAATGGGGGCAGAGAGGGGAGGGGGGGATGGGGGCAGAGAGGAGAATGGGGGCAGAGAGGGGAGGGTGGGGGGGAGAGGGGAGGGGAATGGGGGCAGAGAGGGGGTGTGGGGGGGAATGGGGGCAGAGAGAGGTGTGTGGGGGGGAATGGGGGCAGAGAGAGGTGTGTGGGGGGGAATGGGGGCAGAGAGAGGTGTGTGGGGGTGAATGGGGGCAGAGAGGGTGTGTGGGGGGGAATTGGGGCAGAGAGGGGTGTGTGGGGGGAATGGGAGCAGAGAGGGGGGTGTGGAGAGGAATGGGGGCAGAGAGGGGTGTGTGGGGGGAATGGGGGCAGAGAAGGGGTGTGGGGGGAATGGGGGCAGAGGGGGTGTGTGGGGGGAATGGGGGCAGAGGGGGGGAATGGGGGCAGAGAGGGAGGAATGGGGGTGTGTGTGGGGGAATGGGGGCAGAGATGGGAGCAGAGAGGGGGTGTGGGAGGGTGAGGGGGCAGAAAGGGGGGGTGGGGGCAGGGGATTGGGGGGAATGGGGGCAGAGAGAGGGGTGGGGGGGAATGCGGGAGAGGAGAGGGGAAAAGGTGGGGGGGCATGTGGGCGGGAGAGATGGGGTGGGGGGTAGTATGGGGGCGGGAGTGGTGGGGGGTGAAGGGGGGTGGGGGAATGGGGGCAGATGAGGGGGTGGGGGGGCAGGGTGGGAATGGGGGGAAATGGCAGGGGGTGGGTGGCAGGGTGGGAATGGGGGCAGATGAGGGGGATGGGGGCAGATGTGGGGGGGGGAATGGGGGCAGATGAGGGGGTTGGGGGGAATGGGGCAGATGAGGGAGGCAGCGGGGGTTGGGGGGAATGGGGGCAGGTAGAGGGGGAATGGGGGGGAAGGGGAATGGTGGTGGGGGGAATGGGGGCGGGAGTGTTGGGGGGGAGGGGAATGGGGGCGGGAGAGTGGTGGGGGGGTGAATGGGGGCGGGAGAGTGGTGGGGGGGCGGGAGAGTGGTGGGGGGGGGAATTGGGGCGGGAGAGTGGTGCGGGGGGAATGGGGGTGGGGGGGAGAGTGGTTGGGGGGCGAAATGGGGTGGGGGGGAAATGGGGCAGGGGAGAATGGGGACAGAGAGAGAGAGGGGGGAGAATGGGGGCAGAGAGGGGTGGGATGGAGGCATGGGGGGGGTGGAGGCAAAAAAGGAAAGGGGGAAATGAAGACAGAAAAGAGAGATGGAAAGAGAACGAAAGGAGAGGGGGAAAGAAAGAAAGTACTTTTTTAGGGTGAGAAGATTTATTTGGGGTGTGGGGAGAAGGAATATTTTTTGGGGGAGGAGAAGACTATCTTTTGGGGGGGAAAGAATATTTGGGGGAGGGGAGGGGGAAGAATATTTTGAGGGGAAGGAAGAATATTTTGGGGGAGGGATAGGGTAAAAGAATTTGAGGGATGGGGTAGGAGAATTTTGGGTAAGAGGGGAGGGGGGAAGAATTTGGGGGGGGGGAGAAGGAGAGAAGAATTTGGGAGGGGGAGAGAGGGGTTGAAGAATTTGTGGGGGGAGGGGGAGAAGAATTGGGGGGGGAGAGAAGAATTTTGGGGGGAGGGGTAGAAGAATGGGGGGAGGGGGAGAAGAATTTGAGAGGGGGGTGAAGAATTTGGGGGGTAGAGGGGGAGAAGAATTTTGGGGGGGGGAAGGGTGAGGAGGGGAGAAGAATGGGAGATAGGACGAGAATGGGGTAAGAGAAGAGGGTGGGAGGGACTGTGAAGGGTAAAAGATATGGGGTTGTGTTGGGGGAGGGAGAAGAATATGGTGGGGGCAGAGTGGGCGGGGGTGAGAAGGGGCAAAATGCTGGAGAGGGGGAAGAGAGTGAGGGGTTGAAATGCGGGGGGGGAAGCGAGTGAGGGGTTGAAATGTGGTGATGGTGGGGACGAGAGAGGTGGGGAAGAGGGAGTGATGCGTGGGGAATTTGAAGAGGTGAAGGGAAGGGTGAATAACACTGGACGATCTAGTCCATAAACCAGTAAACATAATTAAACTCTTGAAAAGGAAACGTATTCCAGTACAAAATCACAAATGCATATCTTGACATATAATAGAATGCATTTTCAGGCCTGTCAACCAATATTAAAATCTTGTCTAACGGTGACGGTCAGATTCAACTCTGTTTTGCACACAGTAAAAGAGTTTATATTTCAGGACCTCAAGATGTCCCGAATGTTTGCTAGCCAAGGAAGTACTTTTTGATGTACATAAAAAATATGGCAGCCAATTTGCACGCAATGAGACAAATGGACCTGATCATTTTTTTTAAGTACTATTGTGCAAGGGATAATTGTTGGCCAGGACAACAGAAGAACTTCCCTTCTCTAAGTAGGACTATGGGTTATTTTACATCCACCCGACAGGACAGAAGGGGCTCAATGTAATGTCTGAAAGAGAGCTCTTCCGACAGCGCAGCAATCCCTCAGTAGTGCATTGAAACGTCAGCCTAAATTTATGTGCTGAAATCTTTGGTGTGGGGCTTGAACCCATAATCTTCTGACCCTGGCGAGAGTACTACCACTGAGCCAAGGTTGCCACCAGTTACTGGCAGATTAGTCATTGATGTGTTTGCTAGCATAGGCTTGGTGGTAGGAGGTAGGTCTGACACTCAGTGATGGAGGTGAGCAGGCATGGTTGGGGGCTCAGGTAGCTGCCCTTACAGCACGGATTTTAGGGGTAAGGGAAATACTTTAGGGGTAGGAAATGCACCAACTATTAGGCTTAAACAGTGGGGAGGGGAGAGCAGAGTGAAGGATGGCAGCAGTTGGCCAGAGGGAAATTTGTTCAGGGAGATCTCCCTAGGAAGCTGCCAGCCTGTCCGCCATTTTGGACACGCATGCCCGCACGAGACTCCCAAAGCAAGTGCTCTACATAGAACTCCTACACGGCAAGTGAGCCCCAGATGGGCAGAGGAAATGTTTCAAGGACACCCTCAAAACCTTTTACCGACATCTGGGAGTCCCTGGTCCAAGACCGCCCTAAGTGGAGGAAGAGCATCCGGGAAGGTGCTGAGCACCTCGAGTCTCATCGCCGAGAGCATGCAGAAATCAAGTGGAGGCAGCGGAAGGAGTGAGCAGAAAACCAGGCTCCGCACCCACCCTTTCCTTCAACGACTGTAATTCCCGTATTGGACTGTACAGTCACCTGAGAACTCACTTTTAGAGTGGAAGCAAGTCTTCCTTGATTTCGAGAGACTCCCTATGATGATGCCAGCATAGGCTGCACACTTCCAGCCTTTGTATACTTGTGGTACTACATCTGCCATTTGCTTTGGAACTACAATGTATGACCTGCTTTCATGGCTTTGGCCAAAGTGGAGCAGACTGGTTTCTGTCCTTCTGTTATGAGTTTCCATTCCCAATCACCTGAGTTAGTCAACTGGGGTCAGCCTAACAACACCTTTATCTGAATAAGTGGCTCTTTTAGTTGCTCCTGAAGTGTTAGAATAGCCTTCAAGGTGTGAACATTTTTGTGAAGAGTTGCCTCCTGCTTTTATATCACCCGTGTTGTCATACACCAGTACGTCAGATCTCTCCAGGAATCTGGAGAGTCCTCGGGTCTGACCTCATACATTGTTAGGAAAAGCTGAAGAAAAGATGCTTTCATCGCTAAGGGAGCATTCTAAGTAATCTTGTACATAATTGTAAAACAGGTGGCTACCCTACTCTGTGAAGGCATGAAACATGTGGACTTTAGAGGGCCAAATCTCCCAATCTTCTGACTCCGAGGAAAGAGTGCTACACAATGAGCCACGGCTGACACTATGTGTAGCTATTGCATAATTGTGCTTCTCTACATTGAAAGACATTTACCAGTCTTGGGCTCACCTTCCCAATCAATCCAAATCCAGTTGGAATGTATTTCCCTCTTCCAGTTCACTGACTCTGCCACACAATTTGGTGTCATCTGCAAATAGTCATTTTGTTAACTGTGGCCTCCAGATTATTAATAACTAAGACAATCTGAACCCTTAGCATCTCACATCATTGAATTCACTGTGAACCTATCCCATTGCTGGTGGGCCCCGAGTCCATTTTTAATTCAATCCTCTCATTCCTTTCTTCCAAATGCAGCCACACTATGAGGACTAATTTTTTCACACTTTCCGATTTGGCCGATCCAACCTTCTTGCAGTTAAGAACAGATGAAGTATCTGTTCAACTCCTCTGCCATGCCTTTGTCATAATTTAGATTCCTCCCCAAGGGAAAAGAGGTAGAGGAATTCCTGAAATGTGTACCAGAGAACTTTCTTGTTCAGGGTGCTTCCAGCCCACTGAGGAAGGAAGCTGTGCTGGATCTAGTTCTGGGGAATTCAGTCAGGCATGTTTCAGTGGGGGAGCATTTGGGGAACAGTGATCATACCATCAGATATGGAATAGTTATGGAAAAGGACTGGGTACAAGCAAGCTTAAAAATAAATAACTAGAGGAGGGCTAATTTCAGTGAGTTGAAAAGGGATTTGGCCCAGGTGGATTGGAATCAAAATTTGGTAGTCCAAACAGTAATTGAATAATGGGATACCTTCAGAGGTGCTAGTTAGGTAGAGTAGACATATTCACATGAGGAAAGGAAGGGTATTCAAAATTAACACTCCCTCAATGACTAAACATATAGGGCAAGACATTCGGGACATTTGCACCTCCCCTGGGGGCGTTAACGGGGCGCAAATGACTTTTTGCCCGGGCCGACTTACCCATTGTGGCCGCCTTAGTCCTCCATTGTGGCTTCCATGCCGCGATCTTACAGCCCGGCACTCCACTATAATTAGTGAAAGGGCTCCATGTAAGCTTCAGGATGGTCAATAAATGCTGGTCAATTAGGGACTAAAAAGGAGATCGTCTTGTGGAGGCAGAGAGCATGGCTGAGGTACTAAATGGGTACTTTTCATCTGTCTTCAGTAGAGAAGAGAATACTGCCAATGTAGCAATAAAGGAGGTAGTAGCAATATTGGATAGGATAAAAATAAAGAGGAAGTAATTAAAAGTTTGGCAGTACTCAAAGTAGAAAGTCGTCCGGTCCGGACTGGATACTGGATCATAGGTTACTGAACATAAAATAGGAGCAGGAGTCGGCCATTTGGCCCTTCAAGCCTGCTCCACCATTCAGTAAGATCAGGCTCAACTCCACTTTCCTGTCCTATCCCCATATCCCTTGATTTATTTAATGTCCAAAAATCTATTGATGTTAGTCTTGAATATACTCAACAACTTAGCATTCACAGCCCTCTGGGGTAGAGAATCCCAAAGATTCACCACCCTCCTGAGTGAAGAAATTTCTCCTCATCTCAGTCCTAATGGCTGACCCCTTATCCTGAGACTGTGACCCCTGGTTCTAGACTCTCCAGCCAGGGGAAACATCCTCTCAGCATCTACGCTGTCAAGCCCTGTAAGAATTATGTATGTTTCAATGAGATCACCTCTCATTTTTCTAAACTCTAGGGAATATACTCAATCTCTACTCATAGGACAATTCCCCCCATCCCAGGAATTAGTCTGGTGAACCTTTGTTGCATCCCCTCTAAGGTAAGGAGACCAAAGCTTTACACAGTACTCCAGATATATATTCGAGACAGCAGCTTGGGTGTACTTGCCCTAATATAGTATGCTACACTCATTGCTCTCGGTGCAGTCTATTCTCTAGAATTTCTCCATAGGTCACCATTTTACTGAACACTTCTATTCTGTTTGCAGGTATGACCCTGAGCTCCATGTGACTCACTATTTTAATTCCCCCCCGTCCCCACTGACCTCTCAGTCTTTGGCCTTCTGCATTGTTGTAAGCAGACACCATGCAAGCTTCAGGAACTTCATGGGCTACTATGGATGGTCAATAAATGCTGGCCCTTCGAGTGTCGCCCAAATCCTGGAATAAATTCAGTGTAATCTCCGCTTTCTGCATGGTCCACTGGTCTGAACAGTGATTTTAGTAACTTCAGATCTCGGGTATATCCTCTGTTTTCTTTAGAGCAAGTGTGTTGTCTTTCTCCAGGTTCTCTCCTATCTCCCTTCACGCCCTCTCCAAATTCACCTTGTCAATGAGACCCACCACCTGCTCTCCCTATTCCCACCAAACTGCTAACCACCCAACTTCCTTTCCTGGACCCATGTTAGCTGATATTGTTAACTGTTCCCTCCCCTTCAAACCTGCTGTCATCACTCCCTCTTCTCAAAAAAAAACATCCTTGACCCCCTCTGTCCTTGTAAACTACCACCCCAGCTCCAACCTCCCTTACCTCGCCAAAGTCTTGTTGCTCCAAATCCGTGGCCATCTTTCCCAGAACTCCATTTTTGAATCCTTCCAATCAGGTTTCCACATCTGCCACAGTACTGAAATGGCCCTTATCAAAGTCACAAATGACATCTACTGTGACTGTGGTAAACTATCCTCCCCCATTCTTCTCGCCCTGCCAGCAGCCTTTGACACAGTTGATTACACCATCCTCCACCAATGCCGCCTTTCGGACGAGACGTTAAACCGAGGTCCCATCTGCTCTCTCAGATGGACGCAAAAGATCCCATGACACTATTTTGAAGAAGAACGGGGGAGTTATCCCCGGTGTCCCTGGCCAATATTTATCCCTCAATCAACATAACAAAAAAAAGATTATCTGCTCATTATCACATTGCTGTTTATGGGAGCTTGCTGTGCGCAAATTGGCTGCCACGTTTCCCACATTACAATAGTGACTACACTCCAAAAGTACTTCATTGGCTGTAAATGCTTTGAGACGTCCGGTGTTCGTGAAAGGCGCTATATAAATCTCAAGTTCTTCCTTCTTTCTTTCTCTCCTCCGTTGTCCAGTTCGGTGGCATGCTCTTGCCTGGTTCCATTCTTATCTATCCAGTTGTAGCCAGAGAATCACCTGCAATGGCTTCGAGAAGCCATTCTCCTGCACCTGCACCATTTCCTCTGGAGAACCCAAGGATATCCTTGCTTCCTCCTATTTCTCATCTACATGCTGCCCCTCATCTATATCATCTGAAAATACGTCAGGTTTCATGTACCCTGACGACACCCAGCTCTACCTCACCACCACCTCTCTCGACCCCTCCACTGTCTCTAATTTGTCACACTGCTTGTCTGCCATCCAGTACTGGATGAGTACATTTTTCCTCTAACTAAATATTGGGAAGATTGAAGCCATTGTCTTCGGTTCCCACCATAAACTTTGTTCCCTAGCCACTGACTCCATAGCTCTCCCATGCAACTATCTGAGGCTGAACCAGACCGTTCACAACCTTGGTGTTGTATTTGATCTCGATGAGCTTCCAACCACATATCTGCTCCATCACTAAGATTGCCTACTTCCACCTTGGTAACGCCGCCCAACTCTGTCTCTGCCTCAGCTCATCTGCTGCTGAAAACCTCATCCATGCCTTTGTTACCTCCTAGATTTGACTACTCCAACACTTTCCTGGCTGGCCTCCCAACTCCACCCTTCATAAACTTGAGCTCATCCAAAACTCTGCTGTCCCGTGTCCTAACTTGCGGCAATTCCCGTTCACCCATCACTCCTGTGCTTGATGAACTAGATTGGCTCCCGGTTAAGCAACGCCTTAAGCTTCCCCTCACCCTCTCTGAGCTCCCCCTCTCCCCACCCCCCTCGATCCCCTGGCCTCCGCATGGAGCCCACTAAAACGAGGCGGTGCAGGCCGCAGCTGCTGCACCATTTGGCACTGCGCATGCTCGACTGGATTGAGTGCGCATGCACAAAGATAGTCAAAAACCCCGTGGAAATAATCATTCCAAATTTTGACTGATAACGCTCCTGTGAAGCGTCTTGTGATGTTTTACTATGTTGCTGTGTTGGTGAAGTAAGTCTGCTGGTATCTGGGGAGTAAGGGGTGGCAGGTTGATGTTTCAGATGTAGATTCTTGACCAGAACACACTGGGGTGAAGAGTGCTCTCTGCCCATGGTGTCGGACTGCGTGTATAGTTTTTTTTTGTTTGAAGACTTTCAAGCATTTCCATTATTTCTCCTTCCCCCACCCCTATCTTCCTGTTTCCTCACCTTTCTGTTTGTGCAAGTATTCTCACCCTCTTAACTATTTACATATTCTTTTGTTCTCAGTGTCTTTCTGTTCCTCACTGGTGATCCTTTATGTCATCTAACAGTTTTCTATTGAGCAATTTGCAGATCACTAAATCCTAAAATTTACAAAGATTTTACCAGAATTGGTCAAAAGTGTCAGCTGTGGTCCAGTGGGCAGCACTCTTGCCTTCTGTATAAGAAGGTTATGGGTTCAAGTCCCACTCCAGGGACTTGAGCACAAAAATCTAGGCTGACACTCCAGTGCAATACTGAGGTGGTCACAGGCGGTCCCTCGAACAAGGATGACTTGCCTCCACACCAAAAGGGATGAGTTCACAGATGTTTCAATGAAGGACCTGATGTTCCAGACCTGAACTCCAGGGGTGGAAGATGCTTGTGCGTAGATTTTTTTAACGTGGTGAGTTTGCACATCAGCCACCACATGGGCTTGACAGAGCTAGGTCTTTATACATTGGCAAGGGTTAACCAAGACGACTGGCGACCTGCTCCGCTGCACGGACCTAGTGCGAGCACAAATCGCAGTGTGGGCTCTTCTGGGCCCCTTACCCTCATTTGCCGCACCGCTGCTACGACCTTCCCGCTCCTCCGCTGTGCCTGGGCCCCGCCGATGTTCCAGCCCACGATCTAACCGGCGACCTGGGCCTTGATGACGTCACCCAGTCGCTCACCTTAAAGTCATCGCACACTGAGGGAGTGCTGCACTGTCGGTGGTACAATCTTTCGGATGAGACGTTAAACCGAGGCCTCGTCAGCTCTCTCAGGTGGACATAAAAGCTCCTATGGCACTACTTTGAAGCAGAGCATGAGAGTCATCCCCGGTGTCCTGGGGCCAATATTTATCCCTCAATCAGATGATTTGGTCATTATCACATTGCTGTTTGTAGGAGCTCGTTGTGTGAAAACTGGCTGCCGCGTTTCCCACATTACAACAGTGACTACTCTCCAAAAGTACTTCATTGGCTGTAAAGTGTTTTGACATGCCCGGTGGTCGTGAAAGGCACTATATCAATGCAAGTCTTTTTTCTTTAGAGTTGAGGGGGTGTAGGTTGGGAAAAGAGAAGACTAAGAGAGACCTGATTTGAGGTGTTTAAAAATTCTGATGGGGTTCAGTAGGGTGGACGTTCGTGTTGCCAAGCCTCCTGGATTGTCTCGGAGTCTCTTGGAATGGACATTGCTGCTTACAACCCAGGAGAAAAGTACTTTACGTTCATGACCGAGCACTCGTTTACACTCTGTAGCAGAAACTGAAAATAAAAGTACAGAAACGAACCAACAAAAAAACATAGTGTCTTGCAGGGAAAAGATAGGGACAGAAGGTGGGTGGGTAAGATAATATATTCAACTGTTTTCATTGCATGTACTCTGTGGCTGTTTTTGCCATTAAAGGCAGCCCCTTCCTGAGGAAAGCAACATATATAAAATTTAATTTCATATATTGACTATCTATTTCATCTCTGTTGGTAGCAGGGGTTTGCCTTTGGACTAATAACATATTGGCTGATCTACATTGGCTCCTGGTTAAGCAATGCCTCGATTTTAAAATTCTTACTTTCAAAACCCTCCATGGCCTTGCCCCTCTCTATCTCTGTAATCTCCTCCAGCCCCAGAACCCCTCGAGATCTCTGTGCTCCTCCAATTCTGCCCTCTTGAGCATGCCTCATATTAATCATTCAATGCATTGGTGACCATCCCTTCAGCTGCCAAGGCCCTAAGCTCTTGAATTCCCTCCCTAAACCTCTCTGACTGTCTACCTTTCTTTCCTCCTGTCTGCACTTGGACAGGACTGGAACCAATGTCCTAGGGGGATTGTTTGCTAGTGCTGTTGGTGAGGAGTTAAACTAATATGGCAGGGGGATGGGAACCAATACAGGGAGACAGAGGGAAACAAAAAGGAGACAAAAACTAAAGACAAAAAAAGAGATGAGTAAAAGTGGAGGGCAGAGAAACCAAAGGCAAGAAACAAAAAGGGCCACTGAATATAAAAAGGCTACAGGAGGGGTCAAAACTAAAAATCATGGTTTAAAAACTAGGATGAAAACACTCTACCTAAATGCACGCAGCATTCGAAATAAAGTAAATGAGTTGACGGCACAAATCATTACAAATGGGTATGATTTGGTGGCCATTACAGAAACATGGTTGCAAGGTGGCCAAGACTGGGAATTAAACATACAGGGGTATCTGACGATTCAGAAAGATAGGCGGGAAAGGAGGTGGGGTAGCTCTGTTAATAAAAGATGATATCAGGGCAGTTGTGAGGGATGATATTGGCTCCAATGAACAAAATGTTGAATCATTGTGGGTGGAGATTAGAGATAGTAAGGGGAAAAAGTCACTGGTCGGCGTAGTTTATAGACCCCAAATAATAACTTCACGGTGGGGCGGGCAATAATCAAGGGAATAATGGAGGCAAGTGAAAAAGGAACGGCAGTAGTCATGGGGGATTTTAACCTACATATCGATTGGTCAAATCAAATCGCACGGGGTAGCCTTGAGGAGGAATTCATAGAATGCATACGGGATTGTTTCTTAGAACAGTATGTAACAGAACCTGCAAGGGAGCAAGCCATCTTAGATCTGGTCCTGTGTAATGAGACAGGAAAAATAAACGATCTCCTCGTAAAAGATCCTCTCGGAATGAGTGATCACAATATGGTTGAATTTGTAATACAGATTGAGGATGAGGAAGTTGTGTCAGAAACGAGCGTACTATGCTTAAACAAAGGGGACTACAGTGGGATGAGGGCAGAGTTGGCTAAAGTAGACTGGAAACAAGGACTAAACGGTGGCACAATTGAGGAACAGTGGAGGACTTTTACGGAGCTCTTTCATAGTGCGCAACAAAAATATATTCCAGTGAAAAAGAAGGGCGGCAAGAGAAGGGATAACCAGCCGTGGATAACCAAGGAAATAAAGGAAAGTATCAAATCAAAGACCAATGCGTATAAGGTGGCCAAGGTTAGTGGGAAACTAGAGGATTGGGAAAATTTTAAGCAACAGCAAAGAATGACTAAAAAAGCAATAAAGAAAGGGAAGATAGATTACGAAGGTAAACTTGCGCAAAACATAAAAACAGATAGTAAAAGCTTTTACAGATATATAAAATGGAAAAGAGTGACTAAAGTAAATGTTGGTCCCTTAGAAGATGAAAAGGGGGATTTAATAATGGGAAATGTGGAAATGGCTGAGACCGTAAACAATTATTTTGCTTCCGTCTTCACAGTGGAAGACACAAAAACCATGCCAAAATTTGCAGGCCACAGGAATGTGGGAAGGGAGGACCTTGAGACAATCACTATCACTAGGGGGGTAGTGCTGGACAGACTAATGCGACTGAAGGTAGACAAGTCCCCTGGTCCTGATGAAATGCAGCCCAGGGTATTAAAAGAGATGGCGGAAGTTATAGCAGATGCATTCGTTATAATCTACCAAAATTCACTGGACTCTGGGGAGGTACCAGCGGATTGGAAAACAGCTAATGTAACGCCTCTGTTTAAAAAAGGGGGCAGGCAAAAGGCAGGTAACTATAGGCCGGTTAGTTTAACATCTGTAGTGGGGAAAATGTTTGAAACTATCATTAAGGAAGAAATAGCGGGACATCTGGATAGGAATAGTGCAATCAAGCAGACGCAGCATGGATTCATGAAAGGGAAATCATGTTTAACTAACTTACTGGAATTCTTTGCGGATATAACGAACATGGTGGATAGAGGTGTACCGATGGATGTGGTGTATTTAGATTTCCAAAAGGCATTCGATAAGGTACCACACAAAAGGTTACTGCAGAAGATAAAGGTACGCGGAGTCAGAGGAAATGTATTAGCATGGATAGAGAATTAGCTGGCGAACAGAAGGCAGAGAGTCGGGATAAATGGGTCCTTTTCCGGTTGGAAATCAGTGGTTAGTGGTGTGCCACAGGGATCAGTGCTGGGACCACAACTGTTTACAATATACATAGATGACCTAGAAGAGGGGACAGAGTGTAGTGCAACAAAATTTGCAGATGACACTAAGATTAGTGGGAAAGCGGGTTGTGTAGAGGACTCAGAGAGGCTGCAAGGAGATTTGGATAGGTTTAGCGAATGGGCTAAGGTTTGGCAGATGGAATACAATGTCGGAAAGTGTGAGGTCATCCACCTTGGGAAAAAAAACAGTAAAAGGGAATATTATTTGAATGGGGAGAAATTACAACATGCTATGGTGCAGAGGGACCTGGGGGTCCTTGTGCATGAAACTCTTTTGAGTCCTTGTGCATGAATCCCAAAAGGTTAGTTTGCAGGTGCAGCAGGTAATCAGGAAGGCAAATGGAATGTTGGCCTTCATTGCGAGAGGGATGGAGTACAAAAGCAGGGAGGTCTTGCTGCAACTGTATAAGGTATTGGTAAGGCCACACCTGGAGTACTGCGTGCAGTTTTGGTCACCTTACTTAAGGAAGGATATACTAGCTTTGGAAGGGGTACAGAGACGATTCACTCGGCTGATTCCAGAAATGAGGGGGTTACCTTATGATGATAGATTGCGTAGACTGGGTCTTTACTCCTTGGAGTTCAGAAGGATGAGGGGTGATCTTATAGAAACATTTAAAATCATGAAAGGGATAGACAAGATAGAGGCAGAGAGGTTGTTTCCATTGGTAGGGGAGACTAGAACTAGGGGGCACAGCCTCAAAATACAAAGGAGCCAATTTAAAACCGAGTTGAGAAAGAATTTCTTCCCCAGAGGGTTGTGAATCTGTGGAATTCTCTGCCCAAGGAAGCAGTTGAGGCTAGCTCATTGAATGTTTTCAAGTCAAAGATAGATAGATTTTTAACCAATAAGGGAATTAAGGGTTACGGGGAGAGGGCGGGTAAGTGGAGCTGAGTCCACGACCAGATCAGCCATGATCTTATTGAATGGCGGAGCAGGCTCGAGGGGCTAGATGGCCTACTCCTGTTCCTAATTCTTATGTTTTTATGTTCTTAAGATGCTCCTTAAAACCTATCTCTTTGACCAAGCTTTTGATCACCTGCCCCAATTTCTCCTTATGTGCTTGGCGTCAAATTTGGTTTTATAACACTCCTGTGAAGCGAGATTGGGACATTTTACTACATTAAAGGTGCTATATAAATACAAATTGTTATTGTTGCTGATAATCTGGCTGAAAGCACATTGAGAGCCATCACTGCTCACCTCCTCTGTCAAAAGCACCCACTATTTAAGGGTCATCAGTATAATTAAGCTTGTTTCTTTTCTCCACTACTAATTTCCTTAAATCCCTTTCCCTGTCCCTATCCATCATTATCTCCCAACAAATGTGAGATTATGGACATCTTTGTCACTAAGACCGTGCCCATCTGTATAGCCTCTGCTGCTTCCCAACTCCCCCCCCTCCTTTGCCCACCATGCATAAGGGATGGTTTTCTAGACCAATATGTCGAGGAACCAACTAGGGGGGAGGCCATCTTAGACTGGGTGTTGTGTAATGAGAGAGGATTAATTAGCAATCTCATTGTGCGAGGCCCCTTGGGACTGACCTATCAAGAAAGACTGGATCAACTGGGCTTGTATTCACTGGAGTTCAGAAGAGTGAGAGGGGACCTCATAGAAACGTTTAAAATTCTGACGGGTTTGGACAGGTTGGATGCAGGAAGAATGTTCCCAATGTTGGGGAAGTCCAGAACCAGGGGTCACAGTCTAAGGATAAGGGGTAAGCCATTTAGGACCGAGATGAGGAGAAACTTCTTCACCCAGAGAGTGGTGAACCTGTGGAATTCTCTACCACAGAAAGTAGTTGAGGCCAATTCACTAAATATATTCAAAAGGGAGTTAGATGAAGTCCTTACTACTCGGGGGATCAAGGGGTATGGCGAGAAAGCAGGAAGGGGGTACTAAAGTTTCATGTTCAGCCATGAACTCATTGAATGACGGTGCAGGCTAGAAGGGCTGAATGGCCTGCTCCTGCACCTATTTTCTATGTTTCTATGTCAAACCTCCTACCAAGGCTCTGTTCTGCAATAGCTCTGATCCCGCATCTTTCTCTCATGCCCTCTCTGAATTCATTCTTGGCCACGAGACCCACTTCCTGCTCTCTCGACCCCAATCCCACAGTACTGTTGACCACGCAACTTCCTTTCCTGGCTCCCATGCTAGCTGACATTGTAAATGGTTCCCTCACCTCAGGCGCTGGCCCCGTCTCTTTCAAAAACGACGCCAGCACTCCTCAAAAAAACTCAACCTCGATCCCTTCGTCCTTGCTAAACTACTCCCGATCTCCAACCCCTCCAATGTTCTTTAACAAGTTGTTACTCCTGCAATCTGTGCCCATCTTTCCACACCCTTGCCACCAATTACATCCCCCTCTATGTCCACGGTCTCCAGTTGAACCAGATTGTTTGCAACCTCAGTGTCCTAATCACCCCTGAGCTGAGCTTCCGACCTCACATCCTCTTCCCTCACAAAAACCATCTGTGTCCACCTCTGTGATATCACCTGCATCCACCTCTCTTCAAGCTGAAACTCTCATTCAAGCCTTTATTCTAATGCTCACCTGGCCAGTTTCCCATCCTTCATAAACCTCAGCTTAGCCAAATAGCTGTTGCCCGTATCCCACCCTCACCAAGTCCTGCTTATCCTTCATCGCCAGTTCCATTCTCACCTTCGCGTTTAAATCCCTTAATGGCTTTGTCCCTCCCTCTCTCTGACCTCCTCCAGCCCTACAAACCCCACCCTACCCGTTCCCACTCTGGCCCTTTATACATCCCTTCACTCCACCACTGACGGCCGTGCCTTCAGCCATCTAGACCCTACTCCCTGGACTTCCTTCCCTAAATCTCTCTGCCTCTCCACCACCATCTCCTCTTTTTTTAAGACCCTACTTGAAGCCCAGCTCTCTAACCAAGCTTTTTGTCACCCCTTTCAATATTTCCTTTGGCTTGGGGTCCATTTTATATGAAATGTCTCTGTGAAGTGCCTTGGAACTTTTTCTACATTAAAGGCACGATATAAATGTTAAGTTGTTGTATTTTTCCAAACTCACCAAAATACTTGCTTCTTCTTTTAATTTTCAGTTGATGAAATGGTCATACACGCAACTCAAGAATCTGACTTTTCTCTTTACAGATGCTAACTGACCTGCTGTATTTCCAGCATTATCTGTTTAGATTTCAGGTGTCCATCATTTGCTAAGTAGTTGTGTTTTGTTCTGATCAGCGAGAAGAAACTCCTTCCGGTTTCCTTCGCTTGTGCCAGGGTTCAGGACTTGTTTCCCCTGTGCAAGCTGCACAATGCAGGCCTATAATGGCCTTTAGCCACTGGACGCTGGAGGAAGATTGGAGAAGGACAGCACACAAATGGTGGATTAAAATGAATGCAAAGTCCTAAGGCCTAAGGCACACTCAACACACTAGAAAAGAGAAGACCGAGGAATGACCTGATAGAGGTCTTCAAGATTATCGAAAGGGTTTGTCAGGGTTGACTTAGAGAGGATGTTTCCACTTGCAGGCAAGACTAGAAATTGGGGGCCATCAATATAAGATAGTCACCAATAAATCCAATGGGGAATTCAGGAGAAACTTCTTTACCCAGAGAGTAGTGAGAATGTGGAACTCACTGCCACAGGGAGGGGTTGAGGCGAATAGTATCGATGCATTTAAGAGGAAGCTGGATAAACACATGAGGGAGAAAGGAATAGAAGGATATGTTATGGGATTAGATGAAGAGGGGTGGGAGTTGGCTCGTGTGGAGCATAAACATGTTTTTGTGCTGTAGATACTTTGTAACACCAGGCAAAGTGTAGAACGGGTGTGATGGAAGCAACAGTGCAGAGTTCTGGGAGCCAATTAAGTGGGAAGTTGCACTGTGCTATCCAGTTTTGGTGGAGCGTTTTAGAATATATTAAAATTGTAAATTATAGGACTGAAGGAACAGATTTTGGGAAAGATTCTAAACAACCAAATTTGATTAGCAAACCACAGGCAAGCTTCAGCTTATGGACTGACAGAAGATTGAATCAACACTTAAGGGCCAGGCCCCCACTCTCCACGAATGGACTGGCGGATCACAAGACACAGCCGCCATACGATATGATATGAAGCGCAATAGGCATCAAATGACTACATGATTTCAAAATTATTGTGGGCTTTTTGGATTTTGAAACCATTTTGGATTTACTGAGCTATTTCTGACAGTAGGAAGTCACTATAAAATTTGGTGGTGATCAATATTAATGGGCGTAAGACTTTTTCCCTGGACCCTTACCCCCATGCCCCCCTCCGAAATGATTTTTCACAGCAAAGTGCGAGCTGATAACGGTAAGACAAGGACAATAAGGCATCCGGGACCTCGGTAAACGATAGGACCAACAGTCTGTCACCTTAACCGATGAGAATTAAGGTTTGAGAAAAAAGCAGGAATGACTGAGAAGGAAATAAAATGAATTAGAGTCAAATTAGATACAGAAAGTGAAATAAAGAGGGGGAAACAAAGATTGGATTAAGAGAGAGGAGACAGAAAGGAAAGTTAGATGTTTTATTTTAAATTTAAGTCTCAAGGAACAGTTCACTACTTGAAGGAATGAAACTCTACAGTTTAAATTGTTCCCCCTCGAGGCCAGATGTTGATTGACATTGCAGTAACAATTATCACATCGTTAAAAGGGTACTTACGCTGTTAATTACCAGAATTAAATTGCTGTGGTTCATTTAATGGGCAATTAATGTGCAAATCTAGCAAATGGGGAGGTAAGGGCGAGGTGCCGTTTATGCATAGGAGCGGCATAAATCGACCAGAAATTCTGGAGATTCACAACTCATGGCGTATCTCTTAAGCCCCTGAATTTGCTGGCTGATTTGCGCAATAACAATGGCGTGTGTTGTTAATACACTGTAATATTTCCAGCAAGATTTGGCCCACTATGGAGCAAGGAGTAGGTTTTACAAATATCAGTATGAGTGGGTGGGAGGGAATAGGCCTTTACAAATATCAATATGGGGTGGATGGGAGTAGGTTTTACAAATATCAATATGGGAGGGAGTAGGTTTTATAAAGATGAAATCCCGTTCCAGTAATTAACAGCAAAAGATAACATGACAGCCCAAGTGGACCCGATAAGTGAGTGCCGAATATTCTCCCTAGAGCAATAAGAAAGTGCTGAAATAGGGAAAAAAATTCACAGCAACTAAATGGGAAGGAAGAGGGTGTGCAACAGAAGGATATGTACAGAGTGTAGCGAGAAAGGGTTTTGAGGCTGCCGTATCCAGGCCAAATTTCATGAAATATATTAATTGAATTGGATGGTAGAGGCTGTGAATGGAAATAAAATCATATTCCTCCAGGAAAGGGAAGGTAAAGGAGGCTTTGGGAAACGTTGCACATGGACTGATGCTTTTGAGTAAGATTCCATTGGGTGAGAAGAGAACAAAAGATCAAATAGATGGAGAAATTCATACGCCTCAAAATTTGGGTCGTTTGCGCCTCCCGTTAGCGGCTCTGCTCAAGTGCCGGGCTGTTGGCTCCTAGGAGGTCCATGGAGGCCTGGTTCTTACCAGCAGAATTTGCAGCCTGGGCCCTACCCTTTAATGAAGGGAAACATAGAAAATAAGTGCAGGAGTTGCTGATCATGCAACTTCAGTACCCCATTCCTGCTTACTCTCCATACCCCTTGACCCCTTTAGCCGTAAGGGCCACATCTAACTCCCTTTTGAATGTATCTAACGAACTGGCCTCAACAACTTTCTGTGGTGGAGAATTCCACAGGTTCTCAATTCTCTGGGTGAAAAAGTTTCTCCTCATCTCGGTCCTATATGGCTTACCCCTTATCCTTAGACTGTGACCCCTGGTTCTGGACTTCCCCAACATCGGGAATATTCTTCCTGCATCTAACTTGTCCAATTCCATCAGAATTTTATATCTTTCTATGAGATCCCCTCGCATTCTTCTAAATTCCAGTGAATATAAGCCTAGTCGATCCAGTCTTTCTTCATATATCAGTCCTGCCATCCCGGGAATCAGTCTGATGAACCTTCGCTGCGCTCCCTCAATAGCGAGAATGTCCTACCTCAGATTAGGAGACCAAAACTGCACACAATACTCAAGGTGTGGTCTCACCAAGGTCCTGTACAACTGCAGCAAGACCTCCCTCCTCCTATACTCAAATCCTCTTGCTATGAAGGTCAACACGCCATTTGCTTTCTTAACTGCCTGCTTTCAATGACTGATGTACCATGACACCCAGGTCTCGTTGCACCTCCCCTTTTACTAATCTGTCACCATTTAGATAATAATCTGCCTTTCTGTTTTTGCCACCAAAGTGGATAACCTCACACTTATTCACATTATACTGCATCTGCCATGCATTTGCCCACTCACCTAACCTGTCCAAGTCACTCTGCAGCCTCTTAGCATCCCCCTCACAGCTCACATTGCCACTCAGCTGAGTGTCATCTGCAAACTTGGAGATATTACATTCAATTCCTTCGTCTAAATCATTACTGTATATTGTAAATAGCTGGAAGAGCCCCTCCTACACGCCAGCACTACGTTTTGCTCCCGACCCATCCGCCACACTATCTCCCCAGAAAAGATGTGGAGCGCATTATTTTGAGCTCCACTTCCTTTCGGGGCAGCAACTCGAATTTTTCAAGCAGGGTGGGACTTCCGGATCTGGTGCAGACCTCCAGCTGTTACCGCCCCCAAACGGGGCACAATTAAATTTCTACCCCATTGTCTCTGTTTCACATTAAAACACATCATTCCTAGAATGAGAGTAATCTCTCATTAAGTCCTCCTTCTAATTGAATCACTTGTCTCTCTTGAATTTGATAGTTGAAATTAAATGTTGCGATTAAACGAAGTAGCCAGTCAGAACAAAAATGCAGCTTTTTGGATGATGCTTCTTTGTTAACATTTTTTTTTTACACTAACCAGCAGTTTAAAACACTAATTATAGTTCCTAACATAATTTAGAAGTCAGAGAATGGTTATACTCACTTCTGGCATTATTAAACAGATGACCTCATAGCATTTAAAAGGTATTTGCATATGCACTTGTTGTGATGTAACCTACAGGGCTAAGGACCAAGAGCGGAACAGTAGGTTTAGACACAATGGGCCAAATGGCCTCCTGTGCCATAAATTTCTGAGTCTATGATTTTTTTTTACATTTCAAAATATGCTTTATTCATAAAAAAAATGAGTCTATGATGAGAAAGGGTGGATTAGGGGTTGAATAGTTGGGGCATGCTAGGGTGATGTGTATAGTTCTCTTCTCCCTCACTTCCCTTCCCACCTAAACTTAAAGTAGTGCCGATCTGGATGAGAGAGAAGATGACCAGAGAGTTAGCAAAGCACAATTGCTGACTGCGAAAAATGCTTTCCTAATGCAGTCCCTCCCCTCTCTGCTGATCCAAGGACATGAGGAGAATAATGAGGATGAATTACAGTATCTCATTAGCCAATTGACACTCTCTTTGCTGTTTGCATACAGATCAGATTCTGTCACGAACAGCAGCAAAGTAAAAAGATTACAGGCAAACCATTCAGCAAAGCAGAAACAGGAGAGAAGGATAGGATTCCACCACACTGATATCTCTGACTGAACAATACATGTTTTCTGCAGAAAAATCACTGATTATGAAGCTGCATTTTATTTCAGTTAAATCCACGTAGGATTAAACAGATGAATCCAAGGCTCCCCTGAGGCTTCAGCTAGCGAGTACCTCAGCCGTACAAAGCAAGGTCCCGGGCTCAGGTTCTGAAGAAAGGTCATCCACCTGAAACATTAACTCTGTTTCTCCACAGATGCTGCCTGACCTGTCGAGTATTTTCAGCATTTTCTGTTTGTATCCCAGGCAGTGTCAGCTGTGCCTCAGTGGGTAGCACTCTTGCCTCTGAGTCAAAAGGTTGTGGGTTCAAGTCCCACTCCTGGGACTTGAGCACAAACAAAATCTAGGCTGGCACTCCAGTGCAGTGCAGTGGACCATTTCCCATATCTCGGGCACCTCCTATAAACAAAGCCAGACATTGATGCGGACATTCAACATCGCCTCCAGTGCGCCAGTGCAGACTTCGGCCGTCTGAGGAAGAGAGTTTTCGAAGACCAGGCCCTCAAATCTATCACCAAGCTCATGGTCTACAGGGCTGTAGTAATACCCACCCTCCGTATGGATCTGAGGCATGGACGATGTATAGAAGGCACCTCAAGTCGCTGGAGATACATCATCAACGATGACTCTGCAAGATCCTGCAAATCCCCTGGGAGGACAGGCGCACCAACATCAGTGTCCTCGCCCAGGCTAACGTCCCCAGTATTGAAGCACTGACCACACTTGATCAGCTTCGCTGGGCTGGCCACATAGCTTGCATGCCAGACACGAGACTCCCTAAGCAAATGCTCTATGTGGAGCTCCTTCATGGCAAAACAGCCAAAGGTGGGCAGTGGAAACGTTACAAGGACAGCCTCAAAGTCTCCCTGGTAAAGTGCGACGTCACCACTGACACCTGGGAAATCCTGGCAGAAGATCGTCCTGGTGGAGAAAGTGCATCCAGGAGGGCGTTGAGCTCTTCGAGTCTCAACACCGAGAGCATGAAGAGGTCAAGCGCAGGCAGCGAAAGGAGCGCGCGGCAAACCAGCCCCACCCACCCCTTCCCTCGACGAATGCTGTCCCACCTGTAACAGGGTCTGTGGCTCTCGTATTGGACTGTTCAGCCACCAAAGAATTCAATTCAGGAGTGGAAGCAAGTCTTCCTCGATTCCGAGGGATTGCCTATGATGATGATGATGAGGGAGCGTTGCATTGTCAGAGGTGTCTTCTTTCGGATGTGATGTTAAAGCTGTCTGCTCTCTTAAATGGACTTAAAAGATCCCATGGCACTATTTCGTAGAAGAGCAGGGGAGTCCTGGTCAATATTTATCCCTCAATCAGCATAACTAAAAACAGTGGTCATTATCATGCTGTTTGTGGGAGTTGCTGTATGCAAATTGGCTGACGCGTTTCCCACATTACAACAGTGACAACACTCCACAAAAGTATCTGTACTTCATTGGCTGTAAAGCGCTTTGAGACATCCGGCGGTCATAGGTGCTATATAAATCCAAGTCTTGCTTTCAGGCTCAATCCCTGTCCTGTGCTGATCTTGGGCAGGGACATGATAGGGGTTCTACAACTGGTTCCAGGTCTAAGAAGGTTACCTATCTTGGATTGCTATCCAGTGGTCCTGCTGGAAGTGTGGAGGTTGAGTGAGGGGGAGAATCAGGTTATGTTTGGCTGTGGTCAACCCACCGGTTAACATCCATCCCATTAATAAGTATAACATTCTCACAGGGCTTGACAGAGTAGATGCTGAGAGGGTGTTTCCCTTGGCTGGAGAGTCTAGAACTAGAGGTCACAGCCTCAAAATAAGGGGTCGGCCATTTAGGACTGAGATGAGAAGTTTTTTCACTCAGAGTTGTGAATCTTTGGAATTCTCTACCCCAGAGAGCTGTGGAGGCTCAGTCGTTGAGTATATTCAAGACAGAGATCGATAGATTTTTGGAAACTAGGGGAATCAAGGGATATGGGGATAGGGCGGGGAAAGTGGAGTTGAGGTCGAAGATCAGCCATGATCTTACTGAATGGCGGAGCAGGCTCGAGGGGTCGTATGGTCGACTCCTGTTCCTATTTCCTGTGTTCTATCTGGTTGACATTAAAGTTGAAGCCTCCATCCAGACCAACAACCCACACACGGCCTCAGATAGACAAGGCCACCCCTCTTTGTAATTGCTCACACAGAAAGAATAGCCACTTAGGTGAGATAGTCAGTGGAACTAGGGTCCAGAAATAAATCAATATCTTAATGAGAGGTTGGGGGGGGGGGGGAATTTAAAGAAAAAAACATGGCATTAAATATTAGAGTCAGAGAGAAAATGTATATGTTAAATTAGAGGTTACCTATAGAAAGCCTTGCTCTCCATGGAATGTAGTCTTTGTTCAGGAATGCAATACTAAGAATGTCTTTAAGTCCAAGTACATTCACAACGAAAAATCCTGCCTTAGTGCACTACATTACCCCATCTTCAGCGGCAGTGCTTATGGGCAAATGATTTTCTCTCCTTTTAATAGTCTCGTCTGTATTCTCTAATTCTTTGTCTTGTCCTATGTTTATCTCCCTTTGTATGCCTCTCACACACTCTTGTTATCTCTATGTTTATTTAAGCCTCTGTGTCTCCTGTGTATCTGCACTCACTTCATATATATATATGGCAGTTACTTTCTCTGTATTGCGGGCATTCTGGACGTCTCACGTAATTCCTCTTTCTCTGTATGGCTACTTTTGCTCCCTGTTGTCATGGAGATCTGGAGAATAACTTGGGGTCTCCAAGCTGCTCAAAGATGTAGAAATAATTATAAGGAGGTGAGGGAAAGGAGGCTTGGGGTTCGGAGATAGAAGTGAGGCTTTGGCTTGGAGAGGCAGGTTTGGTTAGAGATTGATGGTCATGCCAGGAATGTGGGAATTAGTTCCTGGTAACATAAAAGGGAAGCCAAAAGACTTCTATAGGCATATAAATAGTAAACGGGAAGTAAGAGGAGGGGTGGAGTCGATAGGGACCAAAATGGAGGCCTTTGCATGGAGGTAAAGGGCATGGCTGAGGTACTAAATGAGAACTTTGCATCTGTCTTTACCAGGAAGAAGTTGCTGCCAAAGTCATAGTTAAAGAGGAGGTAGTTGAGATACTTGAGATTCCCACAGATTACATCAGTGACTACACTCCAAAAGTACTTCATTGGCTGTAAGGCGCTTTGAGACGTCCGGTGGTTGTGAAAGGCGCTATACTGGATGGGATAAAAATTGATAAAGTGGAAGTACTAAAAAGGCTGGCTGTACTTAAAGTAGATAAGTCATCAGGACTGGATGGGATGCATCCTAGGATGCTGAGGGAAGTAAAGGTGGAAATTACAGAGGTACTGGCCATAATCTTCCAATCCTCCTTGGATATGGGGCTGGTGCCAGAGGACTGGAGAATTGCAAGTGTAACACCCTTACTCAAAAAAGGGTGTAAGGATAAACCCAGCAACTTCAGGCCGGTCAGTTTAATCTCGGTAATGGGGAAGTTTTTAGAAACGATAATCTGGAACAAAATTAACAGTCATTTGGACAAGTGTGGATTAAATTAAGGAAAGCCAGCATAGATTTATTAAAGGTAAATCATGTTTAACTAGCTTGATCAAGTTTTTTGATGAGCACGAATCATTGAAGGTGGTAGGGCAGATTGAGAAAGCGTTTAAAAAAGCATATGTGATCTTGGGCTTCATAAATAGAGGCATAGAGTACAAAAGCAAGGAAGTTATGATGAACCTTTATAAAATACTGGTCTTGCCTTGACTGGTGTAGTGTGTCCAACACTTTAACAAGGATGTGAAGGCCTCAGTGTGGGTACAGAAGAGATTTACAAGAATGGTCCCAGGAATGAGGGGGGACTAGAGAAGCTGGGGTTGTTCTCCTTAGAGCAGAGAAAGTTGAGAGGATATTTGATAGCGACGTTTAAAATCATGAAGGGTTTAGATAGAGTAAATAAAGAGAAACTGTTTCCAATGGCTGAAGGGTCAATAACCAGAGAGCACAGATTTAAGGCAATTGGCAAAAGAACCAGAGGCGACATGAGGAAAAACCTTTTTTACGCAACGAGTGGTTAGAATTTGGAATACATTGCCTGATAGGGTGGTGGATACAGATTCAATTGTAGCCTTCAAAAGGAAATTGGATAAATACTTGGAGAAAAAATTTCAGGGAAAGAGTGGGGGAGTGGGACTAACTGGATTGCTCTTTGAAAGAGCTGGTGCAGACTCGATGTGCCGAATGGCCTCTTTTTGCTGTACTATTCTTTGATTCCATCAGGTTTAGTTAATTAATTTCCAGTTTTCTACCATCACTACTTAAAAGCACCACTTGGTGGCGTAAGAGCACCATTGATGACTGCTCACTTCAATTTAACCTGCTTCCCACTGCAGGTAGCAGCAACACACCTAGCCTTGTGGCTGGCACTGCAGGAAATGTGCGCGCAGGGAAATACTGCATTCTTATCATTCTACAGCTCAGCTCAAAATGCATCAAAGTGCCGACTCATCACTTCCAAGAGACAAGTGCCCCTTATCCTGAATAGCAAAGCCTAAGCATCAAAGTGTATCACTTGGTAGTCAAATGTATTATTGGATTAAACAGCCAGTGTTAATGAGTCACTGTTCAGAACAGTGCCACATTCCACCTCTCTGGGAGATTAGGAGATCATGGGGCAATTTATTCTTTGGAAGCTAATTTAATGCCATATATTAAAATTAGGATCACAATTATATTTAATTACATCAATTGAAAAATCTCCTTGCTGTTTCCTCCTGGAATGTGTGAGCCGTAACCTTCTCAGTTAATGCCACTCAATCCAAACCAGCATAACGCATAATTAAAGGGAGAATCGGAGACTAAAAGCTTAGCTTCTGGATACATCTTTCCATCTACCAGTGGGTAGCACTCAAGCCTCGGAGTCGGAATGTTGTGGGTTCAAGTTCCACTCCAGTCAGTGACTTGATCACAAAAACTAGGCGGACATCCGTCCTTCAGAAAATACATTAAACCGAGGCCCCATTTGCCCTCTCACGTGGATGCAAAAGATCTCGTGGCACTGTTCACTACTCCCCAACCCATGTTCATGGCCACCCCTTTGACGTGCCATCTTGCGTAGCCTCACTACTCCCATCGTGTCAGTCACAGAGAAGGCCATCTCTGATCACTTCATAGAAATTTACAGCACGGGAGGAGGTCATTTCGGCCCATCGTGTCCACGCCGGCCGACAAAGAGCTATCCAGCCTAATCCCAATTTCCAGCTCTTGATCCGTAGCCTTGTAGGTTACGACACTTCAAGTGCATTTCCAAGTTCTTTTTAAATGTGGTGAAGGTTTCTGCCTCTACCACCCTTTCAGGCACCTTTTCTTGTATTGCTCTCCACCCACATCGCCTTAACCCCCTCCCAATTCAACTTCTTTCTGAGTCTGCCCCCGGAAAAAAACTCTCTCCCAATTCGTGTACAACTGCACTTTCATGATCCTGTCTCAGTCGAGTGAAGGATCTGTGGTGCAGAAATTGGTTGCAAAGCACATTAGGATGTCCTGTGGTTGCGAAAGACACTGTCTTTCTTTACCAGAAAACTAACCCTATCAGCAGTCTCAGGGCTCAAACTCACAAAGCTTCTGGCTGGAGTCGAGATGTCCTGAGCCAGCAGCTTCTCATACAGAATCATGGCCATTTTCTTTACCAACCCTTTTGAGCCCCTCCCAAGTCAGTCTTCACGTCCTGAGCAAGAGGCAGAAGGACTTCTGTAAGTGTAGCTGGGTGGTCAAAGCAGCGAGGAAATTGGGTGAGGTAAGGATCGAGCTTGGCTGTGTTGCACACCATGGTTGAATAATGTTTCCAAACCGTACGCATGGGCGAGGTACCAGACGGCTGCCAGCGCCCATGGAAATGGCATCCCAGGAAGTCAAGGTAAAGGGGTAAGAAATATAAATGGTGAGTGGATGGGGTAGGGTGTGTGGAGTGCCTCTGGGATGATTTGTTCAATATTCTTGCACTTTGGCAGGGGGGCGGGGGACGGGTGACGGATGACAATTACAAAGGTAGGGGATTACATGGAAAGCCTATGTCCTGCTTGTATTTCTGTATCTTTCACGACCACCGGACGTCCCAAAGCATTTTACAGCCAATTAAGTATCTTTTGAAGTGCAGTCACTGTTGTGTTCTAGGAAATGAGGCAGCCAATTTGCGCACAGCAAGCTCCCACAAACAGCAATGTGATAATGACCAGATAATCTGTTTTAGCGATGTTGATTGAGGGATAAATATTGGCTAGGACACCATGGGATTTTTAATATCCACCTGAGAGAGCAGACGGGACCTCGGTTTAATGTCTCATCCGAATACCTCCGACAGTGCAGCACTCCCTCAGAACTGCACTGGAGCGTCAGCCTAGTACACCACTGGGATACTTCAACCAAAATGCTTGTAATGATGATATAAGGATGATACCAGAAATGCGAGGGTATACATATCAGGAAAGGATGAACAGGCTACGTCTCTTGAAAAGAGAAGGCTGAGGGGTGACCTAATAGAGATCTTTAAAATTATGAAAGAGTGGATAGAGAGAGAATGTTTCCACTTGTGGGGAAGAGCATAACTAGAGGCTATCAATATAAGATTGTTACCAAGAAATCAAATAGGGAATTCAGGAGAAACTTCTTTACCCAAAGAGTGGTGAGAATGTGGAACTCGCTACCACAGGGAGGGGTTGAAGCAAATAGTATCGATGCAGTTAAGGGGAAGCTAGACAAGCATATGCGGGAGAAGGGAATAGAGGGTTATGCTGATAGTTAGATGAGGAAAGACAGGAGGCGGCTCGAGTGGAGCCTAAACACGGCATGGACTGGTTGGGCCGAATGGCCAGTTTCTGTGCCATATATTCTGTGTAACCCTATACAATGGGATCACACGCAGCAATGTAACCTGGTACATCACATCAGGGCATCTTCACTTTTTTGGGATTGTATTTATTCAGGTATTTGAACATCTTTACAACAGCACAGCAAAGGTCAAGAAGAGCTTTAAAGCAGCCAGGGAGAGGGATAAAGCTGGGAGGATAAGTATACACCCTCGGCAGGTGGTTTATTGCGGCAGAGTGTGCAGTACCCGTCAGCTGCCTCCCCCCTCCTGGGTGTGCTCCTCCTCAAGAATGACGGGCTGGAACTTTAATTCAAATAGCCGCTCGTTCTCGGTTGAGTGCAGGTGCTGTGGCGTGACTCTTTGCAGCTCAGCGGGCAAGTGAGCAAACTCATCATCATTAATGTCCCAGTCTCTCATTTTTGAACTGAGGATCCACCACTTGCCAAAAAAACCAATATCTAAAACTCTGCTTGGAAAGTCTGACCACCGCGGCTTCAAATGCTCACACTGTGCGTTGTATAGGCTGGTCTTTGGGTGATGGGGAGCCGTGTAGACCAGAGTGAAGAGCAGCAGGTTCCGGTGCCGCAGCCGGCCCTGATTTTTGATTGTCACCAGATTCTGGACATGCCGGTCGGACTGGCCGTTCCGGACCCAAGGAGACAAGATTAACAGCTGGTTGGACGACTCCAACAGGGTGGCTTGAAAGGAATTGTCGCTCGGGTTGTTATATCCGCAGGCAAACCCACCCGCCAGGAGTGTGCAGTAAAAGCCTGCTCTCCCTGGGTGATTCTTGGCTCCCACAAAAATCTCTTTACAGGCATCTTTGTAATCACGAAGGAGGCTCTGGGTCCACAAACCTGCAAGAGGATAAAATAGCATGTGAAATGGTGGCTTCAGCTTCTGTCACAATTCAAACATGAGCCCCCTGAACTTTTAACATTCACAAAATTATGTACAAGGGAACTGGTAATTACTGTCTGTCTTTAGAATAGAGGGAGAGAGGAAAGGGGAGGAAGGGAAAGGCGGGGAGGAGGAAAGGAGAAATTTATATCCGCAGGCACACCCACCCGTACACTCCTGGCGGATGGGTGTGCCTGTTGATATAACAATTCCTTTCAAGCCACCCTGTTGGAATCGTCCAACCAGCTGTTAATCTTATCTCCTTGGGTCCGGAACGGCCAGTCCGACCAGCACGTCCAACTTGTATTTATGAGAACGATTCCAGGAATGAGGGACTTCAGTGATGTGGATAGACTGGGGAAGCTGGGGTTGTTCTCCTTGGAGCAGAGGAGGCTGAGAGGAGATTTGATAGAGGTGTTCAAAATCATGAGGGGTCTGGACAGAGTAGATAGAGAGAAACTGTTCCCATTGGCGGAAGGGTCGAGAACCAGAGGACATGGATTTAAGGCGATTGGCAAAAGAACCAAAGGCGACATGAGGGAAAACTGTGTTTACGCAGCGAGTGGTTAGGATCTGGAATGCACTGCCTGAGAGGGAGGTGGTGGCAGATTCAATCATGGCTTTCAAAAGGGAATTGTATAAGTACCTGAAGGAAAAAGAAATTTGCAGGGCTACGGGGAAAGGGCAGGAGGAGTGGGACTGACTGAAGTGCTCTTGCAGAGAGCCGGCACGGCCTCCTCCTGTGCTGTATGATTCTGATTCTATATTTCGGATTGGTGGTAGAATCATGCTGGAGGTGTTGAACGTGGAGGCCGGTGATGTGAAAGGTGAGAATGAGGGGAGCCCTACCGTGGTTCTGAAGGAGGGGAAAAGGTGAGAGCACAGGTGCAGGAAATAGAATGGACACGGTCAAGGGCCACGTTAACCATGACGGAGCGGAGCCCTCGGTGGAGGAAAAAGGAAGACCCGTCAGAGGCACGAGTGTGAAAGGTGGCTTCGTCAGAGCAGATGCGACGGAGAATGGAATGGAGTTGTCACAGGATGCGGGGTGGGAAGAAGTGTAGTCCAGGTAGCACACATCATTCAAAACATCACCAAGGTCCAGGTCGATGATTGGGCAGGTACAGCAGGAGCGGCGAGAGATTGTAGAGAGATGTGATCGGGACTCAGGAGAGGCGAGAGTTCGGAGCCGGGGGCAGCACGGGCCCAGCCCACACTGTGCGATATGTGTGCGCACTAGGCCCGTGCAGCAGAGCTGGTCTCCAGTTGCCCTGGTTAACCCTTGCCACTGGACCAAGACCTAGCTCTGTCAAGCCCGTGTGGTGGCTGGTGTGCAACGGCCACCCCACGTTAAAAAAATCCACGCACAGACATCTTCCACCCTTCAGGATGTAGTTTGGGATCCGGAATATTAGCTCCTTCATTGAAACACCTGGGAACTTTTTGACGTGGAAGCAAGTCATCCTCGGTTGGAGGGACCGCCTATGGTGATTTCGGGAGCGCCTTTCACGCAGTGAGACGCCCCGGGGGTTTGATGGACGCTGAGTCCCCGCGAGTTGCGGCTCCGCTTTCCTCCCCCCTCCTCCCACGGGCCGCCGCCGCCAACTTTCAGCCTTTTACCGGTCTTGCTGCCCCGGACACGGGCCCAGAGCCCGGCGCCGCCCGCACCGGAAGCCGTGCCGCTCAACCGCCGCCGCCACAGCGCCGCCATGTTTGATGTGCCACCCGCCTCGGCGCTCCGCTGCCGGCCGCGCCAAACATTCCGCCCCCCCAACCCCACAGCAGCAGCAGCAGCAGCAGAAGCTGGGACGCTCAATGGGAGGAACACACACCAATCGAGTCCAATGGGCGCCTCAGGTGGGAGCGGGGGGCGCGGTCGCCGCTGTGTTTTAAAATAGATTGCCTTTGGCCCGGTTTCAAACGCATCAATTTATCTGCCACGCAAATTCCTTCAGTGTGGAAATCCGCGCCCTGCCGGACGGACTTTCCTGCTGCACCGAGCTCCTGTCTAATGCGCACACATACTTAAAGGGGAAGTTCGCCCCTTCATATGGCGGCAGAGAATGAGAGGATTAAAGTTATCCTGCTGGAGGTGGCTCCTTCAAGCCGTCTCTGCAGATAGATTTTGGCGATGGCTGATGAGAATGACACTACATGACGTCCACCACGAAATTACTTACTTATGCAATGTCTTTAATGTGGCAAAATACCTCCAAAAGCATAATGCAGGGACTCTGGAGGGAGTTAGATGTGACCCTTATGGCTAATGGGATCAAGGGGTATGGAGAGAAAGCAGGAATGGGGTACTGAAGTTGCATGATCAGCTATGATCTTATTGAATGGTGGTGCAGGCTCGAAGGGCCAAATGGCCTGCTCCTGTACCTATTTTCTATGTAGACTAGATGGAGAAGTTGGGTTAAGAAAATAAGCTTGCATTTACACCATGCATAGCCCTACATCCCAAATAATCTCACAGCCAATTCATTTCTTTTGAAGCAGAATCCCTGTGCAAATAATTAACTTGATCAAACTGTGTCTGTGCAAACTGCAGATTTGAACAGGAAGCATAACTTGTATGTAAATAAACTTGGTATTTAAAAACATCTTGTACTTCGAGCACCTTTAGCGTAGTAAAACGTCGCAAGCCACTGCTCAGGAGTGCTATCAAGCAAAATTTGACACCGAACCACATAAGGAGATGTTCGGGCAGATGAGAGGTAGGTTTTAAGAAGTGTCTTAAAGGAGGAAAGAGTTACAGAGAGGCAGTGAGGTTTAGGGAGAGAATTGTCGATTAATACTAACATTAAGTCAGTTAATAGACCATTCAACTCAGGTGAAAATACTCTGCTGTTAAGGAAGGCTGAAATCACAATGTGTTCCATGTGAATATTAACTTTTATTAAAAATGTTTGCAAAATGTGGTCAACTGTGTTATTGCTACCTGCACAGAGAAGGTGACTGGCTTGCCTTTGCTGCTACTTCAGGGGACATCAAGAAATAACCATAGACCAACTAAGAATTTTTTTTTTTTAATAACAATGCCACAGCCCACAAATTATTACATCTATTTCACACCATGCTACAGTGAGATTTAAACTCAATCTCTGTATTGCTAATCCAGTATTGAACTACTATACTGCCATAGCCTTTTGATGGAGTGTCCGGGGAAGCATTGCTAGCTGGTGCACTGATTCCAGCAGCATTGCTCTGAAAGAAGGTTGTGAAGTTGGCAGTGGTGGGATCTGATTATTGCTGAAGTGCGAATCAAACTCCGGTCACAACAGACCAATATACTCACTAAATTGACAAAATGGCTTCCGAAAATCTCCAGATTGGCTTGTCGGCCTGGATTGCCCGAGCTGGGTCTCTATTCAGTCCACACAACAGCGCAAGTTACTCAGTTGTTAGTTTTCTGTTTAGATGAATAAATGGACACCACCAGTTTTGTACCTGTAGGTCCTGATCAATCAAAATCTACCAATCGGAGCAGTCCTTTTCAGGTCAAACATTTGAAGAGCTCAAGTTGAAATCCGCTGTGGGCATAGTCCAGAAGAAGTGGCATACTGTGTGCACTATATCAAAAAGGGAGTCCATGGGCTTGTGGACCATGTACTGAATCCCCCTTTTCCAACTGGCACAACTATTCTCACCGAGCAGAGCAGAGGAGCTCCACATTTAGGTGAAACGGAATACAGATTTGCTGCATGAGGTTAACATTAGTAAATTGTATGCTCTGTTACTGGGCACAAGTCTTCTCTCCTTAGGGCACCAACTCATACTGGGATACATCCTAGTAGTAGCAGCATGCGTGAGGCGAGATAGTGAGGTTTACCATGTAAAAAAGGGGTATCATAGCATAGTCCTGTCCTCATTACAGCAGAGGTCATTGAATAAAAATCCTGGAAACCATGGCCAACTTCTCTCAGCCCTCACCCAGGAACACTACAGCCAACCATTTGGCTTTTCTGGAACGACGGCTGAGCAGTGACTGAACAGGCAACCACACTGGTCCGTGATGCTCAGTATCACAGGATAGCCCATTTACTCAATCAGTTGTAGCTCTCATCATAGGAGAGGCAGGGTTCAAATTGTCAGTCGACATCACTCGTCTCTGGTGGACTGGTAGTCAAGTACTACACACTGGAGGTGATTTAGTCTGCCTCGGAAAATGCAGGCCACGAATGATCCTGGTTTGCAGAGACACAACTCGTGGCTGAACACAGGTCAGCAGCTACAGACGAGACCCTATTCAAGAACATTGCATTCTTCCAAGGGTAAGGGTAAAATCAAAGAAAGATCACTCACAAACCACGATATTAGTGTTTTATTTGATAATTCATGTATTACAGGATTATGATTTTCTATCATGGTCTAACAATCTCATGTCGCTGTAATAAAATCTACACACAACACAGATGAACAAAGGCCTACCCATTCTACAGAAACATTTCTAGGTTACACTAAACTACGTGTTGGTAAAATCCTCCAGCAAGGGTTGGATCAGGATAGCTGTAAATGGGTTAACCAGAATAGTTCAGGGTCACTAAGGCGCCTCATTTGTAAAGTAGGAAGAGGAGGGGAGATTTTACAACCACAAAAGTCCAAATGCAGAATAAAAATTCTGCCCGATGCATTGCACCAATTGTGTAGGGAAAACATTTACAAGTGTGGTCTCGCCAGAGCCCAGTTCATCAGGCGAGAGCGACGATTCCCAAAAGTATTTGTTCACAGTTCGCTCACCCACAACCCCAGCTGCAAGGACGACAGAAAAAGGAACCAATTACATGAGGATAATCCCAAACTCTCAAATGGGATCCAAATTAGGAACTCTGAACTGTTCCATTCAAGTTTCACCAGTTACACTGAGCCGCCTGCCCAGCTAATCGCGGATCAATTATCCTTGCTGTCAGCCATCGCTGTGATAATTTATCACATTAAACCCTTACCCACTCAATTTTTTTAAAATCCTTTTTACTGTAGAAATATTCTACAAAAGCTGCCTAATTGAGGAGGTCGAGGCTAAAGTTGTTTGAAGTCATGCCTGCTCTGTAATACTCAATTAGGGATCACACTGACACAGGATTGCTGGCGCAAGAGTTTACACACCTTGTAGAATTACAGGCTGCACACACTGTGCCAAGATTCAGCAATCGTTTACTCCAATAAACCCGACAATACACTGCGAGTGTTCCTTCAGCTGTGCACAGTCAACGACTCGCTCAGGCCCGATATAACTCGAGAGTTCCACACCGCAGAACTCCCAATAACTGACCATCACACAGAGGTATTCTATATATATTGAGCAGAGCTTCGTGGATCAGAATGGGTGCCAATGTCTAGTTTCTGGCTTGTCAGAATACAAATTTTCTCCTTCCCATTGGCATGGGTTAAGAGGTCTAAATCAGACAGCCCTGCCACAAATTGATTATTTTGAGATACTGTTTGATGTCCAGGTCAAGCAAACACACAATGGCGCAAAGCTGAGGTGTGTGGTTTCGGAGTAGAAACATTAAGCAGCAAACAGCCCAAGGCCACCCTAACTATACAGAAGTCACACCAGGGTGCAAACAAGTTAGGTCATACGGGGATTTAACCAAAAAAGATTCCCAGGATAAAGTCACAATCCCACAAATAATCCTTGGGAGACTGGAGGATGTGTGGCATCATCCTACAGCCACAAAAACTAAAACTGACTAATAGCTGAATATTTACCCCTAATCAGATCAATCGGCATAGGTGTGGCTGCTCTCTGTATACAGGCACTTCATATACTCCTGTACAAAACTAGAAACTCGGGTCACAGTTGTTTGGGGCTGAAAGTGTGCGTGTGGGGGGGCTAGGCGGAGAGACGACAATCGTCTCAGCCACCAGTTACTAATGGACGGTATTATGGCTCACTTGGGGGGAGAGGGGGGGGTGCATTAACTGAGGCACCATTCACTTGTCTTGGGCTCCTGCTCCTGTCTGTGTGCAGTAAAGGCAGTGCTCAGTCAGCACTAAAATCCAAATATTCTGTTTTTTTGGGAACTGTAGGAATTGATTCTTTTGTAGTGGTGGGATAGAAAGAGGTCATGTGTGGCTCAGATTTCTTTTGGACTGGAAAGCAAGGGGGAAATGGATGTCTTATATAGAGGTACTTATACACAAGTATACAGAACACAATGAACAATATTTTGAGATTGGATTCACAATGTAGCACTTTGGTGCAATTAAGGGGCGGGGGAGAGGGGAGGGAGATAGACATGAATACCTCAGCCCCAGGCAACCACTCCAGAGTCAAAAGTGTCAATCTGGCTGTGGGCGAAAGGGAAGGAGGGAAACGACTACAGAGATGGTCACAGGACCTTTATTTATAGCCTTTAAACTAATCATCAGCAATTACGTGCAGTGTTCCAGTATGGAAGTGAAGAGTTACTTATGATTGTGCCGCTGAGTGAGATGCAAACGATGGAACAGGAACAGAATGTTCCTTCAGACTGCGGAGTTAACACTCCTCCGCTTCAAAAATAGAAATCAAGTTAAAGGAATATTCACAACATACATCGCTGCTGCTGAAGTTTGTACAGCAATGCTTCCATGCGGATAGACTAGATTCCACACTTCCTACACAGTCAACCCTTCCCAGAGACATTACTGAGAGAGTGTTCTGTTGGTGTCCTGCTCCTTGTTGAATTTAAGCTCATGTTAAAATATGAAACCTACGCTCCCCCAGTTGACAAATCACTTCACACAAGTGGAAAATTAAACCTCCACTCGGTAAGCAATGAAGCAGTCACCTGCACAGAATAAAACTAGAATCTCAAAAAAAGGCACCCATGAACTCCAGAAGCTTTGTAAAAATGGGACAGAAATGCGTTTGTGTACGAAGTAACAGATAATTCAGCCATTGGCCAGAAATCCAATCCTGCAACTCACTGCACAGAAGCACAACCAATACCTCTCTTCCCCCTCCCCCCACATGTTTGGTGAAGGGCTCTTGCTAATACTAGATTTACACCTGAAATGCAAGTAAAGGAGCACCTTCAATTCTTGTATTAAGGCATCAAGGAGTTGAGATGACTTAAGACAAGGTTTTATTACAGAAGCATTCTCTCACACACACACTTGCATTACTAAAGCTACAAGCTAATCCTTTCATCCCAACTCTACCCTGATCCTCAATACTTTAGGTCACTATATCAAATACAAAATTGCCAGAGCCATCAGCATGTACTGCAACTTTGCACACTTGCTGAACCACAGAGAATCAATACTTTTTCTCTGCATCCCTGCAATTCAATTGTTTGCGTTGTTAGATATATATATTTTTATTTGTTTTACACAAAGCAAATGCATGAATGGACATTAAACTGAAGGCAGCCAAAGAACCCGGGCACAAGATTTTTGGAAAAGGAAAAGGAAAAAGGTCGACTTGCATCCTTTCCTCAAAAGTAAAACATCTTGTATGACAAGACAACTAGAATCTACAGTCAATCCGCAGAGTTTAAAGACATCCTTCCTTCTATCAGAGATTGCGGCAAACAATAATACAACTATTTCAATAGAAATATACAGAGCATTGTTGCGAGTGACAATCAGAAAATGCTGCAAAAACAGCTTAGTTCCCTATATCTGATAGAAAAGGTGAAGTTTTCATTCTCGGCAATCTACAGATTTGGAAGTTAAATCATAGGAGAGGGCGTGCTGCTAGAATTAATTTATCTGGAGTGTGGAGTACAAAATCCCACGACTAGAGAACGCTTCGACCCCCAATTCAGCAGCGTCTCTTAATATGTATAGGGTGATGAAACCCAACACACACACACACGTTTGCGCTAAAGCAGTCAGACCCGTTTTCAGAGAGTGTATGGCACCTACCATTCCAAGAGTAGCAGCACTGGTAGAGGTAGCACAGGTTGCTCCACCTACCGCCATTGCAGTTTCAACTCAACCGCGTTAAAAATAGCACCGGTCTCGTCGCACGGAGAAACAAAACTGTTAGAAATGCAAAGGCAAAGATGTAGCGGTGGCAGTCAGTCCCTCTTTAATATAAACGTCAGCATGCAAAGCGTTACCGAGTCCCATTCTTGTTGGATTCAGTGACGAGATGGCCGGTGCAGGGTTGCTCTCGGCCCTGTTGAGCAACACATTTGTTGCCGTGCTGTTCTCAGCTGCTCCACAACACAGCACTGGTTCTACCAGACTAGCACTGCTGGGTTTTGAAGAGATCCTGCAAAATTGTCAACAAAAAAAAAAAGGCAGGCAGACAAAAACAAACCCGACAGGTGCCAAGAAAAAAAGGAAAGGAATCTGAAAAATATTTGTATTTCCGCCACCCCCCCCCCCCACCCCCCTCAATTACTGTAGCTACACAGCTCATGTCAACTCTGCACAACACTGCTCCTCCACAAAATGAACCTGGAACCTTCCCACCCCCATTACAGATTTCAAAGGGGCTGGGAAGAGCATTTTCCACCCAGTCTATTGGTACTTAGTTTAGAGAAAAAAAACTTTAAATAAAAAAAAAGTCTAAATATCTAAAACATTTAGAATATTTAGTCTGTTTACACCCAAACTTGGTATTTTGTCATTTTCAAACTTCCAATTGATGGTCTCTGTTAATCTAAAACCCTCAAGTGATCTGTTTATTTTGGAGGTTAGGGATAATGGAGGAGAGTGAGAGAGACAAGGTCATATCAGAGAAAGAAAACCTCCCGTCAGCCATCTGCCCCAGCAAATGGACACATCTATACTGGAAGATGTGTTGATATCTACCTGCAGCATTTGGACATTAAACTAGTGAGGAAATCTATTGACTACAGACTCTAAATCGCAGGATCAGACAGCATTTATTTTGCCACCCCCATTTTTTTTTAATATATAAAACTTTACAAGTCTGGTATCAAGGAGTTCTGCATGTTTGTCACTTCCATGGCAAAAACAAAACACACACACGCACACACCCCCTCAGGCTTAGCTAAATCCATGGACAATACGAATTGTCCAAATTCAGAGATTGGGTTTTTTGGAGAGGGAACTGAATCTGCATTTGGTTTTGTTTTCCATCTCAAAAGTGTGTCAGTTCAAAAAGGTCGGAGGCAATGTCATGAACTCTTAGCTCCCATAGTGCATTGTGTTGGTGCTTATGGACATTGGAGAAGCCATGGAGATGGCAGGCCCGCCCATGGTGAACTGACTGTTGATTGGATAGTGGCTGCTACTGGCAATCACTCCACCCTGTCCACCGCTTGAAGACCCTAGCAAAAACAGAACAGAACAAAGAACAGCCGTAAACACAGAGTTTATCCTAGGCAAAAATCCTTACATTTTACAAGGCAACTCAATCCTTTGGAGTACTAATGTCCTTCACCAAATTTAAAAACACACCCTCTTTTGCAGCAGCTCCTCGATTCAGACAGCTAGCGGGTCGCTCAAGCAGTCGGACTGCTGGACTCCTGAGCTAGCGTCCCCTCCCAGGATTGTCTGCAGCTCTCAACCCACTCACTTTGGCTGGGCCAGTGGATGGGACAAGCCAATCGCCCAACTAAACAGACCACCCCACTTGAACCAAGAGACACAGCACTGAAAACAGCAGAGAAGAAGAAACAAGACTGAGACAATCCAGAGTCAGGGGAGAAAGGAGGAGACAGCACATTGCTTTACACTATTCCCTTCAGAAAAACATAACCCCACATAGGGCTACATTTTCAGTTGATTTATATCTAGCATATAAATCTGTTCCCATCTATGTGATAACGCACACTGTTAACCCTCTCCCTAGCACAAAGCTAGATTTAGGAGTCAACAATATGAAGCCCAGCTGGCATCAACATAGATTTTTCAAAAAGATTTTTGTGCCAATTTTCTCTTTTCCCCTCCCCTCCCGAAAAGTTGCCTTTGGCGGAGGTTTGATTCCACAGGCATTGGCTACCATGCCCGAGCAGGCCGAGACAGAGCGTCCACAGACCAGGTAACCACAGTGGTGCATGGAAGGGGAGAAGGGTGGACCTCACAGCTGAGCCACTCCCGTTCTCATGGCATCGCACGCACACATGCAAGGGGGGAGGGGGGGGGGGTCATTTCAGAGTGAGCAGGAACCGTGGTCATTTGCCTCTCCCTGGTCCAGAGGTCCATTGTCGTACCAGGACCTCCCCATTGGTTTTAAACAAAACTGTAACAACCATGATTGAAACACACAAACTACATACAATTAAAAAAGATTTTTTTTAAAAAAGCAAGTTAGTTAACAGAAATAGCAACATTTAGAGGACTCTAACTATGAGATTGTAACTCCACTTGGTAACTGGCCAGTGAAAAAGTTAAAGCTACAGGGTCAGACATTGCAGGAATGCTCATTAAAAGTTAACCAATTAAAAAATGGAATAAAGCTTTGAAATGTTGAATGTGATTATTCCGTCTGATTGAGATAAATTCAGTCTAACTTTATAGCAGGGTTTGGATACCAAGGCTAGCGAGATGATGGATGGAATTAGATACTGAAGGATCAAATACACAACACTTCCTACCCTCAAATCAGTTCCCGTGCATTTACCCCATGCAAGGTTTGAGTTTGAACGAAGTTTGCAGAAGCCAAGGAAACAAAAATCAGCCATCAATCAAATATATTTCTAAACAGCTTCACTTTCTGCCCAGGAGCCCTTTTAAGGAGTACTTCTGTAATAAATGTGCAGATATGCAGCCTACTGCAGGGGTCACCGGATGGAGCACAGGTATTTCACAATTTATTTTAGAAAGCTGGAAAATCAAAGTTCTGCTGGATTGTGCTTTGGTGCAGAAATACTGCTGCGGTCTCAAAGGGTTAAGGCAAGATATCATTTCTCTGAACAAGTTGACAGAAAGATCCTCTTCCATTGGGGTTACATTAAATCCTTTAAATCTCAATCAGATGCACAATGTGTGCCAAGTTTTACCACTTGTGAAATGACTGAAGGTAAATGAAGAACGAGCCTCGGAGGAGCAAGGGGTTTAACGGAGTGTCTAATTCAGTCAAGGAAGAATTCATCATGTGTACACCTCCCTGGGAGAGTCAAACTGTAATGTAGCTTGCTCTGGGGCCAGGGAGAGAGCTGGTGTAGATTTATAACCAGGTCCTATTGTATCAAAACAATGCAGTTATTAACAGCACCATAAAAAAAAAGTTAAAAAATCTAATCCCATTTCTGACAATGGTGCAGGAATGTTACTGAAGTCCTTGAGGAGCACCAAAAGGCAATGAGACCCCAAGCCAATTTACTGGTGCATCCACTTGCAATGAAGTTGCATGAACACACAGTAATGCACTTGTAATAACCATTATTTTGCCAGGGTGTTGGGTGGGAAGAGGCAAAAGGAGTGAAAATGTCTGGATCCTGTATTCATATTCAGTGCCATGTCAGAAACTATTAAATTGCATATCTGTCCAGTGTCTCAACTATCACCCGAATGCAGGCCCCAGATTATGTTAAAAAAATAATTCGCAGTGACCTAGAGTTTGGCACAGTGCAGCAATAGGCCACGTCAATCAATTACTCTTCTGTACTGTTAGCTAGTGGGAGGGGGAAACACAGCAAATTAACCTCAACATTTCAATTAGGGAGGGAAGAAGAGGGGAAAAGTACGTGTCTCCTGCACACACGATCCGGTGTTATATGGCAGCTTTAAAAAGACAATCTTCTAGTACTTGACGTATAACTGTTTCCTTGTTGAGGGACATCTTTGATGGTTGAGTTGGTTTCAGATTTTAAAGGACACCCCCCAAGCAGTATTTAGTAAGGATGGGATGGTCCAGTTACTAAAATGGTAAGCAACGCTGCACCTCATTTTATTTTCTTCACTATTTTTACATTAGAGATAAATTCTTGAAGCCAAAAACAAAGATTTGTGTTAAAGACCCTGTGGTGTCATCTTGTTTGTAAGTCAGTATTAAAAAAAACACTTATGATAGACGACCATTCGTAGGACTATGCCTTTTGGACACTCCCATATCGTTTGTTTTGTGTCGCTGTTGGAAGCCCAGACTCTTCCAATAGCGACACACATACCCACTGTGAGCTACGGGAAGACACAGGGCCTTTAATCAACACTGCATAGTTACCAGCATGCTATGAACCTTACTGACAGAAATCCGGCTTCAGGCACCCTTAGCGGCCTGCGGCCAATGGAATTCCTAAAGGGAAGGGCGCCTGGAAGATGATGCGGAGCCATGCGGCGAACAAAACAATCCCATCAACGTCATAAACAGCCAACCTTGCAGCCAAGATTCCAAATCAAAAGGCCATTCTTTCCTCTTCAGGGGATCCATTCAAGAGATGGAAGGAGTCACAAATGGAGAAACACCAGACGGTACTGATCTTTCTGGCACTTCCAGGTCTCTGCCACTGCTTAGTAAACAGAGGTTCACCAGAGTTTACCAAACACACCAGACCCATCGAGTGGCACAAGGTAGCACTTCATTAGTTAAAAAAGTACCACCAATGCAGAACAGCATCTGCAGTGTCGAGGATCCCCTGGGAGGGTTGGAACTATAGCTGTAACACTGGAGAGCTGGTCTGCATCGCAGGAGAGAGACACACACACACACAAACACACTTGCACAGGGAAATCAACTCAAATTTCAGAGACAGACACACAAAATGCTGGAAATACACAGCAGATTCAGCAATCTCCATAAAAAAAGAAAAAGGGTGAGTTAACCCTTGGGTTTGATAAATGGGCTACCCCGGAAATGGTCTTGTCCCTGTTCAGGAGCTGACGGAACTGCTGTGCATTTGCGATACTTGTGGTTGAAGATAAAATTAAAAGCCCAAGATCACCACCGGTACAGCATTAATACAACAGCCCTCGGACACTCAATAAACCCCAGGCTTCAATGAGTGTTACTGACCAAGACCTAGAAAATGGGATCTGACTGGAAGGAGGATTACAGGGATGGATTACCCAATTTGTGTTTTACTGCATGGTTGCACAGATCAGAAGCAAAGACAAGCCTGGTTGCCAAGTCAGGCTTCAGGAAACAACCATACATTGGGGCATAATGTAAAACAGTATTCCCAGAGCCTCTTGTTCATCATGAAAAGGTTATCTCAACATGGGGCACTGGCCTGGAGTCCTGCCTCCCAGGCAGTGTACAAGCATTTCAACATGTAACCTTTTCAGCATGCTACCCCGGAAATGGTCTTGTCCCTGTTCAGGAGCTGACGGAACTGCTGTGCATTTGCGATACTTGTGGTTGAAGACAGATTTAAAGTGCACCAGTTCGGGTAATTATCTCCCGTCTAAAGCAGGATTCGACAGCATGGTCTGCCCCCCCACCCATAAAGTCGAAAACAACGTTGTCATTCTCTAGGATGTGGCACTTTTGGTCTCCAAATAGATCACCTGAAACTGCAGCTCTTTAGACTGAGAGGTCTAGCACCTCAATTTAGAGACAAGACCATACAGTAACAGAAAAAAGATGGCAGGGGGAAAAAAGGGAGAGAGAAATATTGTAATAATTTTTTGCAGTTTTGCAGGGATTAACATGGATACCAAAACCTGAAGCTCACTGGTAGAGAATGTGCACAGCAAAACTCGTGATACAGCTTGCACTGTGCTCGGATAAATGCATTTAACCATTCAACAATTGAAAGTTCAGTTCTCCCCTGTGCAAAGTGCATCTTTTCAAGCAGACCAGCCCTTTATTGCACATTAGGTTCTTTGGGTGCAGTTTGCCCATCCTAGAAGGAACTGGATTGGCTGCAGGTTGCTACGGGTGCCTGGAGCCAAGCAGTTGCGTTTCCATTGGCAAGTTTCATTCCACCGGTCAAGCCTCAGAGGGATTCAGGGCCATGTCTTTACCCTGTATAAATCCTGTGCTCATAATGGATCCCAGTCTCGAGTGAGTGTGATTCACTATCCCAGTGTTGGCTGTGAAGAGAGGAGGAGAGAGAAACCTTCCAGTAAAATACAACAAAGGGAGGGAAAAGATCCATATAAAAGCATAAAGCTCATTCCTCAATAATGCATTATTAAAGTTCAACAATGTCTGGTGCCAGTGCTGTGCTCACCAGAATGCCAACAGCAGTCAGGCTAGTACAGCCGAATGTTGACAACATGTCTAGCTCATCAATAAAAGTTATGGTTAGACCAGGATTTCTATGTAGCGAGATAGAATGAAATACCCTTGAATTTCACAGGCAGTAATAGGAAGAAGGCACTCCAATTACATTGGGGTTGGATTGTAATTTCAGGGCAGTGGGCTTGCTACAGTGGAAGGAGGATCTGTACTACAATATACCCAAGTCCATTAGAATCACTCAGGATTTAATTGCAGCTTTCAAGAATCACACTTGTGCAAGAGAAGGTTCGGTATATTTACAACGCTGCACACTATGAGAAGTGTAGAAAACCACAACTTGAATCTCACTTCCCAAATTCAGGTGTGAAAATTCCACTTCTCCTCTTGCTAAAGGTGCCAATTCTTTGAGGTATGGCTGGACAAGCGCAGACCAGGCGGAACCTACCATTTACCCACACACAGTCAGAGGCCGCCAATTGCTTCTTCCTTCCTCCCTTTTTATAGGCTCCACGGAACTACATGTTTTCCCTCGACATACTCTTGTTTAAGCAGGGGTCACCTCTTCCGACTTCTCTGCCCATGACTGCCAATAGATACGAGTTAGACAATGGTGAGATCACAACTTTTCTCTCCACAGCAGTTCAGAGATGGAATGCGTAGCCATGGCGGCCTGCTCATGGTCACGACCAAACCGGTTAAATGCAACCCATTTTTGCCAGACAGATTTTTTTTGGGGGGGGGGGGGGGTGAGGAGAGAGACTTAAACCTACACCAGTTTTAAAAAATCCCTAAGTTGGCAGCGTGCCATCACAGCAGGAAAGAAACACATGAAACATACATCACCACATAGATTACAGCACATTCTGCATTACATTGTTCCTGAAATATGCAGGATTCTAGAATACATAGAACACCGTGGGAGTTTATTCCTTGATTAATGACTGGAGACAGTGATATCACTGACATGCACAGCAGGATAGGAACATAGGAACAGGAGGAGGCCATTCAGCCCCTTGAGCCTGTTTCACCATTCAATTAGATCTAGGCTGATCTGCAACCGAACTCCATATACCTGCCTTTGGCCTATATCCCTCAATACCTTTGGTTAACAAAAATCTATCAATCTCAGATATCACAGGTAGTCACTATCCGAAACTATGGCAGCCCTTGGGGGGTTAGGTACTAACAGAATTGCTGTAGACATTTTAGTGGAGTCTTTTTAAAAAGAACCCTATATACAAACTGAGGTTACACCGACCCTACAAGGAAGGGGTGCTGCACTGACCACATAATCAAGAGTGTTTTCACTTTGAAGAATAGGTTTTAGCCTATCCAAGTTCAATACAAATTTTTAAAAAACCAAAAAAGGTGCAGATTTTGATTCAGGGTCACATGCCCACCCTCTGGAATAATAAAGGTGTACATCCCAAAATTAAAGAGATATTTATTTTGTGTTTGGAAAACAGATAGTCGACCCTACTGGACTTGACTGTTCTAAATTTTAAAAACACAAAGAACTGGGATTATTCGAGAATAAACTCAGGAATTAATGGGGCGGGGGTTGGGAAAGAGGAAAGAGGAAATGAAGATGAGTTAGGATTTGCAGGGCAAAGTTGCGGTGTAGTGTGGTTGGAGAATTGGTTCTGTGCTATTTATATAGCAAATGTCCTGGATTAAAAAGGAAATATTTTCACGTAAAGTTACTTCAGTTTCTCCTCTCCACAGACTAAAATCAGGCAGTTTGACACTTTCACCAGAACTCTATGTGAGAGCAGGGATTGAGACACTGGCTTCTATTTACTTGCTTGTCCATCAGCCTTGTTGAAAAAAAACACTGCCATCAGCAACAACCAAACTGAGCAAATGTTGGGAAAAAAAGATTCAATAAAAGAGCACCATAAATTGGCCACTTGTTTTTGCTAAAACCCAACGTCACCAGTGTCAGGAAAAGCCATAAAGGAACTGTTCAAAAGTTATATTTGATACATATTCTGGTTTATGTTTGTTTATAAACAGAGAGTCACCGTTGAAGAAACTAGCTTCACACAACTTCCAAACAGAGGCAATTGGTGTTAGACAGATGTTCCAATAAAGGTACCATTAAAAAGTCCCTTTAATATTTTGCCCTATAATGTGCAAACTGCTCCATCCACCTTTAAAAGATGATAGATACACTTCTGTCCCATAGTACAATTTTACTTGAATAATGAACTGGCAGATAACTGTATGGGGCCATGAAAACTACTTTAAAAAAAGATATAATTAAAAGAAAATCTGATTGCAAGATTCAAAACTTTGTGGGTACCGCAACCCAACTATTGAAAGGGTATGTGCATACACACGCGCGAGGATTTTACATGTGGAGAAAGTTTCAAAATGAAATGTATATTCATTGACAATACATTTTGTGCATTAAGGAAGGAAGCAGAGTCTGGTGTGGGCTCCCAGAGACAGGAATCTCCAGGATCTTCATGTAAGGTGTAAAAGGTGTAAAAGGGCAAGGGTCCTCCTCCCTCCCTACCTCTCTTCCTCTTTGCCCTCCCAAAACGAGGATTGAACAAGTTGATTATGACGTCTGGGAGTTTAAAAAAAAAAATATTATTGGCCAAGTATTAGGGTGCTGTTACACAACAAGGCTGCCCGGGCTGCTACAGTTGTCTGCATTCACCAGTTCTTAATGGAGTCACTAGATTCAACCGTGCGATATGGAAAGGCTCCATCTCATCAGTGCTGAGGTAGAAGAACAGAGGACAATACTCTTTCTAACTCTCATTTTGAAGAAGTGTTGATTTCACTGATAAACACCATAGATGGTGCAGTGGAGATCATGGCACAGAACCTAAGCCCAAAGATTAATTAATGGATAGAAAAAGCCAGCAGCAGCCTACACGTGGTAAATTAGGCCATCAGCTACATAAACAGAGGCAGCACAGAATAAACAGAGGCAGCAACAGCAGACTCCTGGATTAAGAATGGCCAGAGTTGGTGAAACTAAGCTAATCAGTGACCAGCTACACAATATGACAGAGGAAAGATATACAATTCTCTCAGTAATCTAAATTTACAAGGTAGATTTACAAAAGTGATACAAGAACGGAGAGAGAGTACATCGATCAGAAAAGACCAAGCAGGCTGGGGCTCTTTTCTCTAGAAAGATTCTGAGGGGGATTGACAGGGTAGATGCTGAGAGGTCATTTTCCCCCAGCTGGAGAGTCCAGAACTAGGGGGCATTGTCTCAGGATAAGGAGTCGACCATTTAAGATGGAGATGAGGAGGAATTTCTTCACTCACAGGGTTGTGAATCTTTGAAATTCTCTGCCCCAAAGGGCTGTGGATGCCGAGTTGTTGAGTATATTCAAGGCTGAAATTTTTGGAATCTCGGGAAATCAAGGGATCTGGGGATCGGGCGAGAAAGTGGAATGGAGGTCGAAGATCAGCCATGATCTTATTGAATGGCGGAGCAGGCTCGGGGGGCTGTATGGCCTACTCCCGCTCCCAATTCTTATGTTCTTATAAAAAAAGAGGGAGGTGACCTGATAAGAGGTCTTCAAAATTATGAAAGGGTTGGATAGGGTGGACATATAAAATTTGTTTCCACTAGTTTTGGGGGGGTGGGGCGGAAAATGAGCGAGTCCAAAACTACGATAGTTACTAATAAAGACAACAAGGAATTCAGGAGAAACTGGTTTGCTCAGTGGTGAGAATATGGAACTTGCTACCACAGGGAGTGGTTGAGGAGAGTAGCACAGATGCATTTAAGGGGAAGACACGAAGGAGAAAGGAACAGAAAGTACGTTGATAGGGAGAGATGAAGTAAGGTGGGAGGAGGCTCAGTGGAGCATAAACACTGGCACAGAATGAGATTGGGCCGAATGGCCCGTTTGCGTTGCAAATTCTACTAAATAATAATGGTGAATGCCTATCCTGCAGCAGAGGCTGCAATATATCTGTTAAAATGGGACACCTGTAATCTATACTCCAGCAATGCACTTACTTTCCAAACTTTTCAGTCACAGAGCTGCAGGGACACTGTCCTGCCGTTTTTTGAAACAAAAACAGTGGCACATATGGCTCTGGCTGAACTGAAGCTCAGGGGTTTGAGGACAATACACAAACCCAATGAACCACCTGCCCATTTCTCGGCTTTGATCAGCAGCTCACTCACCAAGTTATTCAGTTTGTATTTCATTGAGGGATAGCTTCTCTCATTTCCCTCGGAGTCTAACTTAATACATTAATGAAGGAGTGAAGATCCTAGGGCTAAACAGAAGCTGCAAAATGTGAGAGATCTTCAGATCATTTAGCCAGGAACACCGAAAATAAAAGTTGCACCGGTCAGCTAAAGTAGTGACGCTTTAAACCACATCCACTGTTCAACAGTGCAGTACCATTAACAACTGGGACGCCTCTGGTAAGACATTAGGTATCACATGGGTGCACAAACCCATCCAACCCTGCCCCCTCCCAACAATATCAGGCAGTGACAAATGTGATTTGCTCAGCATATTTACCATTTCACCCACTCCAAGACGGTCACTGGTTTAGCAGATTGGGCCAATTTAAAAATAAAACTCAAGACAGGAACAGGCCACTAGTTAAAGATCAATAGGTCAGCTTCCCTCTTTAAAAACTATGCTGCAATTAGTTAAAACTTTGACCCCTCTCAACAAAAATAAAAAGCAGTCCAGGATTCTTCCTCTTCTCCCTTCATAGTGTTCTAGAAATAGCCCCAAGAGAAAATGCTGAAAACATCCAGGGAGTGAGTGTATGAGTAAGATATGCATATTTAATATGCTCACTGCACAGGGGCAATCGTTCACCTCAATCAGAACTGCTAGAGTGAAAGTCAACAGGAATTGATGTGGAGGAATCATTCAATAGGAAATCTCTCTCTTTAATAAACTCACAGGCTTCAACAGTGTTAAATGGATACTTTTGCAAATACGCATCAGCTTCACAGGTTTACGCACCATTATAGATTATCTACGCCCAGGCCTCATCCCCCTGTGAGCTGGCTGACATGACAAGGCACAGGATAGACATTAGGCATTTTCCTGTAGTGAGGTGGGGACAACTGGAGAGAGAGAACTAGGCTGGATTACATCTCAATACAATTGGATTAGCAGAACATGGGGCATAGATTTTTCACCCAGCCTCTTTAGGAGTTGGTGGGAAAGAGTTGTAGTTAGATGGTTTATTTTCATTTTCAGATGGAATATTACCCTTGCAAGTTACTTTTGAACCCTTGCCCAATTGGGTCTCCCATTCAAGGCCAGAAGGCAGGCAATCTGCGCCCCCCCCCAGAAAGTACTCCTTGTCTCACAACATCCCCAATCCCATGGGGAAGTATCTGGCCACTTCAATATTCCCATAAAAAGTCTTGGGTCAGCAGGGAAACACTGGAGTCTTGTGCTGGATGAGATTCCTGAGCAATCTGGCCATGGGAATGAGACGGACATTTTTCTGATGCCGTATATTTCAGGCGGACAGTATAAAAAAAATGACTCCAAGCCACATAAGTAGAAATTAGCGCAGGTGACCAAAAGCTTGGTCAAAGAGGTAGGTTTTAAGGAGCATCTTGAAGGAAGAGGGGTAGAGGGGTTTAGGGAGGGAGTTCCAGAGCTTGGGACCCAGGCAAGAGAAGGCACGGCCACCAATGGTTGAGCGATTATAATCAGGGATGCAAAAAGGGCAGAACAAGAGGAGTGCAGACATCTCGGGGGATGGGTGAGGTTGTGGGGCTGGAGGAAATTACAGAGATAGGGAGGGGCGAGGCCATGGAGGGATTTGAAAATTGAGGAGAATTTTGAAATCGAGGCGTTGCTTAATCAGGAGCCAATGTAGGTCAGCGAGCACAGGGGTCATGGGTGAGCAGGACTTGGTGAGAGTTACCCTGCAAAACACTAGCGCAATTGGGAGCAAAATCCAATCACAAATCTAGGGTTTGGTTTATCTTATTTGAACGGTTATAAATCTGCTGGCAGACGTTCAGACAATTGGGATAGAGACTAAAACTCCAAACCAAAGTATAACCTCCTGTAGCCAGATGTCAGGATCTAGAAAGTGGAATTCTACTGTGATGACTGGCACTCCAGCTCCCCCCCGATTTAGAATCTGTGTCATCGCCACACAAGACTCTGACAGAAATGCAAACACAAAATGTGCCAAGTTGAAACTTGGCACCTGTGAACTGAGCTTCCACCCAGAGACGGAGCTCCCGAAGACCAAATTTGCTGCGTCAATTTGTAGGAGATGTTGTCACCTGCTGTCTTGGGTGAACACGTGTTCTTGAATCAGAACACAGGAGAGTGCCACTTAAAGGCTTGCAGCCCCTTTGCCTGGAAAGCCAAGATGGCAGAGGAGGGTCAAGTTAAATGAACAGAGGAGGGTTACGTTAAATTAATAACTCTCCATAGATGCTGCCTGGCCTGCTGAGTTTTTCCAGCATTTTCGGTTTAGATTTTAAATTTATCTGCATCTGCAATATTTTGCCTTTTGTACATTGAAATTAATTTGGTTGGGAGTTTGATCAACTACGCACGACTGTTCATGTTCCCACGCAACGTTGAAAACTCCTACAACCGTCAAAACTGCTGAACAGGAGATTATTCTGTACCTACCTAATGGAATCAGATTGTTGTGGCTGACTGCAGATCCACTGGCAATTACATTGCTCAGGTCATATGCCGTCGGGACTCCTTTAAAAAGGAAAAAGCAGAGCATCATACATTCCATTGTTGCCCCATCAGCAATGGCAATTTAGCAGGGGTTATAAAACGTCAGCAGCAGGGGTTATAAAACGTCAGCATTAGATCCCTCAACAAACTCATTCCGTCTATACCTCAGAACACAGAACTAGCAGCATCTCACTGTACACGGTTACCAATTCCATGATGAGGATATGCTATTCGTGGTTCAGATGTTAAAAATTTGTGTGTTTAAAATAAAACAACAGCAATCATCTACTCAGCAGGAATTCATCCCTCTAATGGAAAGCATTCTCCACATATAACTACAGGAGCAACAACTAATAGCAGGCGCCTGGTATATTCTCACCAATTGACAATGGGCCAGATTTTGCAGCAGTAGGGCATCCAACTATTTGCCCCTGAACCCTTCAGCTCAAAACATTTTTGCCCGTTAAGTTTCTGAAAGTGCAAGGCGCAGCAAAGGAAACAGGGCATCTGGAACCAGAGTGGAAAGGGTAACCAACTGTGCATCTCCTCAACCAACCAGATTGAAGGATTAAACAAACATTGGAAGGACGGAGAAGGAAGTGTACATTAGAGTGGGTTAATTCAATGTCAAATCAGGTACAAAAAGAGAAAGAGGGGAGGGGAGGGGAGGGGAGGAAAGGGGAGGGGAGGGGAGGGGAGGGGAGGAGAGGAAAGGGGAGGGGAGGGGAGGAAAGGGGAGGGGAGGGGAGGGGAGGGGAGGAAAGGGGGGAGGAGAGGAAAGAGGGGAGGGGAGGAGAGGAAAGAGGGGAGGGGAGGAAAGGAAAGAGGGGAGGGGAGGGGAGGAAAGGAAAGAGGGGAGGGGAGGGGAGGAAAGGAAAGAGGGGAGGGGAGGGGAGGGGAGGGGAGGAAAGGAAAGGAAAGAGGGGAGGGGAGGGGAGGGGAGGAAAGGAAAGAGGGGAGGGGAGGGGAGGGGAGGAAAGGAAAGAGGGGAGGGGAGGGGAGGGGAGGAAAGGAAAGAGGGGAGGGGAGGGGAGGGGGAGGGGAGGGGAAGGAAAGAGGGGAGGGGAGGGGAGGGGAAGGAAAGAGGGGAGGGGAGGGGAGGGAAGGAAAGAGGGGAGGGGAGGGGGAGGGGAAGGAAAGAGGGGAGGGGAGGGGAGGGGAAGGAAAGAGGGGAGGGGAGGGGAGGGAAGGAAAGAGGGGAGGGGAGGGGAGGGGAAGGAAAGAGGGGAGGGGAGGGGAGGGAAGGAAAGAGGGGAGGGGAGGGGAGGGAAGGAAAGAGGGGGAGGGAGGGGAGGGAAGGAAAGAGGGGAGGGGAGGGGAGGGAAGGAAAGAGGGGAGGGGAGGGGAGGGAAGGAAAGAGGGGAGGGGAGGGGAGGGAAGGAAAGAGGGGAGGGGAGGGAGGGAAGGAAAGAGGGGAGGGGAGGGGAGGGAAGGAAAGAGGGGAGGGGAGGGGAGGGAAGGAAAGAGGGGAGGGGAGGGGAGGGAAGGAAAGAGGGGAGGGGAGGGAGGGAAGGAAGAGGGGAGGGGAGGGGAGGGAAGGAAGAGGGAGGGGAGGGGAGGGAAGGAAAGAGGGGAGGGGAGGGGAGGGAAGGAAAGAGGGGAGGGGAGGGGAGGGAAGGAAAGAGGGGAGGGGAGGGGAGGGAAGGAAAGAGGGGAGGGAGGGGAGGGAAGGAAGAGGGGAGGGGAGGGGAGGGAAGGAAAGAGGGGAGGGGAGGGGAGGGAAGGAAAGAGGGGAGGGGAGGGGAGGGAGGGAAGGAAAGAGGGGAGGGGAGGGGAGGGAAGGAAAGAGGGGAGGGGAGGGGAGGGAAGGAAAGAGGGGAGGGGGAGGGGAGGGAAGAAGAGGGGAGGGGAGGGGAGGGAAGGAAAGAGGGGAGGGGAGGGGAGGGAAGGGAAAGAGGGGAGGGGAGGGGAGGGGAGGGGGGAAGTGGGGAGGGGGAGGGGAGGGAGGGAAAGGAAGAGGGGAGGGGTAGCTGAGGATGGGGATGG